>NC_134025.1:31700787-32063560 GCF_964204645.1 Tubulanus polymorphus
ATTTCTGAGAAAAAATTGTGTGAAATATGAAACTAAACGGATTATGATAAATATTATGATAATCTGATAATCTTAATACGTTTGATAAAATGAGGATTGATTTGTGATGTCAATCAAACATTGTACGCCATCTATCAATTGGATATAACACTAAACTAACATCACTAATAGATGTGGGGGTCCCCTCTCTCTGACTCTCTGTATTCCTCTAACTGTGTGTAGGGCTTTAGTTGAAATTCCTGTAGTGCCTGGTGTGAGTCAGTGTTTAACTGTCACTGATCAAACAATCACCTGAATCCCGACACTCTCACGCGAACACTCTCACGCGAACACTCTCACACTGTATGAATTTGTTCTATTTGTGAGTTCATCATTGACTCTTGATTAACAAATCAACATTGAATCATTGAGCACCAGTTCCATCAGCAGCAGCAGCAGCAGCAGCAGCAGCTGCAAGAACCTGTACACGTTCATTCATTAAGTTTTATACACATCCGCAGGTGTCCAGTAGTTATAATTATGATGTATATATATTGCAGGTGTCCGGCTCTTGTAGACGACAATAAGAAAACTCTATCATTCCCAGAATGCAGTGTTGAAGCATTTCAAGATGTTCTCAATTATATTTATCTCGGAAAAGTAAGTAATTAAACGACCTCAGATATATCCTTATAGCCCCTGAACCCTGGGAGTAACGAGGCTGTCTGGAGCACTCCTCTCTCTCTCCTCACTCTCTCCTCTCTCTCCTCTCTCTCCTCTCCTCTCTCTCCTCTCTCTCTCTCCTCTCTCTCTCCCTCCTCTCTCTCTCCCTCTCTCCCTCTCTCCTCTCTCTCCTCTCTCCTCTCCCTCTCCTCTCCCTCTCCTCTCTCCCTCTCTCCTCTCTCTCCTCTCTCTCTCTCTCTCCTCTCTCTCCCTCTCTCCTCTCTCTCCTCTCTCCTCTCCCTCTCCTCTCCCTCTCCTCTCTCCCTCTCTCCTCTCTCTCCTCTCTCTCTCTCTCTCCTCTCCTCTCTCTCTCCTCTCTCTCTCCTCTCCTCTCTCTCTCTCTCTCCTCTCTCTCTCCTCTCTCTCCTCTCTCTTTTTCTGTGATTCATAACGTATTGTTGAAAATAACAGGTAATTCTTACTGAAATAATATCACTATTATTACTGTATGCTCCTCGTGGTGTATGATGTTATTCTTATGGATTTAGTATTAGGATTAGTGTAATTGAATTCTTCAGGGATATGATGTGGGGGGAGGGGGGGTGCTGCTACCTGGGGGGTACCGGTATTGAGGTCATTCGGTACAATCATTCACGTGTGATACTTATTACAATGTTGTATTTTTTTAAACCTGGTTTAGTGTTATCAGTGTTTAGTAATTCATGCTATGTATTCTTATTGATGCTTGATATACGTGAATCAATAATCAATATTATTGATTAGATAGAAAGCAGCTCTGGCTATTGAGTAATCAATTTAGGATACATGTAGTGTCTATGTGCCGAGTCTGATTTCATATTAATTGGAATTGGAAAAATAGAAAATTGTCGTTCGGTTCAGAGAGTGATAAAACATCAATATCATGTCTCTCCTCGGGGTGCAGCCCAACATCAGGTAGAGGGAGGGCTCAATCTACTCCAGGGGGTAGGGTAGTGATGGGAGCAGCCCTACGCCGGGTGAAGGGAGGCTGAATCTACTCCAGGGGGTAGGGTAGTGATGGGAGCAGCCCTACGCCGGGTAGAGGGAGGCTCAATCTACTCCAGGGGGTAGGGTAGTGATGGGAGCAGCCCTACGCCGGGTAGAGGGAGGCTGAATCTACTCCAGGGGGTAGGGTAGTGATGGGAGCAGCCCTACACCGGGTGAAGGGAGGCTGAATCTACTCCAGGGGGTAGGGTAGTGATGGGAGCAGCCCTACGCCGGGTAAAGGGAGGCTGAATCTACTCCAGGGGGTAGGGTAGTGATGGGAGCAGCCCTACGCCGGGTAAAGGGAGGCTGAATCTACTCCAGGGGGTAGGGTAGTGATGGGAGCTGCCCTACGCCGGGTAAAGGGAGGCTGAATCTACTCCAGGGGATAGGGTAGTGATGGGAGCAGCCCTACATGGGGGTAAAGGGAGGCTGAATCTACTCCAGGGGGTAGGGTAGTGATGGGAGCAGCCCTACGCCGGGTAGAGGGAGGCTGAATCTACTCCAGGGGGTAGGGTAGTGATGGGAGCAGCCCTACGCCGGGTAAAGGGAGGCTGAATCTACTCCAGGGGGTAGGGTAGTGATGGGAGCAGCCCTACGCCGGGTGAAGGGAGGCTGAATCTACTCCAGGGGGTAGGGTAGTTACTGGAGCAGTCCCACACTGATCCTGCGGAGCAGGGTAGTTACTGGAGCAGTCCCACACCGATCCGGCGGAGCAGTGTAGTAATATATGACCAGCAAGGTGTGGTTGAAGCTATCTATGTCAGTAAAAATGTGGTAAATTTTGAAGTCATCACAGATTGATTGACTATGATGTGATGATTCATTGTGCTGCTGCTGCTGCTGCTGCTGTGCTGGTATGCTGAGTATGTGCCGGTATTCACAGACCCTCTAGGCTCAAACCCCTCACTCACTCACTCAGTCACTCACTGATTATATAATATACATGACTCAGCTATATCTGTGCGTAGTGCATCTTCAGGTCAACCCCCCCCTCTCTCCTCAGCACCACTAACACAAAATTCATTGATTCCTGTTGTTGTAGGGGTCAGTAGTTTGTTCAGAAGTTGCTCAGGATCCAATTCCACACGTTGTGAATCAGAGTTAAAATTTGTTCCTATTTTCAATGTGTCAAATCTCAACTCACAAATGTGGAACTGGATCCTTGTCGTTATCAGTGTAGGGGATTATCCTGTGGGATTATCTCTCTCATAGATTTAAACCTATTAAACTCAGTGGACCAGCAGCAGCAGCAGCAGCAGCAGTGCATCCTGGGGAGGGAGGGGTGGAGTCAGTCGACCACAAATCACTGATAAACAGATTATAAAATTATTTACAGTCAATAATTTAAACTCAAATCACAAACTGTCAATTTATCAAAGTCGATGAAAATAGAAATTCTTAAATCATAGTTTTGGAGGAGGGAGGACAGGGCATGTGGAACGTGGGCTGTGAGGACAGGGCATGTGGAACGTGGGCTGTGAGGACAGGGCATGTGGAACGTGGGCTGTGAGGACAGGGCATGTGGAACTTGGGCTGTGAGGACAGGGAGGACAGGGCATGTGGAACGTGGGCTGTGAGGACAGGGCATGTGGAACGTGGGCTGTGAGGACAGGGCATGTGGAACGTGGGCTGTGAGGACAGGGCATGTGGAACGTGGGCTGGGAGGACAGGGCATGTGGAACGTGGGCTGTGAGGACAGGGCATGTGGAACGTGGGCTGTGAGGACAGGGCATGTGGAACTTGGGCTGTGAGGACAGGGAGGACAGGGCATGTGGAACGTGGGCTGTGAGGACAGGGCATGTGGAACGTGGGCTGTGAGGACAGGGCATGTGGAACGTGGGCTGTGAGGACAGGGCATGTGGAACGTGGGCAGTCTCACTTCAAGTTTATTAGTTATCGAAACGTAGAATTGATTTTTAGTCCTCCGGTCACACACAAGGGGTCCCTCTTTTCCCTTCCTCCCCCTCCCTCCCCTCCCTCCCCCTCCCTCGACTGTAAGCAACAGTCAACAGTATAAATCTATGAGAGGAAATCATCTCGCTCAAGGACGAGTTTGTAAAATTGTGTCTTCATCAGTCGATTGTTAGTTGATGTGTCATGTCATTTATTGTATGAGTCATAGAGTCTCTCATCGACTCAGTCAGTCAACGACTCAGTCAGTCGACTCCAGTCGTAGTCACATTCCAATCTGGAAATAGTTGCAACTTGATGATCATTTATAGAAACATCGTTTTACATAATTTCATTGAACGCTTGAGACTCACCGCGGAGTAAGTGAGACACAGAGAGTGAGACAGACTCACCGTGGAGTAAGAGAGAGAGAGAGAGAGAGAGAGTGAGAGTGAGAGTGAGAGTGAGAGTGAGAGACAGACTCACCGTGGAGTAAGAGAGAGAGAGAGTGAGTGAGACTCACCGCAGAGTAAGTGAGACACAGAGAGTGAGAGACAGACTCACCGCGGAGTAAGAGAGAGAGAGAGAGTGAGAGTGAGAGAGTGAGACGGACTCACCGCGGAGTAAGAGAGTGAGACGGACTCACCGCGGAGTAAGAGAGTGAGACGGACTCACCGCGGAGTAAGAGAGTGAGACAGACTCACCGCGGAGTAAGAGAGAGAGAGAGAGTGAGAGTGAGAGAGTGAGACGGACTCACCGCGGAGTAAGAGAGTGAGACGGACTCACCGCGGAGTAAGAGAGTGAGACAGACTCACCGCGGAGACACAGTGAGACACAGAGAGTGAGAGACAGACTCACCGCAGAGTAAGAGAGAGAGAGAGTGAGAGACAGACTCACCGCGGAGACACAGTGAGACACAGAGAGTGAGAGACAGACTCACCGCAGAGTAAGAGAGAGAGAGAGTGAGAGACAGACTCACCGCGGAGTAAGAGTGAGAGAGTAGACGGACTCACCGCGGAGTAAGAGAGACACAGAGAGTGAGAGACAGACTCACCGTGGAGTAAGTGAGACAGAGAGAGAGAAAGGGAGAGGGAGAGGGAGAGTCCTAGCCCTCACTCATGTCCTAGCCCTCACCCCTGTCCCAGCTCCATGGCCCACTCCTGTCCTAGCCCTTCCTTGTTTCTTCTTGTAACCTGTCAAGATGAAACTAAATATCTAGAACCCTCAGGATACTGAGATACTGTCTCTCCCAGTACCCACCTTACTCAATCCCACATTGAACAGTTCTCATTTTAAGACATAGAAATCATGTTTCTGATAAAAATTTGCAAGAAAGCAATTTCATGTAGAGATTGATGATTTGTACATCTCATATTGATCATCAGTGTCAACTCTATTTACAGCTTCTCAATTTACAATTTTGTGTGGGTTTTACATTTCCACGTAGGAAGCATTCGTATGGTTTCAGTCCATGACATTTACTCCTAAAACTGTTTGATTGATTCAATATTCTGGTTTTCAGAAATTGTGTAAAATAGAATTAAAACCCACTTCATAAACGTGTTCAAAAACGAATGAGTGGTTTCTGAAACACCGAGTCAAAAACTAAAGTCAGTCTGAAACATTCAATTAATTTTCAATTCTTAATTCTTCTGGGACTGGTTCCATAGTCATGGCTTAGACTTAAGACCAGTGTAAGACCATGTTAGTTCTATAGCCAATCTAACAACTTAAGATGAGTCTTAAGATTTATGACCACTTTTGGACTTAAGCCCTGTCTATGGAACCGGACCCTGGTCTATTCTCCACGTCTGAATGAACAGGAACTGATGAATATTTTGTTTTTATTTTCAGGTAACGTTAAAGACCGATAATATTCTCGATATTTTAATGGTCGCCAGTGAACTGAGGTTAGATAAACTGAAACAAAATGCTGAGAGTTTCGTTTATGACGCAATGACCGTTGACAACGCCTGTAACATGATGGATAAAGCTATGAAAATTACAGGTCAGTTTCATTTATTAGAAAGAGGTTTGGGGGGAGAGGGATGAGAGGGAGGTGGGGAGAGGGAGAGAGGGGATGAGAGTGAGGTGGGGAGAGGAGGGGGGAGGGAGGGGGAGAGAGTGATGGTGTATGAGAGAGAGATATCAAATTTCAGGTCAAAATTCATAAAATCTGTTCATTATTTTGAATGCTAGTTTTCTGTGTGATTATATTTCAGGACCTGATGGAGATCTGTTTAATCAATGTATGGAGTTTGTTGAAGAACACGCTGAAGATTGTATTGATTCAGATGGATGGTTACAGATCTCTAAACAAACTCTTTGTAAACTCATTTCATCTGATCATGTGAGTTCAAAAAACTCTACAATCACAAACTCTTTGAGTTCGCTTTATAGTTTTTACTTCGGCCAGTAGGTGTCAGCACGTGATGGATGGTTTCTATTTAATTTCTAGTTTTCTGTTGAGGAAGATTTGATTTGGCAATCAGTTTTATCCTGGGCGAAATATCAGGTTGGAATCTCTGAGGAGAGTAAACCTGTCGATTGGAGCGAGGAAGAGAAGGAGAAAATCAAACAGGTAATTATTGTCATCATTCCTTTCCTCTTCACTTTTGGGTCACTAATCAGGTGACGCAACACCCTCGGTATTTTGTGGTGCCCAAAAGAAATTGCACTCAAAACTCAATACAATTAAGTCAACTAATTTTGCCCTCAGATATTGCCCGTGAAGTCCTCAGATATTGCCCGTGAAGTCCTCAGATATTGCCCTCAGATATTGCCCGTGAAGTCCTCAGATATTGCCCGTGAAGCCCTCAGATATTGCCCTCAGATATTGCCCGTGAAGTCCTCAGATATTGCCCGTGAAGCCCTCAGATATTGCCCTCAGATATTGCCCGTGAAGTCCTCAGATATTGCCCGTGAAGTCCTCAGATATTGCCCTCAGATATTGCCCGTGAAGTCCTCAGATATTGCCCGTGAAGCCCTCAGATATTGCCCTCAGATATTGCCCGTGAAGTCCTCAGATATTGCCCTCAGATATTGCCCGTGAAGTCCTCAGATATTGCCCGTGAAGCCCTCAGATATTGCCCTCAGATATTGCCCGTGAAGTCCTCAGATATTGCCCTCAGATATTGCCCGTGAAGTCCTCAGATATTGCCCTCAGATATTGCCCGTGAAGTCCTCAGATATTGCCCGTGAAGTCCTCAGATATTGCCCGTGAAGTCCTCAGATATTGCCCGTGAAGCCCTCAGATATTGCCCATGGATTATAATGGTGTTTATAATGTATATGTTACTCTTGGTTTAAGGTTATGGAAGGAGTTCCGGAACATATTCGATTGTTACAATTAACGAGTAGTACGTTTGCTGAAGAGGTCGAACCTACCGGACTTATACCCATAGAAACGGCGTTAAAATAGTGAGTAGCTCCCTCTATACTAGTCTCACACTCCCTCTACTGGTGAAACTAAACACTAAACAGGTAAAATGATGTTTTGTAGTTACAGATGCGCAGCTGTACCGCATAAATTCCGTAACCTAGACGACCCATTGTTGATACCACGTACGCCGTTGAATCTGTTTCAAGGAACTCAAATACTGAATAAAAACAATCGCGGTTTACAGAAAAAACTCAATGAATGGTAAAATATCTTCACCCGATCAGATATTAATGATGTTTTAAAAGATTATAAGATACACAATCCAGAATTAAGAGACTGATTAGGATTAAAAACTCAAGGAAACATTTTCAAATTATTTTTATGGGATATTATCTGACTATATTGTGTGTAGGCATGGTAAACTATCGACTAAATGGGAATTATTGTACCGAGCTTCACGAGATGGTTCAACTGCTGATAGATTTCATCATTTCTGTGATGGATATGCTCCGACTTATATCATCATGAAGGTAAGAATGAAAGTTTTATTTCAATTTTATTGCTATTTGCAAATTTTGGGGTTAGTAATCAAAATTTCTAAATTTTAATACAAAAACAGCTTCCGCCATCTATCCATAATAAACGGTACTAAATGTTGTAATACCGATGACTGTACAGTGCTGCCACGTGGTGGTCAGGTTGTGAACCTAGAACATAACTATAAAACTTTCCTTAAGATATGAAATTTAACCCAATACTGCTGCAAATGCAGAGAAACATGTTTTATTTGGGGCCTTGTTCTAATTGTTTATAACTACTGGTAATGCACCAGTTAATGCAGATACCAACATCAGCTGCAAAAATCCCACAAATTCAAACATTAGGAGCCAGCTCCACAGTCCTGGATCCAGCTCCACAGTCCTGGATCCAGTTCCACAGTCCTGAGTTAAAATCGGTTTTCAGTGTTTAAATTCCAGAGTCAAATCTTAACTCACAGTTGTGGATTTGGGTCGATGTTAACAACCTGTAATTGAATAAGGTGTGATGTATTATATTTTGTAGGGTAAGAATGGAAATGTTGCTGGTGGTTTTAGTGATGTCCCGTGGACTAGTTGTGCTCCGGCTAAAGGACTTTATAGATCTTCCTATCAGTAAGTACTCTCTCCTTCTGCAGTGGAACCACAGTCTCTCATTTACTCTCCTTCTGCAGTGGAACCACAGTCTCTCATTTACTCTCCTTCTGCAGTGGAACCACAGTCTCTCATTTACTCTCCTTCTGCAGTGGAACCACAGTCTCTCATTTACTCTCCTTCTGCAGTGGAACCACGGTCTCTCATTTACTCTCCTTCTGCAGTGGAACCACAGTCTCTCATTTACTCTCCTTCTGCAGTGGAACCACAGTCTCTCATTTACTCTCCTTCTGCAGTGGAACCACAGTCTCTCATTTACTCTCCTTCTGCAGTGGAACCATGGTCTCTCATTTACTCTCCTTCTGCAGTGGAACCACGGTCTCTCATTTACTCACCTTCTGCAGTGGAACCACAGTCTCTCATTTACTCACCTTCTGCAGTGGAACCACAGTCTCTCATTTACTCTCCTTCTGCAGTGGAACCACAGTCTCTCATTTACTCTCCTTCTGCAGTGGAACCACGGTCTCTCATTTACTCTCCTTCTGCAGTGGAACCACAGTCTCTCATTTACTCTCCTTCTGCAGTGGAACCACAGTCTCTCATTTACTCTCCTTCCGCAGTGGAACCACAGTCTCTCATTTACTCTCCTTTTGCAGTGGAACCACAGTCTCTCATTTACTCTCCTTCTGCAGTGGAACCACAGTCTCTCATTTACTCTCCTTCTGCAGTGGAACCACAGTCTCTCATTTACTCTCCTTCTGCAGTGGAACCACAGTCTCTCATTTACTCTCCTTCTGCAGTGGTCGTTAGTTAACTCAATAATTGATACGTATTATTTTTTAGAGCGTTTCTATTTACACTGATAAATAAACAAGACGTCCCTCCGTCGAAATTCAGAGTTTTACATCATAATTTCGCGACAGTTCATCATCCCAGGTACGTTTCAGTTAGCCATCAAATAGTGTTAGCCATCAAATAGTGTGAGACATCAAATAGTGTTAGCCATCAAATAGTGTTAGCCATCAAATAATGTTAGCCATCAAATAGTGTTAGCCATCAAATGGTAGCTATCAAATGAAATGTTGATTCAAACTAGATTTTGATCAGTATTAGAAATCAGAAATAGAAGATCCATGTCACAGTCGGTACGATTTCTATCAGAAAGTCAAGACATCATTTAATCTTGTAACTTAAGGCTCTGACACCAATTTATTCAAGTTAGCAAAATTTGTGACTGAATTTATTCTTGTTTTGTATTTGTTGAATGTTTATTGTAAATTTTAGATTATTTTTGATTGAATCTAATTGTAGTTATGGACCGATATTTGGAGCTGGTGCCGATTTATCGATATCTGGTAATTGTTTTACTGGTTGTGAATGTTACACTAATCTACCCCACAGTTACCTCGGAGATCAAGCATCTAATAAACTATTAATGGATTCGTATTATTTCGATTTGGCCGATTACGAAGTGTTTACCCCGATACGTTGATCATGTGACCACCGACGATACCCCGTGGATCTCGCGAGGATGGCCCGCAGGCCCCGTAGACCGAGCTGCTCCAAACTGCTCGTCAGAATCTATCGTAAAACTTTTAGTCAAAATCTATCGAATTCTGTTATTTATTTATTAATTTCTATGAGTGAAATCTTGTAGTATTTCTGTTTTTGTTTTCGATACACTGTATTGTATTGTATCTAATGTTTGATACATTGTAAACATTGTATTAAGTCTTGTACTTTCCGTCCACTGTTTGTTACATTGTATCCGATGTACATATTTTGTTGCTATGTAGAAATTTTTATATCATTTAATTTCTTTACACTATAAACATGATATGTTAAAGTGAATGGTGTTTACACAGACTACTCCGATAAAGTTCAAGTAATGTCTATTTATATAAAGACAATATTTGATTATATTTTATCTTATGGACATTTTTTTAATGAGTTGATAAAATCACTGTTTAAACTTCCTCATTCAAATAGATATCTCTGGTTTATGAGTTCTTTACAAACCAATAATTTATCGATGATTTCAACTCTTTGGTTTTTGTTTCATATTGACAAGGAAAAATAGATGCAATTTATAATGAATCATTATCAGATGATATTCTATTGTCTGATGGGTGTAAAATGGAGCCCTAGATTTATCTGACTCATTCGCTGCTATTGTTGTTACATCCAAACGAGATCAATAATATTTTTACCCACGTTTTTCTGTACAATGCGTATAAATTATTAACGTCATCTCAAATATTGTAACGATGTAACTGAAATGTGAGATATCACACATTCGTTACATCGTTACGATCGCTATATCTCGATATAACCGTGTGATATATCATATATCAGTACATTCATTCCAAACATTTTTGAGATATTACTCGTAGACATTATCATCAGTCGAGATATTATCATTATCGATATCGATATTTTGTGTACATTCCAATGAGATTTATTATGAATATTTTATACACAGCTGAGCACATCTGACTGTATATATTTTCTATATATTTTGATAACTGCCTTTATTGGGCGCTGCTGTATATTTGATATAGGTGTATATATACACACACCATTTCGGTGATTATTATTAGTAAACCAGATTCTATTTAACCCAGTATTTATTTATTATAAACTTTTTCCAACTATTTTGTTTCGTATTGAAAATAAACGTCTGATTTCTATAAAGTTGTTTTATTTATATATATTTCTCCTGGAAGTCTGTGACCTCTCCTGGTGAGACCTCTCTGTTGTTGAATTCGCAGTATTTTGACAGATCGTTAACTCCACGTGCTCGATGTTTACAACTACAGATATATTTAGTAACATTATGCCTGGGTCAATGTCTAATCCAATCAAAATTCACTTCCGTCGCACGCTTACGAGCTCGCTGATTGGCTATCGCGGATAGACCGGTATAGTAGACGCGCTATGATTGGATGTTGTATGGTAGTAGTGTATGATACAGTAACGGGGTGCCCATGGCTGCCAGTACTGAATACCGGCACCTCTCACCGCGGTACTGTGGTGACTAGAGGTTGTATTACCGGTATTACAGGCTGATATATGTATGGATGATAAAACGGACTGCAACAGGCAGGACACCGCCGCCATGGATGTATTACCGAGCGGAAATATATTCCGTGAATTACAAGTCGTTCATGATACGGGATTCTTCTCTTCGCAAGCATCGTTAGAGGATCACTGGCAACAGGCAAGTATCAGTTGCAGCAACATCATCATCCCAGCATCCTTTTCCTCCTCTCTCGGCACCGGTACTGTCTGGACCAGTCGCTTAGCAACACCGCTTTAAAAATCAGTCATCTAAAATCGATAAAACAATATATTTATAATCGATATTTATTTGTTGCACGCAACTCTGGTCTGTGGTCTACTGTAGCTGCACCGGGCTGCTGCAGTATTGTCTGTCTGTCTGTCTGGTTCAGTCGAGCAGGCACTGGCATGTGAGCTGACAGGAGCTTCAGCTGTCACCAGACACCCAGCTCCTTAAATAAACCATTAAACCATAAATCAAATAGAGATATTTAGGCACGCACAAGGTATATATATATATACTACTGCTGCTGCTGCTGCTACCTCTAGATGCTGGCTCTATAATACTAGATGTAGTCCAGCAGGCTGTAGAGTGACTAATATATGCTACATGATAAAAGAGGTCAGAATGAGTTCAGTATGAAAAGTGAGTCGGCCCTATCAATCAATCAGATCCCAGCAGCCAGACTCCTACTCATCAGGCTAAATATTTATACTGGCCTCAAATCCTATTGTGCAGAGCCTGGCTTAGTATTTAAATATTTACTTTCTAGGGTAGCCAGGTTTCATCCTAGCAGCCAGCTCACTCAGAGGGACAGCTGTATCATTTATTCATTTGAATGCAGTTAAAACTTACAGTCACAATTTCACATTTAAGTACCGGTACTCATAACAAAGATGTGGTCCAGGGACAGTCTGACTAGGACAGTGGTCCAGGGACAGTCTGACTAGGACAGTGGTCCAGGGACAGTCTGACTAGGACAGCAACTTGACAGTGACATTGACAGGGACAGTGACAGTGACAGGGACAGTGACTCATTGATTATATATAGTTGAACTGTATGTCGCAGTAATATAAGGCATTCTCTACCACTATTCAATACATTTCAATTCATACAATAATTTTTTAACCCTCAATAGTCAAATGATTTTCTAGTGGTCTGGCTTTGAATGGTAGAAGTATGTCTGCAAAACACTTGTTATTTCATGGAATATTTCAGATCATAAAATACACTAGCAGGATATACCGTGTCACAGTTTTACAAGAATAATTAATTCCTAAATCGATTGAATATGTTACTGAACAGTTAGTAATGATCTAATCGATTTAAACAATTGTAACCCGGCCCTGGAAACAGTTTCAGTCCTCAATTGATTTAACATAAACTGAAGAATAAATGAAGAAATGAAATTGATTTAAGAGTTAGACACAGGACCCTGGAGTAGTTTTATAAAGATGTAGTGATGTAGGCCACCTGTTCATGTCGAGACACAGACTATTAATCATTTTACCGAATGCATTCACAAAAATATACCTACAATGAAGTTTTATGATGGATTTTATTAGGTCACAATTACTAGCTAAAAATTCAATTATTTATAGGTCGAGTGCGATAGTAACACTCCTCATAAACATATATTTAATCTCAGATCTGTGAACACTCCAAACACTCTACAAACTGTTCACAAATATTTGTCTCCGTCTTATATCGATAGTAAAAATAATATTAAGGTCGCATTTTTAAGATAACGAAGGTCATCGGGATGAGATATTCTCGAGGTCATTCGATAGCAGACTACATTCCTTATTTGGTATTAATGAAAATACGATAAACCAGTTGTGCCACCGCGCTCGGAGTCAGTCAGCCCTCTATACGACACACACAGATATGTGTATAAATATTTAAGTTGTTAATTTGCTTAATTTAGATTCCTTTCTCATAATTATTGTCAATCTATCAACGATAACAATAAGAACGTGTGTTATTGAGGGTTTACTGGGCGGAGGGGAAGGGGAGGAGGGGGGTGCGAAATGTTCCTCAGATAGTGATCTGTCCAGGGGGGTTCAAGTAGAATGATAAATACACAATATCACTTGATATAGAAATAGTATGAACCATATCAGAATTATTCATTCTAATTCTAGGACCCTGGAACTATTTCGAGAGGGGTCGTATAGGGTTTGTTATTGAAACTATTTTAAGAGGGGGTCCTATATTTTGTTGTTTCTATGAATGTGATGGAGTAGTTTATGATGATATAGTTTAGCTGTGGTATAATATAGAACAGGCAGACATGTAGTGCAGGTAATTACTATATAAATCATCACTCTATAGTTCCCCTCTCTCCCCCCTCTCTCCCCCCTCTCTCCCCCTCTCCCCCTCTCTCCCTCTCTACCCTAATAATGATACTGTGCACTTAAAAAAATTACAACCTTGAAAATTCTCGAACAAAATTCCAGTCTCATCGTAAAAACATTCCATAAGTAAATAAATACTGGATGAGATGATGGGCTCCCGGGGTCAGGGGCATGAGAGGAACTGTGTTTCTGGAGCAGATCAAGCTCTAATTAGGGGAGGGGGATGATCAGAACTCTAATACAGGGGGGGGGGGTAGGGAGGAGGGGGTGAATATGAAGAATATTGAATTGAGATAGTGTTCAGTGTTGATACAGTGTTGAATGATCAGTCAGTGTCTGATTCACTGCTGCCTGTAATGATTCTATGAGTAACTCTCAACTATTCTGTGGTTGAACAGATGCGAATCATTAATACTTCATGTCTTTACCACTGGTCCATCTCAGGGGTCACTAGTCCATCTCAGGGGAGTGTAGTGGTCAGTGTGAAAGGACTGGTCAGTCTATCTCGAGGACTTTTCCTACTGTTATTCATTTTGATAGATTAAAGATTCTACTCCAGCCTACAGTACTCAGTACTCAGCCTACAGTACTCAGTACTCAGCCTGCTGTAGGCCTACAGTACTCAGCCTACAGTACTCAGTCTATAGTACTCAGTACTCATCCTACAGTACTCAGTACTCAACCTACAGTAATCAGTACTCAGCCTGCTGTAGGCCTACAGTACTCAGCCTACAGTACTCAGTCTATAGTACTCAGTACTCATCCTACAGTACTCAGTACTCAACCTACAGTACTCAGTACTCAGCCTGCTGTAGGCCTACAGTACTCAGCCTACAGTACTCAGTCTATAGTACTCAGTACTCAACCTACAGTACTCAGTACTCAACCTACAGTACTCAGTACTCAGCCTGCTGTAGGCCTACAGTACTCAGCCTACAGTACTCAGTCTATAGTACTCAGTACTCATCCTACAGTACTCAGTACTCAACCTACAGTAATCAGTACTCAGCCTGCTGTAGGCCTACAGTACTCAGTACTCTAACCCTAGCCTGCTGTAGGCCTAGTGTGGCCTACGGTCCGGCCTACAAGAGTAGTTTTTACTGAATACTCCGAACAGTTGATTATAAGTATGAAGTATTCCAACTCCACCCAACACACACACGCACGCACGCTGTACTGACTGATATTGACTCATTTGTACTAAAAACATTTCTGATTCATTCAAAACATTCTTTTGAATTCTGTTTGTATAGAAAGAGAGAGAGATGAATACCACTTAGTAATAAATCTCTAAACCACCCTCCTGCCCGCGCCCGCAGGCCCCGTATAACAACGTGTTTAAGGTCATCCATTGACAGGTTTTTCAAATTTATGACATTTAAACCTGATTATTTTGACAAGTTTGTTTTTAAAGCTGAATTTATGAGGATATTGAAATTGTTTTTTTATTTCCCAGTGGAGTTCCCTCTAAACCCTCCGCGCAGATAAAACAACTTTTATATATTTTATGTTTTGTTAACGATTGCAGAATAATTAATGAATATCAATACAAGTTGTATAGGAAAAACTCAACCAGGTCTCATACCCTCACTCGCCAGAGTAAGCTCATTCCCTCGCTCGCCAGAGTAAGATCTCATACCCTCCCTCACCAGAGTAAGCTCTCATACCCTCACTCACCAGACTAAACTATCATACCCTCACTCGCAAGAGTAAGCTCTCATACCCTCACTTGCCAAAGTTAGCGCTATTATACCCTCACTCGCCAGAGTTAGTGCTATTATACCAATCGAATCTTGCTATGATACCCTCACTCGCCAGAGTTAGCGCTATTATACCCTCACTCGCCAGAGTTAGTGCTATTATACCAATCGAATCTTGCTATGATACCCTAGTTTACCAGAGATGAGACAGTAGTTTTCATGAATGGTTTTTGCTGTGATTACTGATGTGAATGTAATTATCACTGGTATATAATGTCAATAGACACTATTAAATATGGATTAGTTTTCAGCAGCAGCAGCGACGTAGACACTTTATGGACAGACGGACGACTCGTAAAGGTTAAACTGACAGACAGCTGAATCTCCTCTCTACCTCTCTCCCCTCCTCTCTCCCCCTCCTCTCTACCTCTCTCCCCCTCCCCTCTCCCCCTCCTCTCTACCTCTCTCCTCTCCTCTGTACCTCTCCCCCTCCTCTCTCTTCTCTCCCCTCTCTCCTCTCCTCTCTACCTCTCTCCTCTCTCTTCTCTCCCCTCTCTCCTCTCTCCCCCTCCTCTCTCTTCTCTCCCCTCTCTCCCCCTCCTCTCTACCTCTCTCCCCTCCTCTCTCCCCCTCCTCTCTACCTCTCTCCTCTCCTCTGTACCTCTCCCCCTCCTCTCTCTTCTCTCCCCTCTCTCCCCCTCCTCTCTACCTCTCTCCCCTCCTCTCTCCCCCTCCTCTCTACCTCTCTCCTCTCCTCTGTACCTCTCCCCCTCCTCTCTCTTCTCTCCCCTCTCTCCTCTCCTCTCTACCTCTCTCCTCTCTCTTCTCTCCCCTCTCTCCTCTCTCCCCCTCCTCTCTCTTCTCTCCCCTCTCTCCCCCTCCTCTCTACCTCTCTCCCCTCCTCTCTCCCCCTCCTCTCTACCTCTCTCCTCTCCTCTGTACCTCTCCCCCTCCTCTCTCTTCTCTCCCCTCTCTCCTCTCCTCTCTACCTCTCTCCTCTCTCTTCTCTCCCCTCTCTCCTCTCTCCCCCTCCTCTCTCTTCTCTCCCCTCTCTCCTCTCCTCTCTACCTCTCTCCTCTCTCTTCTCTCCCCTCTCTCCTCTCTCTTCTCTCCCCTCTCTCCTCTCTCCCCCTCCTCTCTCCTCTCCTCTCTACCTCTCTCTTCTCTCCTCCCTTATAAAACTGACTGTAAGAGTACATACATACATACATGACTATAGGCTGTATTCACCTTGATTCTCACTTGAGGTCAAGGTCAGTCTGTGGTCAAGGTTATGTGATGTTTTTTATATCAGGTGACTGACCACCTAGGAATATTCCATTCTAACTCTAGAGGTGGAAGCTAACCCTAGGGTTAGGGTTAGTCTATTCCAATCCTAAGGGTGGTCGGGCAGTTTGTTGATATCAGGTGACCACCTCTTGACCAATGAGCTAACCCTAGGGTTAGGGTTAGTCTATTCCAATCCTAGGGGTGGTCGGGCAGTGTGTTGATATCAGGTGACCACCTCTTGACCAATGAGCTAACCCTAGGGTTAGGGTTAGTCTATTCCAATCCTAGGGGTGGTCGGGCAGTTTGTTGATATCAGGTGACCACCTCTCGACCAATGAGCTAACCCTAGGGTTAGGGTTAGTCTATTCCAATCCTAGGGGTGGTCGGGCAGTTTGTTGATATCAGGTGACCACCTCTTGACCAATGAGCTAACCCTAGGGTTAGGGTTAGTCTATTCCAATCCTAGGGGTGGTCGGGCAGTTTGTTGATATCAGGTGACCACCTCTTGACCAATGAGCTAACCCTAGGGTTAGGGTTAATCTATTCCAACTGGTGGGTGAGGTTGACCAACACCTAGGGTTAGTTCACTCTTACCCTAGGGTTAGGTAGCTAGTTGAAACCACCTGACCAGGTTTAGACCAATCACAGCACTGTGAGTGAATCTTGGCCTCATTTTAGTGCGATGTGTGTATTTTAAACTGTTCAAATAAAGATAATGTAAATTGATATAAATTAATGTCAATATTCATGTGTCTCATTCATACATATTGTCACGTAGTACTGCTGCATGTAGTCTATCTGTGTGGGGGGGGGGTAATACCGGTACGATGATAACTGGTACCGTGTTCAACAGGTACGCGATGGTAACTGGTACCGTGTTCAACAGGTACGCGATGATAACTGGTACCGTGTTCAACAGAACCCTACAGTACAGTGTTCCCTGAACACCCCCCCCCCCCCAGTACAGCCCCTGAACACCCCCCAAGCAATACTGCAGCAGTGTTACGACTAATAGATCAGTGTGAAATACTGAGAGAGAGAGAGGACCTTTCACGGAGAGGTCAGTAGTTGTACATGTAATCTAATCATCATTATCAGAATCCAAGGTCTTTAACAGTCAGTCAGTAATTACTAGTTTAGCAGCAGCAGTAGCAGCAGCAGCAGCAGCAGCAGCAGCAGCAGCAGCAACAGCAGCAGCAGCGTTCAGTAAGGTTTCTATGTGATGAGATCTGTTGTAAAACTCAAGGTCATTTTTACATACCAGACAACACTACACACTGAGAGATTGCTGATCATTGATTGATCACATATTTCAATTTCTTTACTTTGTCTTAAAAAAATCTATATCCTGAAACTTGCAGACGTTGATAGATAAAATCTCTGAGAGTTCAGTAACACTTAGATTCTAACGACAGGTTTTTAAGAAGGTTTTTACGGTGAGAATAGACTGAGAGTTCAGTAACACTTAGATTCTAACGACAGGTTTTTCAGAAGGTTTTCACAGTGAGAATAGACTGAGAGTTCAGTAACTGAACCTGATGCTTTTTGGGGAATGTAATTGAACTGTTGATAATTACAGTGTAATTACTTCAGCTATATGTACAGCTCATACACATAACCCTGATAGCTGATAGCTGCTGAGGCTATGTGATAGATATAATTAATTGTGACCATGAACTGGTGCTGTTAGTGCAGCCCTGGTAAGTGAGCAGTGAGCCAGCCAGTGAATGAACGAGACATCCTGTTTCCTTGGTAATACGAGTATAGGATTGATCGCTGCTTCAGACAACTTTATATCGAGATTCAGTCACAATACAACAACACCAGTCCGGGTCCGGGATACCTACTGTCCTCCGGGATACCTACTGTCCTCCGGGATACCTACTGTCCTCCGGGATACCTACTGTCCTCCGGGATACCTACTGTCCTCCGGGATACCTACTGTCCTCCTACTGGGTCCCGGATACCTACTGTCCTCCTACTGGGTCCCGGATACCTACTGTCCTCCTACTGGGTGCTGGGTGCCCATCAGTGCCCGTAGAACCCATCAGTGCCCGTAGAACCCTTAAGTGCCCGTAGAACCCGTGATTGCCCGTCGTCAGTGCCCGTAGAACTCATGATTGCCCGTCAGTGCCCGTAGAGCCCATCAGCGGTAAGCGTGTAGTGATATGTAGTGTTAATGATAAAATGATGTTGCGATGATTCATACTAGTTTATACAGTACAGTGTAGTAGTGCCTGGTGACACATGACTCATACATAGACTTCCTTCATTCTTCTACTGCAACAGTTTGTGTCACATTATTCCTAGTGTCTGTCTGTCTGTCTCGAAGATTCCTAGAGTAAGGGAAGAGTATTCTGAGAATTCCTTACTTTAAGATTCCAGCTCCATTGTCAGCCCTATCTATACAAACAGGACCGGTCGGTTTTTTATTGTCTATTCATTGACAAAAAAGAATTTGTTCTTTTCAAGTTTGATTATACTCAGAAATTCATATCCACCTACGTAGATACCAGGCTGGTATATTTAGATAGCTGAGCGACAGGTCGACATGTCAACACTGAATTGTTGACACTTATGTGAACCTATCAAGAGTATTGTCAATAAATAACTCAGCACTATCCAGATACTCTCTGTAGTATGTGGGTACTCTGTACTGTCAGGGTACTCTCTGTACTGTGAGGGTACTCTCTGTACTGTCCTGGTACTCTCTGTACTGTCCTGGTACTCTCTGTACCGTCCTGGTACTCTCTGTACCGTCCTGGTACTCTCTGTACTGTGAGGGTACTGCGTGGGTACTCTCTGTACTGTCCTGGCACTCTCTGTACCGTCCTGGTACTCTCTGTACTGTGAGGGTACTGCGTGGGTACTCTCTGTACTGTCCTGGTACTCTCTGTACCGTCCTGGTACTCTCTGTACTGTCAGGGTACTGCGTGGGTACTCTCTGTACCGTCCTGGTACTCTCTGTACCGTCCTGGTACTCTCTGTACTCAGTATCCATCAGTTTGTCATGAATCCTGTGGCTGAAATCAGAGAGAATCATCAATACCTCCTATCTAACACAGTCAGGTATGAGTACACTGAGGAATCTTTACTGTAATGCTGTGTGATGTAATAGCAGCTGACCCAGTATTATATAGTGTTACATTCCTGGACAACTGTATCCTGTCTATCAATATCCCAGTTACAGCCTCTCTCAGTCTGTTATTGGATGTCTGATGAGCTGTAAATATTTACAAATATGAACCCCATGAACCAAATGAAAAACCCTTATATCCTAGAAACCATACCGACTAGGAATAATCCATCAGAGAACCCCTTATAGCGGAAACGTTTCATCCAACCCGTATTCTGTGAGACTGGCTGTTGTATAATGTTCCCACGAGATTCTCTCTCCCCCTCCTCTCTACTCTCTCCTCTCTCTCTCATCTCCTCTCTCCTCTCCTCTCTCCTCTCCCTTCTCTCCTCTCTCTCCTCCTATCTCTGCTCTCTGCTCTCCTCTCCTCCTCTCTCCTATCTCTGCTCTCTCCTCTCTCCTCTCCTCTCTCCTCTCTCTCTCCTATCTCTGCTCTCTCCTCTCTCCTCTCTCTCTCCTCTCTCCCTCCTCTCTTCTCTCTCCCCTCCTCTCTACTCTCTCCCCTCTCCTCTCTCTCCCTCCTCTCTCTCCCTCCTCTCTCTCCCTCCTCTCTGATCTTGTATATTGTTTATATTCTGTTTCTTTGCTGCTGATTTTTTTAATTAAAAAATATGAATATTGAAGGAGTATTGATTTCCCTCGAGGGATAAATCAAACACTTTCTGTTTACTAAAATCAAAATCCACACAAAACAGTGCAGTGAGTTTTATTACAGTCACTAATAAATAACTCATTAAATTCCCTCTTTGACTAGCCAGCGGGGCCGCGGACCGACCGCGACCAACCTCGACCCACCACGTTCACGACATCTATCTGTTTGTTATTATTTATCTGTTTATTTTACATTAGCTTTTTAATAATTGATTGACCTATTATTATTATTATTATTATTATTATTATTATTATTATTATCTGTCTGTCCGAATAACTGGACAAACAGTCGGTTAATACCACCCGCTTGTGATCACATCGATAATAAATCATTTTCACTGGTTACACATATAAACAGTGGTAAAATATAACCTCCTCGGTGAAAGTTCTGATCTGATCAAACTGAAATTGCAGGGTTTATCACTGACCACCACGGGAGAGATGATATACCTCATGATATACCTCATTTATAAACATCTGTTTTTAGTATGCTGCACTCAGGGACACAATATATATATATATATATATATATACATATATATATATATATGTGTTTATTGTTATTTAGCAATGACAGGAATTTGAATAGAGTTTTTCATTTCACACCTGATTTATTAAGTTTTATAATAAATTTCTATAGCTTTCGTTTTATACAAATTTTCAACTGTTGAAAACGGCTCATTCATAAAAATCTAGGTCAAAAACTGTTAACATTTCAAATCATATGAATGGAATAAAAAACTCTATTATTTCGTTTTTAACCTAAAACATCAAATCGTTTTCAACCCACAAAAATCGTTCAGACTTGTTAGATATTTCTAAGTAAATAATACAAAACGCCAACATGTCGTACAGAGAGTGTCGTACAGAGAGTGTCGTACAGAGAGTGTCGCACAGAGAGTGTCGTACAGTACAGTGAGACTAAACTATACCAGCCCCACGTCTCAGAGAGTGTCGCACAGTGCAGTGAGACTAAACTATACCAGCCCCACGTCTCAGAGAGTGTCGCACAGTGCAGTGAGACTAAACTATACCAGCCCCACGTCTCAGAGAGTGTCGTACAGTACAGTGAGACTAAACTATACCAGCCCCACGTCTCAGAGAGTGTCGTACAGTACAGTGAGACTAAACTATACCAGCCCCACGTCTCAGAGAGTGTCGTACAGTACAGTGAGACTAAACTATACCAGCCCCACGTCTCAGAGAGTGTCGTACAGTACAGTGAGACTAAACTATACCAGCCCCACGTCTCAGAGAGTGTCGTACAGTACAGTGAGACTAAACTATACCAGCCCCACGTCTCAGAGAGTGTCGTACAGTACAGTGAGACTAAACTATACCAGCCCCACGTCTCAGAGAGTGTCGTACAGTACAGTGAGACTAAACTATACCAGCCCCACGTCTCAGAGAGTGTCGTACAGTACAGTGAGACTAAACTATACCAGCCCCACGTCTCAGAGAGTGTCGTACAGTACAGTGAGACTAAACTATACCAGCCCCACGTCTCAGAGAGTGTCGCACAGTACAGTGAGACTAAACTATACCAGCCCCACGTCTCAGAGAGTGTCGCACAGTACAGTGAGACTAAACTATACCAGCCCCACGTCTCAGAGAGTGTCGTACAGTACAGTGAGACTAAACTATACCAGCCCCACGTCTCAGAGAGTGTCGTACAGTACAGTGACACTAAACTATACCAGCCCCACGTCTCAGAGAGTGTCGTACAGTGCAGTGAGACTAAACTATACCAGCCCCACGTCTCAGAGAGTGTCGTACAGTACAGTGAGACTAAACTACACCAGCCCCACGTCTCAGAGAGTGTCGCACAGTACAGTGAGACTAAACTATACCAGCCCCACGTCTCAGAGAGTGTCGTACAGTACAGTGAGACTAAACTATACCAGCCCCACGTCTCAGAGAGTGTCGTACAGTACAGTGAGACTAAACTATACCAGCCCCACGTCTCAGAGAGTGTCGCACAGTACAGTGAGACTAAACTATACCAGCCCCACGTCTCAGAGAGTGTCGTACAGTACAGTGAGACTAAACTATACCAGCCCCACGTCTCAGAGAGTGTCGTACAGTACAGTGAGACTAAACTATACCAGCCCCACGTCTCAGAGAGTGTCGCACAGTACAGTGAGACTAAACTATACCAGCCCCACGTCTCAGAGAGTGTCGTACAGTGCAGTGAGACTAAACTATACCAGCCCCACGTCTCAGAGAGTGTCGTACAGTACAGTGAGACTAAACTATACCAGCCCCACGTCTCAGAGAGTGTCGTACAGTACAGTGAGACTAAACTATACCAGCCCCACGTCTCAGAGAGTGTCGCACAGTACAGTGAGACTAAACTATACCAGCCCCACGTCTCAGAGAGTGTCGTACAGTACAGTGAGACTAAACTATACCAGCCCCACGTCTCAGAGAGTGTCGTACAGTACAGTGAGACTAAACTATACCAGCCCCACCTCTCAGAGAGTGTCGTACAGTACAGTGACACTAAACTATACCAGCCCCACGTCTCAGAGAGTGTCGTACAGTACAGTGAGACTAAACTATACCAGCCCCACGTCTCAGAGAGTGTCGTACAGTACAGTGAGACTAAACTATACCAGCCCCACGTCTCAGAGAGTGTCGTACAGTACAGTGAGACTAAACTATACCAGCCCCACGTCTCAGAGAGTGTCGCACAGTACAGTGAGACTAAACTATACCAGCCCCACGTCTCAGAGAGTGTCGTACAGTACAGTGAGACTAAACTATACCAGCCCCACGTCTCAGAGAGTGTCGCACAGTACAGTGAGACTAAACTATACCAGCCCCACGTCTCAGAGAGTGTCGTACAGTACAGTGAGACTAAACTATACCAGCCCCACGTCTCAGAGAGTGTCGTACAGTACAGTGAGACTAAACTATACCAGCCCCACGTCTCAGAGAGTGTCGTACAGTGCAGTGAGACTAAACTATACCAGCCCCACGTCTCAGAGAGTGTCGCACAGTACAGTGAGACTAAACTATACCAGCCCCACGTCTCAGAGAGTGTCGTACAGTACAGTGAGACTAAACTATACCAGCCCCACGTCTCAGAGAGTGTCGCACAGTACAGTGAGACTAAACTATACCAGCCCCACGTCTCAGAGAGTGTCGTACAGTACAGTGAGACTAAACTATACCAGCTCCACGTCTCAGAGAGTGTCGTACAGTGCAGTGAGACTAAACTATACCAGCCCCACGTCTCAGAGAGTGTCGTACAGTGCAGTGAGACTAAACTATACCAGCCCCACGTCTCAGAGAGTGTCGTACAGTACAGTGAGACTAAACTATACCAGCCCCACGTCTCAGAGAGTGTCGTACAGTACAGTGAGACTAAACTATACCAGCCCCACGTCTCAGAGAGTGTCGTACAGTACAGTGAGACTAAACTATACCAGCCCCACGTCTCAGAGAGTGTCGCACAGTACAGTGAGACTAAACTATACCAGCCCCACGTCTCAGAGAGTGTCGTACAGTACAGTGAGACTAAACTATACCAGCCCCACGTCTCAGAGAGTGTCGTACAGTACAGTGAGACTAAACTATACCAGCCCCACGTCTCAGAGAGTGTCGTACAGTACAGTGAGACTAAACTATACCAGCCCCACGTCTCAGAGAGTGTCGTACAGTACAGTGAGACTAAACTATACCAGCCTTATTCATTCATACTGAATAAATACATTGTAGCTATAAAACCTAATTAGTCTCAGTATTAATGAACTACATGTAATTAACAATAATTACCCGCTAATATTTATACAATATTCTAATTGGGTTATGATGTTGATGTGCCACTACAGCTATCCATCCCACCAGATGGCGTGCCACTACAGCTATCCATCCCACCAGATTGCACACTAATGCCACCTGGTGGATCCTCACTCGCCACAGTTGTCTATATTAATGATAATTATATTGTATATATTTCAGAATTGTCTCGAGATGGAGCGATATTTAAAAAACGAACCGAAATTAACTTCATTTAAAAAGATTGCGTCATCTTCATCAGTTTTATCGAATCCGTGGGATAAATTTGATATATCGTCAAGCGATGATAGCGAGGATAAAGACGATGATTCTCCTCTATTGAGTAAACGGATGAATATAGAGGATACTGAGGATAAGTTAAAGGAATTAGCGCAGTTAGATTTAAACGATCGCACGCAGGATACGATTAGTTTAAACAGTTATAGTTCAGCGTCGAGTCACGTGTCGTGGGATAGTAATACAAGTGATCCTCCTTCTCATCCTCCTCAACCTCCTCCTCATCCTCCTCCTCTCTCTAAACACAACGATCCATTCGCGTTGAGACTAGTAGCGACACCTGGCGGTAGATCGTCTATAACGCTTACACCTCCTTCATCTCCGGAACAACAACCGCAGCAGCAGCAGCAGCAGCGCCCCCTGACGGCACATCTTATAACCGGTTCTACGACGACTAAATGCGCTTTATTCCGACCGTCGTCGATTGATTGTTTAGATCGTAACCGTAGGATACACTATTGTCCGTACAGCGGCTGTAAAAAGGTTTACACTAAAAGTTCACATTTGAAGGCTCATTTACGAACTCATACAGGTAGGTTTTAATAGTTAGAATACTGGAGGTGAAAATATCACGAGGAAATGTGATCTGCTGGTGGTGGTCTGATTATTGGATAGTTTTCATGTTTGACGAGAGAAATCCCACAATAACGAAGCTAAGAAGTACGCCTGATGATGGCTAACAGGAGTACCGGTACTCCTGATGATGGCTAACAGGAGTACGCCTGATGATGGCTAATAGGAGTACGCCTGATGATGGCTAACAGGAGTACGCCTGATGATGGCTAACAGGAGTACGCCTGATGATGGCTAACAGGATTACGCCTGATGATGGCTAACAGGAGTACGCCTGATTATGGCTAACAGGAGTACGCCTGATGATGGCTAACAGGAGTACTCCTGATTATGGCTAACAGGAGTATGCCTGATGATGGCTAACAGGAGTATGCCTGATGATGGCTAACAGGAGTACGCCTGATGATGGCTAACAGGAGTACGCCTGATGATGGCTAACAGGAGTGCGCCTGATGATGGCTAACAGGAGTACGCGTGATGATGGCTAACTGTTGTTACGCCTGGTGATGGCTAACAGTTGTTAGCCCAAACATCGCTCCTCAAATATAATCATTCTGATATAGAATTATTCAATCTTGGCTTCGTTATTGTGAGATTTCTCTCATCATCATCGTACACGGATATTGTGTATCTTCTCGTCTAATTTTCAAGTTTGTTTTTTAAATCAAGAAATATTCATGATTTTAGAAATCACTCGTAAATTATGTACAATAACTGTTGGAGAAAGTAGATGATGAAATTCATCAATCTGAAATATGTTTTTTCCAAACTATGAATTTGATATATCGTCTAATAATATCAGTGCAGTGATGATAAATTCTCAGGTTCACCTTTCATTCTTTGCATTTTTCCTTCTGGTATTTTTACCTATGTTATATTTTCCCCGAGATTACACAATCTACTACTGCCCCTCATCTGACGCCCCTCAATAAACAGCTCCCTAAACCCTTTCATTCTCTATCTCTAATCCCTACTGAATTTAAAACTCATGGTTTTTCCATCTCTGAAGTTTGTTTCAGCCACTGGGTACTGAGTTCATAGTAAACTCATGTGTGAATATTGAACATGTGTTATGAATGAATAATGAGACACAGTGGTAACTGGGGGGGGGGGAGAGGGGGACAGCTGTAGAACCCCCTACAGGGACTGAGACAGTGTCAATGAGTCATCTCAATCAATCAATCAATTCTAGATCCAGTACACAGTTAACACAGCTTCATTCATTCACTGCAGTGAATCCTCATTCAGATTTAGCTTTGTTTAATTGACCTGTAAATTGACCAGTTAATTGACCTGTTTTCTCATAAATTCAAAATGCACCTACATATTGCACAGGTTGCGATTAAATCTTTGTGGTCTACGGGTTGTAACTGGGGCTGATTAAATCTCCAAGGTCTACGGGTTGTAACTGGGGCTGATTAAATCTCCAAGGTCTACGGGTTGTAACTGGGGCTGATTGAATAATGGCGTATAATTTGAGGTCATTGTTATTGGGGGAAACAAAAGAAGGTCGTGGAATTAATGACCAAAATATTGAGGATTGGTTTCATTTACATAATCATTGATAATAGCAGTAGAGAGAGAGAGAGAGAGAGAGAGAGAGAGAGAGAGAGAGAGACCAGCTCTACTCTTATACCAGTTGAATTCTAATGGTGAATACCTACTGATGATTCATTACTCGACTATTCACAATATGTGTTAGTGTGCTGCTACTGGGGTATCCCGGTATAGTAGTTAGTCAGTACCGGTACCGCTACTGGGGTATCCCGGTACCGGTACTGTACTGGGGTATCCCGGTATAGCGGTTAGTCAGTACCGGTACCCCTACTGGGGTATCCCGGTACCGGTACTGTACTGGGGTATCCCGGTATAGTAGTTAGTCAGTACCGGTACCGCTACTGGGGTATCCCGGTACCGGTACTGTACTGGGGTATCCCGGTATAGCGGTTAGTCAGTACCGATACCCCTACTGGGGTATCCCGGTACCGGTACTGTACTGGGGTATCCCGGTATAGCGGTTAGTCAGTACCGGTACCGCTACTGGGGTATTCCGGTACCGGTACTGTATTGGGGTATCCCGGTATAGCGGTTAGTCAGTACCGGTATCACTACTGGGGTATCCCGGTACCGGTACTGTACTGGGGTATCCCAATATAGCAGTTACCCCGGTACCGGTACCGCTACTGGGGTATCCCGGTACCGGTACTGTACTGGGGTATCCCGGTATAGCGGTTAGTCAGTACCGGTACCACTACTGGGGTATTCCGGTACCGGTACTGTACTGGGGTATCCCGGTATAAGGCAGTTAGTCAGTACCGGTAGATTTTGAGCTTCCCTCCACAGTTATATTGTAAGGACATCCCAGGGTAACCTAGTGCTAGGGTTGATAAGATTGTCCCCGGGGGTCGGGGGGAGTGGCTCCCTCCTGTCCCCGGGGGTCGGGGGGTAGATGACTCCTGTCACATTGTTTATAATAATATATTTATGATTGTATATATATTTGTAGGAGAGAAGCCGTATAAATGTTCATGGGAAGGCTGTGAATGGAGATTTGCTCGATCTGATGAATTAACCAGACATTTTAGGAAACATACAGGATCGAAACCGTTTCAGTGTAAACTGTGTGATCGATGTTTCTCACGTTCAGATCATTTAGCTCTTCATATGAAACGTCATTTAACTCCGACTACGATGACTCCCGTCGCTACGACTACCTGAGAATAGGTTACTATTAGTTACATACTGTTTGCGTTGTTGCCGTCGTCGCTATAGGAACCGATCTGCGCTGTATCAGGTGCTCTGAAACCTGTGCCAAATATTGTTTAACGAATGATTATAATCCAGTCGCGTGGTGGCGCCACCTGTCACGATCGGACGAGTTCGGCCTTTCTACCATTCGGATCGTATGATCACAGTTGAATTGTTGCCATAGCGATACAGAGTAATGAACTCATCAGCAACAATAGCACGTTTATCAGTGAATCAGTAACTGGGGGGGTGGGGAGTGGGGGGATGGGGGGGAGAGTGTGAGGGATGATGTGAGTGTATATGTATTAGATACAGTACTGTAAGTCTAGACTATTTTATTGATTTATTCCTCTCAGTCAGACGTACTCACCACCGCAGTACTCTGTATACCGGTACAATGAGAATTATCTCTAACCGGGTAACGGCTACAGGTATCGCTGGGTAAACCTGTTCTCTACGTCGGGTCGGGGCTACTGTCTGTGAGAATAGTATCCTAGAATGTGCAGCTATGTATCCATCAGAGACAGAGAGAGAGCGAGAGAGAGAGACAGTGAGACAGAGAGAGACAGAGAGAGAGACAGAGAGAGAGACAGTGAGAGAGCGCGAGCTCGGTATAAATCAATATCACTGACAACAGAGAGAGGACTCTATTAATTTTCAGTTCTTGTTTATTGATTATTTATTTATAAAACAGACGTCAATTCAATCATTGCTATAAATAGAACTCAATCCACACCAGAAACTGTATACACCGACATACAGACATACAATCATACAGACATACCATCATACACTCATACAGACATACAAACATACACTCATACAGACATACCATCATACACTCATACAGACATACAATCATACAGACATACACTCATACAGACATACCATCATACAGACATACCATCATACACTCATACAGACATACAAACATACACTCATACAGACATACCATCATACACTCATACAGACATACAATCATACAGACATACAATCATACAGACATACACTCATACAGACATACAATCATACAGACATACCATCATACAGATGTACAATCATACAGACATACTGCCATTAAAACATACAGACATACAATCATACAGACATACAATCATACAGACATACAATCATACAGACTTACACTCGTACAGACATACCATCATACAGACATACACTCATACAGACTTACACTCGTACAGACATACAATCATACAGACATACTGCCATTAAAACATACAGACATACAAACATACAGACATACACTCATACAGACATTTTTCAGACATTCATAAAGATATTCAGTCATACAACATTGAATGAGGTCTAGTAAGCCTGGTAATGTCCTCATGAGGATATTTAGTTGTACAAGGTCTGATTGTTGAGGGTTTTCAATATAAAACGTGTTTGGTTTAAATCTAAATCAATATTTCCTGAATCTTCAAATTACACGTATATACATATAACAGCTTGTTTTAATTATATATATTGGATTCCGATAGAAACACTTTAACAGGACCCTGGTTTAGCAGGACCCTCGTTCACCAGTTCACCTAGCCCACACCGGTGATGACTATTAAGGATACTATTCTCAGAACCCGGATATTTCTAACAATTTAATTTGATTGTATTGTATTGATATCACATGTGGGTTCAATTGTGAAATTGTAATTCTCTGAATTCAATATTAATTTCATTATTAAACTAATTGTGAATGATTGGTGTTTTAGTTCACTCAGACTCAGACTCAATGGCAGCAGCACCAAATATTTTACTGTACTTAAATGTGCTTCGTTTTTATTTCTGTAAAAAGTTTATTTATCAAAATTTTTCTATATATTTTGATAAATAAAATAAGACAATGATTTAGGGTCATGGACCCGGAGATAATGGTGGGGAATACCCCTCAGTGGGGAATACCCCTCAGTGGGGAATACCCATCAGTGGGGATACCCCTCAGTGGGGATATCTTAGCAGGGGATACCCCTCAGTGGGGGATACCCCTCAGTGGGATATGTCTTAGTAGGGGATACCCCTCAGTGGGGATATCTCTTAGTAGGGGCTACCCCTCAGTGGGATATCTCTTATTAGGAAATACCCCTTAGAGGGGATATCTTAGCAGGGGATACCCCTCAATGGGGATACCCCTCAGTGGGATATCTCCTTGTTGGGGATACCCCTCAGTGGGGGATACCCCTTCATTTCCAGCTTAGAATAGCTTTAGGCTTTTCGTGTTACCTGATATACAAACATCAGGATTAGTTTTCCCTGTAGACATCCACAGTTAGGATTAGACTTACCGGCTGTAGAGTAAGCTACCCAGCTAACTATGGGTTAGCTATCGGCTAACTCTACAGTAGGTCAGCTAACTTGAGCTGGCAGCTAACAGTTTGTCTTGTAATTCTTGTTTCTGCAGTCGATGATGATGTGAATTATGTGATATTTATTTTAATTCGAGGGTTTCGGTGCAATGCATGCATTTTACGCTCAATCGTTTTTTACTTCCAAAAATACGACTGGCTTCATCCTGTGGCAGGTGAGGGTGTCGTGGTATTGTGATATGGTTATTTCTTATTTCATTATTTGGCATCAATATATAAATTAAAAGTCTGTCCATTAAGAATAAGGTGCACGCGCTACTATTATCATAATGTATTGTTTTTACAAACTCTTTGTATTCAATTGTTATTATACAAGTGTAATTTCTAATTTCTGATTCTCTCTGATGATTCTACTGAAAACTCATTTTTATAAAAATGCAATAAATCTGTTATTATTAGTAATTATAATTATTGTTGGTGCCAATTCAGAAAATAAGGCTTCGTATAAATATGATAGATTTGTAACTAATTTTGTTGGCAGAATTCCGGTTTTATTTTTGTTTGATGAAACAACAACCAGTGAAAGTCTTTTATATTTCATTGACTTCAAAAAAACATTTGACTTAATTTCATATAATGAATCAAATGAATTTTGATTGAATTTGATAACTATGTAATATTCTACGGAATCTAGTGTATTTTTGTGTTGATAGGGGTCGCTGTAATCTGTAGTATAATAATGCATGCTAATGGATGGTGCGTATTGACTAGAATTTAGCTTCTCCTCACCAGGGGGAGCTGTATTCGATGGTTTCTATGTCAGTTGCACTTTATAGCGTAGTCAAGGTTACAATTAATGAAAATGTTTAGGTGTAGATATAACGAATATGTAAAACATAATGAATTGTTATATTTTGTTAAAATGTGCAAATTGTGTAAATTGTAATAATTCATTTGTTTGTAATCACGGTTATGATCCCGTTGCTATGGTAATACTGGATGTCTATTGTTGAATTATGAATTGTCTCTTAACCGATAAGGATCAGTTATTGTCAACATTCTAAAGGTCATTGAGGGTTTTAGAGGTCACTGAAGGTTTTAGAGGTCAATAAGGGTTTTACTGGTTGATCTATCACAACTAGTTTCAAGTCCAGTAAAAATCGTATCTACTTAATTAAAAGATGTTCACTCTAACCAATGCGCCCTCTACTGAGCTGTTGATGAATTAACTACTCACTGAGTTGAGGCTTTTACTCTAGTCATTGGAATCAACAAATGAAAGCCCCCCTTACATAACTACTCAATACTCCCCTTACACGTTAATTTACATGTCACATGTACATGTTTATATGTAAATGTACATGTTACTTGTACATGTTTGTATGTAAATGTACATGTTACATGTACATGTTTATTTTTCTACTGTTTGTCAGTCATCATTGATTGCAACAATTAACAATAGTCTTAATGATGTTAAATGTAATTAATAAATATATCTAATTAATATAATTAAACGTATTGATGTAAAACTAAAACCAGATGCTACTATAATTAATGATAATAATAATAATAACAATAATAATAATAATAATATATTTATGTGTTTAAAATTCAGTTTAAATGAACTGAAAGTGTCCGCAGTATCATTGCTAATAAGCTAGCGACCTGCTAGCTAAAGTCTGCGGTATCATCACTGTAAGCTAGCGACCTGCTAGCTAAAGTCTGCGGTATCGTCGCTGTAAGCTAGCGACCTGCTAGCTAAAGTCTGCGGTATCGTCACTGTAAGCTAGCGACCTGCTAGCTAAAGTCTGCGGTATCGTCACTGTAAGCTAGCGACCTGCTAGCTTATCCGCGGTATCATCACTGTAAGCTACCTCAAATATAGCTTATATTCTTATCTAATCCAGCTGCATATTCACTGGCTATACAAGTGTAGTTTTAGCTACTATAGCTTCAGCTACCTACAGCTTATTGTATCATTGTCGTTGCTTACCAGGGCTCACTTCACTGGTTTATATCTCAGGAGTAATGATTGTTGCTAGGTTACCATCTATAGCGTCCAAACATCTGATTTTATGCAAATTAAGCTCCTCCCCTTCAGCTTGACCGTAGTATTATTATTATTATTATTATTCAAGAAGTTTAGAGTATTATTGGATGATGATGATGATGATAACAATGTGTAATACAATGTGTAATGTCTGTTTATACTGTGAGTATTCAAATAAAATCAATACTCAAACATTTCTTATACATTTCAATCTTTACTTCTTTTATTTGTCAGCTTTCAATCAGTGATTCGAACCCAGGTCCCCCGTATCAGTGATTCGAACCCAGGTCCTCCGTATCAGTGATTCGAACCCAGGTCCTCCGTATCAGTGATTCGAACCCAGGTCCTCCGTATCAGTGATTCGAACCCAGGTCCTCCGTATCAGTGATTCGAACCCAGGTCCTCCGTATCAGTGATTCGAACCCAGGTCCTCCGTATCAGTGATTCGAACCCAGGTCCTCCGTATCAGTGATTCGAACCCAGGTCCTCCGTATCAGCTGTTCGAACTCCTAGTGCAGGATTACAATAAAACTGCCCCCTAGTGGAGGATTCCGACACTATAACCAAGAGATCTATATATGAAGATCAAAAACTGCCCCCTAGTGTGGGATTCTGACACTATAACCAGAGATTTATACATGAAGATCAAACACTGCCCCCTAGTGGTAGATTCCGACACTATAACCAAGAGATCTATATATGAAGATCAAAAACTGCCCCCTAGTGTGGGATTCTGACACTATAACCAGAGATTTATACATGAAGATCAAACACTACCCCCTAGCGGAGGATTCCGCCACTATAACCAAGAGATTTATACATGAAGATCAAAAACTGCCCCCTAGCGGAGGATTCCGACACTATAACCAAGAGATTTATACATGAAGATCAAAAACTGCCCCCTAGCGGAGGATTCCGACACTATAACTAGAGATTTATACATGAAGATCAAAAACTGCCCCCTAGCGGAGGATTTCGACACTATAACCAAGAGATTTATACATGAAGATCAAAAACTGCCCCCTAGCGGAGGATTCCGACACTATAACTAGAGATTTATACATGAAGATCAAAAACTGCCCCCTAGTGTAGGATTCTGACACTATATCCAGAGATTTATACATGAAGATCAAAACTGCCCCCTAGTGTGGGATTCCGACACTATATCCAGAGATTTATACATGAGATCAAAAACTGCCCTCTAGTGGAGGATTCCGACACTATAACCCAGAGATTTATACATGAAGATAAAAAACTGCCCTCTAGTGGAGGATTCCGACACTATAACCAAGAGATTTATACATGAAGATCAAAACTGCCCCCTAGCGGAGGATTCCGACACTATAACCAAGAGATTTATACATGAAGATCACAAACTGCCCCCTAGCGGAGTATTCCGATACTATAACCAAGAGATTTATACATGATGATCAAAAACTGCCCCCTAGTGGAGGATTCCGACACTTTAACCAAGAGATTTATACATGATGATCAAAAACTGCCCCCTAGCGGAGGATTCCGACACTATAACCAAGTGATTTATACATGATGATCAAAAACTGCCCCCTAGTGTGGGATTCCGACACTATAACCAAGAGATTTATACATGATGATCAAAAACTGCCCCCTAGCGGAGGATTCCGACACTATAACCAAGAGATTTATACATGAAGATCAAAAACTGCCCCCTAGCGGAGGATTCCGACACTATAACCAAGAGATCTATACATGAAGATCAAAAACTGCCCCCTAGCGGAGGATTCCGACACTATAACCAACAACACTACTCCAGAGATTTATACAGTGGCTATAACACTGCCCCCTAGTGTAGGATTCCAAACTATTCTAGAGATTTACACACTTATAAGAAACGCTGATTCCGTCACAATTCTGAAGCCATTGCCACATTTCTGGGCCATGAACTGCAGTATTGGGTAATTTTGATTGGGACCCGGACCAGTGATCACCTCATGCTCTCATAGCTTTCCTACACAACCATGAGTAATTCCGCCCCCTAGTGGAGGTTATTCACACTATCTAACAAAGGTATTGACACAGAAAGGCGTACGATAGTGAAGGTTTTGCTGATACTGCTGATTCAGGGTCCTGGGTTCAAGTTTATAACTGGAGGCGAACTGATGTTACGGGAGTCCTGGGTTCGAATCTGAGAGAATGAAACACCTTTATCTCACAACAATCCATTAGTAATTACATAGTGAAATCAGTTTATTTACACAACTACAGCGCCATCTAACGGAAAATTAATCAACATTTTAAAACAACGCCCCCTAGCGATGAGTCAAGTAACCATAGATCGACCCCATTTCATTCTCATCCAAGTTGAAGGCGCGAAACATCGAACGATGAATCTTCTAGAATAGGGACCTTGAGTTTTAGGGGGTAAAGCAGCTACCTACAATTAGAATTAACAATCGAGATTATCACACGGGGTAGACTGCCACGCTGCCACTAGGGGGAGCTAGTTTGATCGGGCTCTTACCTGATGTGTATGTGATCTGGCAGCAGTAGGGGGAGGTATAGCTGCTGGTGAAGGGGGTAGTGGTGATGGATACGGTACTGTAGGACTCTTACTCATTCGTGGCGCCGCCCACTTCGCCATATTCGGCCGCTGATTGACATTCAATAACTGTCTATAAACAAAATATAGTGATGTAGATGTAATAGTAGATGTAGATGTAACAGTGATGTAGATGTAACAGTAGATGTTGTAGATGTAGATGTAACAGTGATGTTGTAGATGTAGATGTAACATGGTAGAAGTACCTATGTAGACGTACCTCTGATACCAGGATTTCGGAGTTGAATTCTCATACTGCGGTTCACATGTATTATTACGAACTGGAGCTATCACTGCTTGATCAAATGTAGGTAAAAATATATTATGTCGTCTTTGATCAGCTGCGGTAGCTGCTACAGCCGGTACTAGTAGCTGTCTGGATGAGACACTCAACTCACTCGGCTCCCTAGAAAATAAATCATCTTACGAATTAACGAGAAAATAGAAAGAAACTGCTGAATTTGTGTGAACCTCTGATGCGAGAGAGGGCAAGTGCCCCTCTCCCCAGCCGAACTGCCGGTTGTTACTAGGGTATATGTAAAATGGTGTGGATGTGAGGTTGGTGTTGTCACCTGGCACTAATGAACCCATATCTAGTCCAGATTTCCTGGGTTTCTGTTTCTGCTGCTGGTGTTTTTGGTAATCTGAATGTAAGTGATGTGGCAGCAGCTTTAGGCTCATATCGGTACTGCAGCTGCTGGTGCTGGTGCTGGTGCATCCTCTCTCCTAGTGCTGGTAACCCAGGAGGTCGCTGCTGCTGCTGCTGCTGTCTACTGCAATATATATTATATTCAATTATCTATGTTTGACAGCTCCCTCCCCGCTCCTGTCCGAACCCGCCCCTCCCTGGTCAGACTTTGTCTCCTGAATCAGGTAACAAATAATTCAGATTCAATAAAACTCTCTAAACTTCTCTTGACCCAGCTCCTCAAATCTCAGTTTTACCTCAGAGTTCTAGGTTAGTCCACTCTACAGACACTGATCGCTGCGTATGAACTAGAAGACGATCTTTGCGCGAACACGTATTATTTTTATTGGAAACAAAGACGTTTTTATTTCTAAAGAAATAGCAGCCCACTTAACACACAACATACTATAACAGTACCGCTATACGAGGTGGCAGGGGTAATCAGGTTTATTCGAGTTCATGTGAATTTCTTTTGAAATTCAACCAATTAATTCATACCTTCTTCGAAAAAACGGTGTTATTTTATCGTGGATTATTTAAAAAGAGAAATAAATGTTTGTTTATTTACCTGAAAGTGGGAAATTTAGTTTGTATTCCTGGGAAATTATTTGTGTCGATAGTTTCCCACATAATGAGTGAATATACTGAGTGTTTATTGGTGAGGGGTATGCATGCATATATATATAGTGTGTAGTGTAGAAGTGAAGGTTGATCGGTAGAGCTGAAGATTATTAATTAAAGAATTCACCAACTGGGTTTTTATTTTCGTGGTCACAACGCGTATAAACTGGGTGTATACATTCAGAGACAATATCGTTAATTCCGTAACCTACGATTGAATTAGATTGTATTCGGCTTCGTTAAACTCTTTTGTGAAACTATACACCCAGCTAAGACTGTAGCCAATTACTAAGTGTCAGTTGACCACTCAATCCGGACCCTGGACCCTAGCCGGCCCCTGGAGTATGTCTGTCGGGCACCCTAATCTTCCAATTATCACTAACCACATGATACATATTAAAATGTGGCTCTTGCGGCCTTTATCAAACGAATTCCATTAAATAAAACGCGTTGAGCTGGAGATTTGAAACAATATTCATCTTGTATTCGCCCGCGCAAAGAAGCGAGGGAGACAGATCTGTACCGTCTGGTGCTGCCCCTATACATAACGATAGCGGGAAAAACGTGAACTAATATAGCACTCGCTTGCCAGACACTTTTAAGAAGCTGAGTGGACAAACTATTTACCGATTTGCGGGCCAGCCGGTCTAGCACAGTTGAAGGGCGACCTTTATTGCAGTTTTAAGACCCTACTTTTAATTGATATTCGGGGCCACAGGTTTCTAGTTGGAATTGGGCGATATCCTCCTAGCGGCATCGCTGCTAATCCAACCTTTTGTCTAACGTTGAACAAACACAAAAATAGTGAATTGATTGTAAATAAATATTGGATTTATTATAAATACATAACTGTAACATGAATAGAAAATAAATTATCTTGCACAAAGAGTGTGAATGACTGATTCAAATAAATGATCATATAATACTGATTAGTGTCGAATTATCAATAACATATATAATAAAATACTGTTGATTGGGGAGAATCTAGGGGTTGTTTTCAGGGGTCCGGACCCCTGCCTTAATACCCTTCTGAGCCGCTTTATTTGATTTAGAAATGCCTGACCGCCACTTCCCTGATTTCTCCTAGAACCCCCTGCCCCCGGGCACTGCCCCATCCCAGTTGATCGATATTTGTTAGTGTTTTATCTCTCAATGAAAGCGAATTTAGAAGTTTGATCTGGAACGAATAACATTTGATACGACTGTTTCAACGGTTTCTCATTCCTCCATTCAATGCGATATTTCTGAACTAATTTCACCATCAAAATCTGCATATCCTGTTCAGCGAATCTACGACCTGTAAATATATATATAATCAGTTATAGAGGCTCCCTATAACAACAGGGTCGGATCTAAGCACTTGTCCGATTGCCCGGGACAAGTTTATTCTCTTCAGGGCGAGTAGGTTATCATTATCACTTGTCCCCCGGGCTGGTGCAATTTTATGTCACAAAGCTTTTTCCCACTCGATACAACGGATGATAGTGCCACCAATCGGACTGCCTCTGTAGGGCAAGTAGATTTTTGAGGGGGCAAGTGAAATTTCAGATATGCTTGCCCTCGGGCAAGTGGCTTTCATTCCTTAGATTGGATCCTGTAACAGGGTCAGGAGGAGAATATTAAAACATCATTTTACTGCAAATAATCTTCTCATTCTGATGATTTGTTTCGTAAAACCGAAGCCAGATTAAAGTCTTATAAATGAAGACCTGTTTTTAGTGTAAACTTACCGACGCACATTCGAACTCCGTGTCCAAACGGAGTGAGTAGATAAGGATGTATATCGCGAGCCGAGCCTCCACGGAGCCATCGCTCTGGGAGAAACTCATCCGCATCTGTGAAATATTCAGCATCACGAAACTGAGCGAAATTATTCAATTCGATGTGAGTCTGAAAATACAGTGAGAGGCTTAGATTATAGAATCACACAGCGTGTCCTCATAGTGGAACCTCATAGTGGAACCTCATAGTGGAACCTCATAGTGTCCTCATAGCGGAACCTCATTACAACGAACTTCAGAAGACCAAAGATGAAATTCTAGGATTGTTATAATTGATAAATTGTTTGATCTGAGGTCGTTATAAAGAGGTTAATTACTTACTCCAGCGGGCATATGATATCCACCAATCACAGCATCCGATTTCAGAATTCGACTTACTTCGGACCCAACAGGAAAAAATCTGTAAGAAATAAACATAAATATTGAAGAATAATAGAATTGAATTGATAAATTGCCGGTGTAATATAGAATGAGTTATCACCTGAATGATTCTTTAATACAAGCTTTCAAATACGACATTTCATTGATTTTCTGAGGCGTCAATTTCTCTGAACCAAGAACTCGATTTATTTCTGCGTAAAGTTTTTCTTGTTTATCCGGGTTTGTAGCGATGCAGTAAAGCTGCCCAACAAACACCGGCACTGTCTGAAATATCAACATCTCATATTGAGACCAGGTGGAGAGAGACAGGGTGAGAGGCTGGGACAAGAGAGGCCCTCTCTCTCAGGGGACCGGGCTGAGAAAGAAGAGAGAGGCCCTCTCCCTCAAGGGACCGGGCTGAGAAAGAAGAGAGAGGCCCTCTCTCTCAGAGGACCGGGCTGAGAAAGAAGAGTGGCCCTCTCCCTCAGGGGACCAGGCTGAAAGAAGAGAGGCCCTCTCTCTCAGGGGACCGGGCTGAGAAAGTTGAGAGGACCGGGCTGGGATCTCCCTCAGGGCACCGGGTCAGAGGCCCCCTCTCTCTCAGGGCACCAGGTGAGAGGCCCCCTCTCTCTCAGGGCACCGGGTGAGAGGCCCCCTCTCTCTCAGGGCACCGGGTGAGAGAGGCCCCCAGGGGACTGGTTACTTACCGTGCTGAGACCATCTCCAAATAAAGATAAAGCTATCACTGTTACATCTTTATAATCAATCTCTTCATTCGACAATAAATATCTTAAAAATGCGAATCTTTCTTCTTTTAATTCATCTTTTTCTGCCAATTGTTTCAACGTAGAAACTGCTTCTGACAACCATTGACGCCCTTTCCTTCAATTAATCAAATCATTAATCAATCAATTCATGAATGATAGGAGAGTTTTACAATTAATCCACTGAGTATTACAATGTAGGCTTACTGAGTATTACAATGTAGGCTTACTGAGTATAACTGACTATTACAATGTAGGCTTACTGAGTATAACTGAGTATTACAATGTAGGCTTACTGAGTATAACTGAGTATTACAATGTAGGCTTACTGAGTATAAGAGAGTATTACTGACTATTAGTGAGTATTACTGACCCATAAAAGAAATCCTCGACCTGAAGAAGTTTTCTCCAAGCTGGAGTCGGGAAATATCGATAAAATGGAAGTGAAAAATTCAACTTTCTCGATATTTTGAATAAAGTATCGTTAGCATCGATCATCTTCTGGAAATCTGAATCACTGGCGGCGTTCAAACAGTTTAACCTCCTCTCAAAACATGTCATAGCAGCAGCTACAATATAATCATACAATACATGTCATAGCAGCAGCTACAATATAATCATACAATACATGTCATAGCAGCAGCTACAATATAATCATACAATACATGTCATAGCAGCAGCAGGAAGGCGATTGTCTGACGGGGTACAGGAAGGGGATTGTCTGAGGGGGTGCTGGGAGGGTATTGTCTGAGGGGGTACAGGAAGGGGATTGTCTGAGGGGATGCTGGGAGGGGATTGTCTGAGGGGGTACAGGAAGGGGATTGTCTGAGGGTGTGCAGGAAGGGGATTGTCTGAGGGGTGCAGGAAGGGGATTTCCTACTTACATTCTAAAGTCCATCTTGAGAATATATTTTTAATATTTTCCACCTCATTATTTTTATCTCTGATGTTGTGAATGTGTTCGACTAAATCTTCTATTACTTCAAATGAACGATTAAAAAATGCCGAAATTTCTTTTGGTCTCATCAATAATTTCTGTACAGCGCTTCTCAATCTGTACCATTCTTCTCCATTACTACAATCAAACATCAATAAACATGCGTTAACAGGTGGCGCTGTCGTCTGTTTAGTGAATCTCGGAGAGAACTAACGTGTTTCCGATGCCTAGCGATAATTCACGTTTCGCTCGATACATCTTCAATGTTTCTAACAATGGCGGAATGTGAGGCTGTTTATCTTCAATTTGAAAATAATTCTTATAACATTCAGGATCGAAGATATGAATAACTGTTTTATCAGGTAAAGTTTCTCGAACGACGGCACCAAACTGTCTCTTATAATCTAACAATGCTTCGTGATACGTCTCTGGTCTCCACTTAGCTGTAATTACAAATATAACAACAATCATAGCATCTCAATTCCTCTCCCCCCCGAGCGAGTGTCAACTCTACAGCCCTCCCCCCTCCCCCCTCCCCCCTCCCTCCTATATACAGTCTGATTACTTACCAAAGGGTCCTCTAAAATAAAGAGCTGATCCGAAGAGTGGAAATGGTTTCGGTCCTGGTATCTGATCGAATGATTTCACATGAGGACGTGGGGAAAACCCGGCGGATGAGGCTGCATCATCGTCGACCACGCCGCTGTTGCTGTAACATGTTGTCGCTATAGAGAAGTTTAATTGTTGTAGTTCTCGGGAGCTACAGTGTATAGAACCAGTTCTTCTTATAAACAACATTATCAGCAACTGACTGAAATTAAATATGTATCATCAATAAAATATAAATTGAATTGACACTGGTCCTACTGACTGGCATGCGAGGGGGGATTTGGATTGTCTGGAATTAATTTTCACCTATTTGGACACTTTGAATCTCTGTCACTGGCTCAACGTCTAACACAAGTCGGAACTGATGGAAGGAAGGCTCAAGGTTAAGGACTGTTGTATATTTTTGCCATGTGATTAAGAAAGGAAGAGGCGACTTTTGTAACTTGGGTTTTACCCGAACGGTGAACTCTAAAACATGGTCTCGGACTCTTATGTGGACGAATATAATTTTTTTCATTTATTTAATAGATAATTATCATCTATAGATAATTATCATCTATTATAAATCGGTTTTTAGAGATTTTAATTACTGAAATATTTCGTTCTATATGCGTAAAATCACGTGATAATCCTGTCCGCAATTTAGTGATACCCAGCAGTAAAACCATCACATGATAAACAAAATGGCGGTGACTGCGATGAGATTGTTATTGTTGGGTTTGTGTGGTATATTAGGTGTTTGGGCGACTGGTTCACCCGAACCTGTCTCTACCAATGATCTCGATGTTGCGAATGTTGCTAAGTTTGCGCTGAATGAAATTGATCAACGAACGAACTCTAATTACCGCTCCAGAGTCAAACAGATTGTGTCAGCTAAACGACAGGTAGGTGACGACAGTCCTTCTTATTACCGAACGAGATGACGGAGATGACGTAGTTTACCGAGATCAACAGAGATGACATGAAATATAACATATTTATTTATTCCTTCTTATCGATTTTAACACATGAAATCATGTTATATCAGTAATCGCTCCATAATTAGTTTGAAATGTCTTTTCATGGCTCGGTTGGAGTGCAAACAGAATGTGACCTGCTGCAGACCTAACCCCATACACCAATAAGAGTTCTTATTAAATTTGTAAACATAATAATTGTGAGTTGTATTCTGATTTATTTACAGCTGGTGAATGGATTCAATTGGTTTATCACATTCGACAAAGAGAAAACAAATTGTTTGATCACTGATGATTTGAAACTCCTCAAGAACTGTATTCCTAATGGACCTGTAAGTGTTTAAACCCCTCACATACACCTCACATACACCTCATATACCCCTCACATACCCCTCACATACCCCTCACATACCCCTCACATACACCTCATATACCCCTCACATACCCCTCACATACACCTCACATACACCTCACGTACACATCACATACACCTCACATACACATCACATACACCTCACATACACCCCCACATACCCCTCACATACACCTCACATACCCCTCACGTACCCCTCACATACACCTCACATACACCTCACAGTTTCTGAGTGTCTATATTTCTATATTTACAGGTCGCTCGCTGTGACATTAAAGTCTATTCCACATTTCACAATGAATACACTTTGAATCAGTATAAATGTAATTCACCCGGTTCGCTGTTAGGTGGCATTACTGAGGAAGATATTGAAGATCCATTGGTTAAGAAAGCTGCGGAGTTTGCTACCGTTCAGGCGAATAATGCCGTTAATAGTTTATTCTTTCATAAACTAGTAACAGTTAAATCAGTTACAAAACAGGTAACAATTCATTCAAATATGTTTGAATTACTTTCTATGAATGATGATAGAATTGTATCGTATCGTATCGTATCGTATCGTATTGTATTTTATTGTTTTTCAGGTTGTCGCTGGATTGAAATATAAAATCAAATTTACAATCGGTGAAACTGAATGTAGGAAAAACAGGAATCAATTGAATCATTGTCCATTGACTAATAATGCTGGGGTAAGAGTTCATGTCACCTCGGGACAGTTATAATACAGTCATAGCTTTAGATAAAACACCAGTCTTAGTCCATCTAAGTTCTGCAGCCGATCTAACATGTAAAAACTGATCTTAAGATTTAACTGTTGATAAATATCAATATGAATGTGTATTTGTAGAAAGTTCATGCGATGGATTGCGAAGCAGTTGTTATATTTAAAGCGTGGGAAACTCCTCAATACACAATGGATAAACCGGTCGAATGTAAAGATGTTGAAGGTGGAATTCAACTTAGAAAGAAGAGAAGTTTAACCGTTAATATGGACCAGGTAATCATTCTAATAATTCATAATGTAAATATTCTAATTAATGGAACATCGCGCTAAATATGAATACATGTATTTTAGGAATCGAAAGATGAAATTTCACATAAAATTCTCTTCAAAGATTTCAAGGCTCGATATAACAAGGTTTATAAATCTTCTCAAGGTTTGTTTCTAGTTTCAAAAGTTGTTTTTATTTGAGTGATTTTCACTGTTTGATATCGTGTTTGTGTTTGTATATGAATAGAGGAAGCAGATCGTTACGCCATCTTTAGGAAGAATATGGAAACAGTTCGTGTATTACAGGCTACAGAGAGGGGTTCAGGCCGATATGGCGCCACTCAATTTGCCGATTTATCAGGTGATTATCATTCACATGATTTCAGTCTCTTATCAGTTTTAAATGTGCCTCAAACTGATAAGAATCAAGTGTTTTTTCGAGATAAATCGTTTTAGTACAAATGCACTGATTGTGATTTTAACAGAGGAAGAATTTCGCAAGAATTATTTGAGTCCAGTTTGGAAGAAAGATGACAGTTTACCCCGAGCTAAAATCCCGAACGCAGCGCCCCCTCCATCATTTGATTGGAGAAAATCTGGTGCGGTAACTGAAGTTAAAAACCAGGTATGAAAACTAAACAATACAATGTAACAATTTCTCATAGTGTAATAAATGTGTGAATACAATGTAATGATTATATTGTTGAAGGGATCATGTGGATCTTGTTGGGCGTTTTCTACGACTGGTAATATTGAAGGTCAATGGTTTATCAAAAAGAAACAGTTGGTTTCACTGTCAGAACAAGAGTTAGTCGATTGTGACAAGGTGGATCAGGGCTGTGGAGGTGGACTTCCATCTAACGCTTATAAAGAGATCATCCGTCTTGGTGAGTGTGGATAGAGTGTCCTGGAGGGTGGATAGAGTGTCCTTGAGGGTGGATAGAGTGTCCTGGAGTGTGGATAGAGTGTCCTGATGTGGATAGAGTGTCCTGGAGGGTGGATGGATAGAGTGTCCAGAAGGGTGGATAGAGTGTCCTGGAGGGTGGATAAAGTGTCCAGGAGGGTGGATAGAATGTCCTGGAGGGTGGATAGAGTATCCTGGAGGGTGGATAGAGTGTCCAGGAGGATGGATAAAGTGTCCAGAAGGGTGGATGGATAGAGTATCCTGGAGGGTGGATAAAGTGTCCAGAAGGGTGGATAGAGTGTCCAGGAGGATGAATAAAGTGTCCAGGAGGGTGGATGGATAGAGTGTCCTGGAGGGTGGATGGATAGTGTCCTGAAGTGGATAAAGTGTCCAGGAGGGTGGATAGAGTGTCCTGAAGTGGATAGAGTGTCCAGGAGGGTGGATAGAGTGTCCTGAAGTGGATAAAGTGTCCAGGAGGGTGGATAGAGTGTCCTGAAGTGGATAAAGTGTCCAGGAGGGTGGATAGAGTGTCCTGAAGTGGATAAAGTGTCCAGGAGGGTGGATAGAGTGTCCTGAAGTGGATAGAGTGTCCAGGAGGGTGGATAGAGTGTCCTGAAGTGGATAAAGTGTCCAGGAGGGTGGATAGAGTGTCCTGAAGTGGATAAAGTGTCCAGGAGGGTGGATAGAGTGTCCTGAAGTGGATAAAGTGTCCAGGAGGGTGGATAGAGTGTCCTGAAGTGGATAGAGTGTCCAGGAAGGTGGATAGAGTGTCCTGAAGTGGATAAAGTGTCCAGGAGGGTGGATAGAGTGTCCTGGAGTTCAGATTTCGTCATATTCATAAATTTATTGCTGTTCCTTTCATTAATGTGTATTTAATGATAAACAGGTGGTTTGGAAGGTGAAAGTGATTATCCTTATCGAGGCAGTAATGATAAATGTACGTTGGATCGCAGTAAAATCAAAGTGTTTATAAATGGCTCAGTTTCGATATCTAAAGATGAGACAATGATGGCCGCCTGGTTGGCTCAAAACGGTCCGATATCTATCGGTATCAATGCATTCGCTATGCAGGTAAAATAGGTCGAATTTGTTTCTTTCTCAGATTTCTATTTATCTCTGAAATTATTGAATCTAATGTTTGTTTGTTTTGTAGTTTTATTTCGGAGGGATTTCAAATCCATGGAAAGTTTTCTGTAACCCGGCGAAATTAGATCACGGCGTTTTAATTGTGGGATACGGCGTCAGTAAGTAAAACTCATTGTTGTAAAACTCATTGCTGTAAAACTCATTGTTGTAAAACTCATTGCTGTAAAACTCATTGTTGTAAAACTCATTGCTGTAAAACTCATTGTTGTAAAACTCATTGTTGTAAAACTCATTGTCATTCAACTGATAATTATGTTGTTATTTTCACTATTTGTAGAAGGTACTGAACCGTTTTGGATAGTAAAGAACTCTTGGGGTCCGAGCTGGGGTGAACAAGGTTACTATCTGGTGTACAGAGGAGATGGAGCTTGTGGATTGAATACAATGTGTACATCAGCTGTCGTTAATTAAACAACAGTAATTAACAGTTACTTATAATTAAACAGTAGTAATTAACATTTATAGCAGTAATTAACAGTTACTTATAACTGACACGATGTTAATTAAGCAGCAATATTTAACATTTACCGGTACTTGAATTTGCTGAATCAAGTTTAAAGTTCAAATTGAAACAGATTTCAGGGATACAAATTTTCGATATATTTTCATATTGATTTTAGAATGTATTGTGTACAGAATGATATTGTATTTGATTAATATATGATTTTACACGCGTGATGTAAACAGATTTATGTATATAATTGATATATTTGAAATGATTTGATAATAAATTTCTACTGAAGGTTGCAATAAAAATATTCATCAGTTCTCTGTCATTTAGCTTCCATTTGTTCTTGCTTTCCAACTAGTGAAGAGACTCCTAGTTTACTATAGAGAATGTAGACTATTATTTCAACTTCTAATGGTAAAAGCAGAAAAGTGGTGAAAATATTCTGCGGGTTCCTCATTAAACACAGATGCCATTGGACAAAATACGGATATTTCCGGGAGACAGTTTATGGATGGCGGTTCGGGTTCTAGTGAATTGCGGATAGATTTTATATTAAAATCTTTAAGCATTATATTAGTTCTGAAGCCCTTAAAGGCCTGATAAAAAATTGCGTTTCGGGTGAGTGAGGAGCTAAATTCTGCGATGCCGTACCCGCACATAATCTAGAATAAACGTGAGGCGGCGTAAAAATATTCAATGCCAATGCACATACTCGAGAATGCATAATCAATTCAAATTAATTACTTTATTGATGGCAGTGTCGATGCAATAGAAAGGAGATTTCTACAATCAAATATGCTTGAAATAAGTTTTAAGAGAGGATTATTGGAAATAGAAGATAAAAAGTCCCAATAAAAGAAACAATCCTAGACCAGCTGGTGGCGCCACCAAATACCTCCACACTGAATTCCACACACTAATCATGGCGTTGCACGTTCCTCGACCTCCCGGCTTCACTTCTATGCTGAAGGATGGCGCTAAGGTTAGTATTTATTCTTGATCAATCGTGTTTATTTAATAGTTTAAACTGAGATTGTTCGAATGTGATTTGAGTTGAATTCTGGAAGCTGTAACTGTAAAAACTACTGTCGAAACTAAAACTCTCGTCTCGGAAACATCTAGAAACGCTCACTTGCCACAGCTGGCTACTGCTTGACTATGATTAATCCTAATTAGAATGATTTATGGATTCTTATCTAATGGAGGGAGGTCTGCAGTTAGGGAGTACAGGTCCTACAGCCACTGGATGAGACTGGGTACTCACTCTGAGTCTGAGTGGTCGGTGGGTTTGTTGATTATTTCCATTAATATCTAACTTAATGAATTTTGTTGTTTATTTCAGAGTTTTAAAGGTTTGGAAGAAGCCGTTTACAGAAACATTGAAGCTTGTAAAGAACTCGCCAAAACAACACGTTCAGCTTATGGTCCTAATGGTATGTATCGGATTCAAACCCGGGACCTTCTCTCAACTAAACCTCTTACTATAAACTACTTTTCCCCGTTTTATTTCAGGGCAGAATAAAATGGTTATCAATCATTTAGAGAAATTATTCGTTACGAATGACGCTGCAACAATACTACGTGAATTAGAGGTTCGTAGTCATGGTGATGATTATAGGTCGGATATATCGGTAATGATATTAATAATGATGAAATGTTACATCGTTAGGTCCAGCATCCCGCTGCTAAGATGATAGTTCTAGCCTCTCAGCAGCAGGAACAGGAATGCGGAGATGGTACGAACTTTGTTCTGGTATTTGCCGGAGCTCTATTAGAACGAGCTGAAGAATTATTAAGGATGGGTTTATCGGTAACTGAAGTCATCGATGGTTACGAAATAGCTTGTAAGAAAGCTCTAGAATTCTTAGCAGGTAAATTCACTAACCTAAAAATACCTTCCTCACTTGCCACAGATTGCCTCTGATTATTTCCGACTCCACGTGACCTTCCGACTCCATGTGACCTTCCTACTCCAACCCATGTGATCAGGGGCAGGCGTTGAATCTACAGTCTGTGCGAGATGATGAATGTGATTGTTTGTTTTTATAGATTTAGTTGTCGGTAAAGTCGATGATTTGAAGAATAAATCTCTAGTGAAGAAACTGATTAAAACATCAGTGATGAGCAAACAATACGGGAATGAGGAATTTCTTTCTGATATTCTTGTAGACGCTTGCTGTAAGTAATAAATACTCACTTTATATTGATTCAACTAACATTCGATTGATTGATTGATTGATTGATTGATTAATTGATTGTATTTGTTTTTCAGTGTCTGCTTTACCTGAGAAAACAATGTTTAATGTTGACCATATCAGAGTGTCGAAGATACTGGTAAGTTGATCATCCTAACCTCCTCATTTTCCTCCTCCTCTGCTCTGTTTTCCTCCTCTACCCTACCCTCGTTGTAACTCACACAGTAACTGTTGTCTATTGATTGTAGGGTTCTGGAATACACAGTAGTTCTATCATTCATGGTATGGTTTTTAAACGACAAGTTGAAGGAAATGTGAATAAAGCTGAACATTGTAAAATAGCTGTGTTTACGTGCCCTGTAGATACCATACAAACTGAAACGAAGGTACGTATGTCATTTCACATACCTCACATACACTACTCTCACATACACTTTCAGATGATTGATATTAAATGGTTTATATTTACAGGGAACTGTTCTTATCAAAACAGCTCAAGAATTGATGGATTTCAGCAAAGGAGAAGAGAATCTTATGGAAGAGGTAAATAATTACTCAATAGAGGGCAGTACGGTGCTGGTTTATGCGTAGGGGGCAGCACGTGCTATTGATATATTTTATTGTATATATTTTCAGCAAATCAAATCAATAGCTGATGCTGGTTGTAAAGTGATAGTATCCGGAGGTAAAGTCGGAGAATTAGCTTTACATTACGCCAATAAATATAATCTATTGGTCGTTCGTCTTCTGTCGAAGTTTGATTTACGGAGATTGTGTAAAGCTATTAGCGCTACACCTCTACCTAGACTTGTGAGTAACCCCTACCTCTAACCTAATCATTAAAATGATTAAACAGCCTCCATCTCTAAACCTACCCACCCTATTATTGTTTTCAGACAGCGCCGACTGCTGAAGAGGCCGGTCATTGCGATTATGTAGCTATAGAAGAAATAGGTGAAACTCCAGTAATTATATTTAAACAAGAGAAAGAAGAGAGCGCTGTATCTACAATAGTTATACGTGGTTCTACTGATAATATCATGGATGATATTGAAAGAGCTGTTGATGATGGGGTCAATACATTTAAAACTATCACTAAGGTTTGTAAAGATATCGGACCCCTCTCGAGGGCAGTCTGCTGGACATGAGTTACCCGTGACTCCTCGTGGGCAGTCTGCTGGACATGAGTTACCCGTGACTCCTCGTGGGCAGTCTGCTGGACATGAGTTACCTGTGACTCCTCGTGGGCAGTCTGCTGGACATGAGTTACCCATGACTCCTGGTGGGCAGTCTGCTGGACATGAGTTACCTGTGACTCCTCGTGGGCAGTCTGCTGGACATGAGTTACCGGTGACTCCTCGTGGGCAGTCTGCTGGACATGAGTTACCCACGACTGGGCAATCAGTGTGAGTTAATGGTTAACTGTATTTATATTTGAAAGGATGGCCGATATATTCCCGGTGCTGGAGCGACTGAGATTGAATTAGCTAAACGTATCGCATCATACGGTGAAACCTGCGCAGGTTTAGAACAATACGCGATACAGAAATTCTCCGAGGCTTTCGAAGAAATTCCTAGAGCTTTAGCTGAAAATGCAGGAGTGAAGGTAGGAACCGCGGGTTAAAGTTAAACGCAACCCCCCTTAGGGTCTAGTATAAACCAGGTTGATTTGTATTGTTTCAGAGCAATGAACTCGTTTCTAAGATGTATTCCGCTCATCACGAAGGCAACGCAAATATGGGATTCGATATTGAGGTATGAGATACTACTACCGTAAACCTTCTATTGAATAGAGCTGTAAATATTCTAATAATATATATGTATTTGCAGGCTGAAGGAACTGGATTATTAGACGCGGTCAAATCTGATATCCTAGAATTATACATCACCAAATATTGGGGAATTAAATTTGCATCGGCTGCAGCTAATACAGTACTGAGAGTTGATCAGGTAAAAATAGATACCCTCCCACCACCAACTGAGCACCTTCCCCTGATTTATGATGACATGTTCACCCTCCCCTGGATTGTTTTTGTATTTTAGATAATCATGGCTAAAGCCGCTGGAGGGCCGAAACCGAAGGAAAACAAGAACTGGGATGATGACTAAACTAGAGTCTTCATGGTCACAGTGAACGAGCACGCCACCTAGCGAACAAATATTGAATTATATTCCAACCATAATGTGCTAATTAGTGTGTTAATTTGATAATTGGTTAATGAATTTTGGTTGCTCTAATATAAAACAGTGTCTTCATTCTGTGCTTCACTAAAATCTTTTTTTTAGTAAATAAAAATCTTGTCAAAGCAGGAATAATGAGTTTATAGTAGGAATGTAACCCCCTAGTGGAGGTTTCCAACACTACCCTGAGAGATTTACCATGGCTTGTGGCAAGTCTTTGCGCTACCTTGATTTGTGTATGGTGTGAATATCTTCGGTAATAAAATTCAATTTGCTCCGAGTCTTTCTGTGGCATGTGAGTCAACCGTTTTACCGACATTCGCTGAGTAAAAAGTTCTATTAAAAGTAGCTCGATAATCGTTTTAAAAAGCAAATTCCCCTAAAATAAAGTTTTAAATTGATCCAATTGATCGTTTTGAACAAACTATCGGTAGTGATGATTGCAATTTGACTCGATATTCCTCACATGCCGCAGTAGATCTCAACCGTTCAGTGCTGCCTCTAGGAATAAAAGTTCTATTAAACGTGGCTCAAAAACCGTTTTAAAAAGCAAATTCCCCTAAAATAAGGTTCTAAAATTGATCCAATTAATCGTTTTGAACAAACAATTGGTAACGACGATTGCTATCGATATTCCTCGCATGCCGCAGTAGAATGCGAGATCTCAACCGTTCAGTGCTGCCCCTATGAATAACGATAGCGGAATTTCTGTGAACTAAAATGATAGCGCGTACCGCCGGATTGGGGTACAGTGCGGACCACGTGACGTTTATTCTGATCAGTCTCTTAAATTCTAGATTTTATTTCCATATTTTTGGGGGGGATTTACGAGTGTAGTTTCAGTGCTAGTCTAGTAGAGTCTTTCAGTCGCTAATTACATCTACGCTAATGCTTTATTCAATGAAATGTACTCGCATTTGATAAATGCTTTAAAATCTAGTTTCATTCTCAATTCATTTTATTCCATTTTAGATTTTTTACACGTCATGATTGAAGATGCCCCCTAGTGGAGGATTCCGACACGATTAAACGATAGATTTATGGCGAAAACTGCCCCCTATATTCCATCACGACTACTGAATTTGGATACGAATATTTATTACCCTCAAAAACCATTTCCATGGTGTAAGAGATGTATGATTAAAACTGCCCCCTAGATGTGGACTCCAAAAACAATGTTACCTAGAGATTTATTCATGTAGATCAATAACGCCCCCTATTGCAGGATTCCAACACTGTAACCATGAGAAATGCATGGGGATAAAAAGTACACCTAGCAAGGATTACGACACTACAGGATGATTGAGATTCACAAATTAGAACCGCCCCCTTGTGGTCGAAGCCAATACCAATCCGAAACGGAAAAAAAAGAAAAAACAAAGATTGAAACTAACAAAATAATTATCATTTGTTAACAGAATAAATAATACAACAGCCTCACATGCCAGGGACAAATATTGCACTGTTCTGCCCCCTATCGGTGAATAAAATAACCACAAACAGCAGATGCTAGCCCTGTTTTTACCCGTTTTGATATCACTTACATTTGATTGTCAGATATTTCAAATTTATGTACATAAGATATTAATAGAACTTATAAAACAAATGAAGGAAAACTACACTACATTGTATAGAAAACTACACTATACATTGTATAGAAAACTACAATACATTGTACGTGTATTAACTACAATACATTGTATGTGTATTAACTACAATACATTGTATGTGTATAAACTACAATACATTGTATGTGTATAAACTACAATACATTGTATGTGTATAAACTACAATACATTGTACGTGTATTAACTACAATACATTGTATGTGTATAAACTACAATACATTGTATGTGTATAAACTACACTGCTATAGTCGTGTAGTTTAGACGTTGCTTGTAGGCAGTGATTGTAATAATTTCAGTACTAAATCCTGAGCACTTGGAGGATTCTCCATAAACCAACAAACTCTCATCAAATTCAGCATCTGAAACGAAGAATTACGTGGAAAATAAAGACAATTAATTCATAGAAGAATTAAAACTAGTGAGAATATAGATGATCAATTCATAGATGAATTAAAGACTTACGTGATAACCGATAATTCCTATTTTACGAGTTTGTTTCATCTCTTCGATCAGACTGAGTATTTTATTTATATCACCGCTTAGTAAAGAATCGAACGGAACTTTACTATAAGTGCTGCAGATATATCTACAATAAGCCACGTGATGTCCTGTTATACCGATCTGTCTGTGACCCCGGTCTGTTTCACAGTACTGAAATATCGGGGAACTATTCAGTACGAATGAATTGTTAATAGATGGCGTTCTAGTCGATTTACTGATAGTTGAAGCCGCTATTATCGACTCCTCATCGTCTGAAGTCCATGACGTCACCGCTTTAGAGTTTACCGATATCGTACTGCTGGGACTGGGGCGCCCCCTAGTGACCGGACTATTACGCACCTTAGTGACCGGACTGGTACGCCCCCTAGCGCGATTTTCAGTTGTTAATTTAGCTAATAAGACAGCCTGTCTGCCGGCGTTATCCGGATAAAGTCCAATAGCTTGTAATAAAACATCTTCGTCGCTTTCGTTAACAGGTGTCGCCTGTTGTCTCAATCTGTTCACTTTACCTTGTCTAATAGGTGTCGCTATACGTACTGAACTAGTACCAGACCTGGCAGCAGCAGCTGTAGCAGCTGTAGCTGCTCGAGCAGGTGTATTAGATGTAACAGGACTGGTATTTTCACTAGAGTCATTAACACACCCGCTATCCTCACTGAAATAAGCTGTATCTGACTGCAGTATTTCATCCTCTAATCGATACTGGGTCGTGTCTGGTATATCACAGATATTAGCTGTAGTCGTTACAAGATGTTTCCTGCTGGTCACCTCAGCACCTGCAGTAGCTGCACCTGACTCATTCTCCTCAGCTGCAGCTGCTAACTCTCTCTCAGTCTCCTCGCAGATGCTACTTTCCTGTGAGTTCGTTCTACCGTTTTCTGTTGTTACAGATTTTTTATTACGTGAAGTTTCTCTTCGTAAATCAGTGGAGGCCGCGAATCTCGACAGAGATGAATCCATCGAATGATTCCCAGGACTATTCCTCAAATGTTTCGGATCCATCGTTAAATTCTGACAACTTTGCGATAACGGTTTTGATTTGTTCGGATACGTGCTTCTGATTGGATTAGAGCGCGCTACGTTGGCTCTGATTGGTCGAACACGGTTGTTATTACCCATGATTCTATCTCTCAAACTCTTCTGCTGATTCTGATACCTGTCGCGCATATTTTTAGTAAACGCCGAGTTTTTCTGTTTTTGTATAGATTTGTGTTCCTCAGCTGCCAGCTGCACCTGTAGCTGCTGCTGCTGCTGCTGTTCCTTACTCTGCCAGGCGTTTTTAACTATTGTCTCATTGTCTGTTATTTCTAACTCTTCTGATAAATCCCACATACTCGCTGTCGCACCACCACCAGCGCCACCTTTACGAACTCGCTGTCTATGCGCCACACTAGTTGTACTAGGAGACGTTTGTTTTGGGGTTGAGCCAGGCTTGCTGGGGGTTGAGCTAGGCTTGCTGGGGGTTGAGCCAGGCTTGCTGGGGGTTGAGCTAGGCTTACTGGGGGTTGAGCTAGGTTGTCTAGGGGTTGAGCTAGGTTGTCTAGGGGTTGAGCTAGGTTGTCTAGGAGTAGAACCAGGCTGTCTATGGGTAGAACCAGGCTGTCTATGGTTAGGCTGTCTGGGGGTTGAGACAAGCTGTCCAGGGTTAAGGATCATGAGTTGGCCGGGTCTTGGCGTCCCGAGATGCCCAGGGTTGGTTGTAGGCTGTGTGTTCTCTAATTTCATTCCAATCATCTCTTGTTCAATCAACTTGTCATCATCATCGATGCTGTTTATTCGCTGTTGAACTTTATTCTCCTCGTCAGCCTCCTCTAATATCGATTGTATGATCGCCTCTGATTCCGCGTCTATAACAGTACTGTGTACATCCAGTCTACTGACAGCACCGGTTCGGTTAATCTCTGCTGTACTGGGCCGGGAGCGGTCCACGGGCCCGGGGCCATTCACTGCTGTACTGGGCTGGGAGCGGTCCACGGGCCCGGGGCGATTCACTGCTGTACTGGGCCGGGAGCGGTCCACGGGCCCGGGGCGATTCACTGCTAATTCTAACGGCTCACTCCTCGGACTCAGGTTTAATTTCTCACTGAAATCAACAGTTTGTCGTTTTGAAGCCGCTTTTACTTCGTGTACGTTACTGGGTAGAGTTGGTACCAGATCGGGCTGCTGCCGTTTGGGTTTACTAACTGTAGGTAGCTGCTGCTGCTGCTGCTGCTGGTGCTGGTGCTGGTGCTGCTGGTGCTGCTGGTGCTGCTGCTGTTGAGTTGTTCTAACACGTTGTTCTGTACTATATCCTGAATCGAGTCGTCTGATCGGTTTGTTGTTACTGCTGTTATAATGATGTCCTGCACCACTCGATGACTCGCTCCCGTATGATCGCACTGTATTACTGGAACTAACGCTATCGTGACGCGGTTTCAGAATTTTAATTTTCGGCGCATTCGATGACGTCACGACCTCGTGACTAGTTTTCTGTTGTTTATTCGACGACGGTTTGCGAGGAAGTTCAAGGTCAGATGAGTAATTATGATGCGAAATCGAGGCTTGTATGGGTTTACATTTTAAACGTCCTCTATTTTCCTCCTCAGCAGCACGTTTTGCCTCGTCATCGATTTGTGCTACTTCTAAATCGGCTAATATATCCTCATCAGTTTCATCCTCAGTTTCCTCGCTCGCTGCTGCTGGTAAAGGATGTAAAACTAAAACTCTCGAGTCCTGCGCTGAATTAATTATATCGATTCTTCTCGGCGAATTCGAATTCTGAATCAACGGTTTTGATTGGATAACTTTTATACCAGTCGCTTTCTGATTGGCTCCGGAGTTAAAACTCAGCATCTGATTGGCTGCGGCGTTGTAACCCGGCTTCTGATTGGCTGTGACGTTGTAATTCGGATTCTGACTGGCCGAAGCGACGAAACTCTGCTTCTGATTGGTTAAACTATCAGTATCGCTGTGAGTTAAGGTACTTACAATGGATAACTGTTCGGGTGGAGGTCCTTCAACTGATAACTCACTTACCGCGCTTGCGCAGTTACCACGTGTTAAACCGTAACGATAATAAAACAGACACATGATCATTTCTAATAGAACTAATCCGTACGATCTGAGCTCGCCGATAAATAACTCAATACTGAATTCATCACAGTTCGAGGAATCGTTTATAACCTGAGAATCTTCAAAATCCGCTAAAACAGCTTTCAATAACATATTCTGTAAAAACAAGAAATAAAATAAAACTGAATATCGTGAACATTTAGAGTTCTGAATTTCTGCATGTTGAACTAAGGAACTGTGTGGAACTGAGGAACTGTGGAATTGTGGAACTAACATGTGGAACTGAGGAACTGTGGAACTGTAGAACTAACGTGTGGAACTGAGGAACTGTGGAACTGTAGAACTAACGTGTGGAACTGAGGAACTGTGGAACTGTAGAACTAACGTGTGGAACTGAGGAACTGTGGAACTGTAGAACTAACGTGTGGAACTGAGGAACTGTGGAACTGTAGAACTAACGTGTGGAACTGAGGAACTGTGGAACTGTAGAACTAAGGGGCTAGTTGCATTTTCATTTAGACACCGTTAATCGAAATTGAAACATCAAGTAATGCTCAACGTCTGGAAGGGAGAAGGTTCCAGGGCTGGTTGCATAGTCATGGCTTAGACTTAAACCTAGTCTAAGGCCAACTTAGTTCTATAGCCAATCGTACAACTTAAGATTTTAGACCACTTTTGGACTTAAGTCATGACTGTGCAACTGGCCCCTGGACTGTGGAACAGAATTTACACTAGAATAGCTTCCAATCATCCCTAGTTCTACAGCTGTAAGTTTCATTATCAATGAAGTGAAACAATATCAACAAACCTCAGTTGATCCAATAAGATAAATGTTTTTGCTCGAAATTCGACCGTGTACGAGATTTAATGATCTTAAATGACCGATTCCTTTAGCTACATCAACGGCTAACATGTGTAAACATCCTTCCGTTAGTAGTTTTGGGGGATGTTGAAGCAATTTACGTAAACTTCCGTGATCTAAAAACGCTCTACAAATCACCCTGAAATATAAAACACAGTAGTCTTATAGATCACTGAATAGTCAACAGACAAAGAGCTGGTCCGACAACATGAGAGAGAGTGGTCCGGCCGTGGTCCGGCCGCAGACACTACGGGATGCCCTGCTGCCCAAACAACCGCGTCAGGATCGACGATTAGATTAAATAAATTAAATTAACACAAAAATATATGATTCTGACCCTAATTTACCCTTCAGCAAACTTCCACACCCGAATGTGCACAAGAGTTAGACGAAATACCAGAATTCATAGTGGTTGAATGAGGGATGTTTATTTCAACACGCTATATACGCGCTCAGATTTCAGGTCCAACTAAAACTGACCCCTAAAATCAATGTTGCCTAAAAACGCATATCACGAGGTTTACAAGGATACTAGAATCTCTGCTGCTGGAATCAGTCAATGATTGTCGTTTATTTCAGGGAATTTGAAAATGGAAGCGCAATTAATTGCGCTTCAATTAAACTTGTTTATGTTCAAATTTCATAGAAATGACCTCTTAAAACACATTGTGCCTGAACCACACCTGGCAAGGTGCCCGAGAATGAGTGAGTCACTACACCTGACTGGTCACCACACACCCACTAACCCTAAACCTAACTTAAAACATACTTCTTTGGCAATGTTTTTATGTAATTGTTCGTCAGATGATTTCTATTTCTATGTATGAATAAAGATACGACCTTTATATAAATCGTTTCTGTTCTAATTGTTCTTACAAAATATGCAAATTGTCCAAATTCAATCTAATTTCCTGGCAAATTAATTGAAGTGATACAAAAACCCCTTGTTTGGGGTATTGTAAAGTGAATATAGGGGTCGCTACGCATGACTGGTTATCACATAACAATGGTCAACACACTGACAAATCAAAATGGGTTGACCACCAGAACTCTATGGTCTAGTGGTAGACACTCTGGTTTGGCAGGTGAGAGACCCGAGTTCGAGTCTCAGCCCAGCTAGGGTTAGGGTTACGGAGGATGGAACTAGGGTTAGGGTTACGGGTCACCTAGGGTTTGGCTAGACGTGTTTTCATCATTTTTTACGCTATGATTTCCCCTTTAAAAAAAATTTTTACAAATATGTATATTTTGAAATAGAGAAAGGTTTCTAACGCTTTAGGATGAGATAGGAAAAGGCTCCAATTATGAGAGAATTAGGTTTTTGTGTGGCAGAATTTGTCCAAATTCATGGCTAAAAGCTTGTTTATTTTATTAAACTGTAAATTGTTTGGGTTATTCAGGAATTTTAAAAGGTTTTCCTATCGAGTTGGCTGTTTGTTAAACTTATATATATTTGACTTTGATATGAACTAATTACACAACAACATTTACACACTGGACAGAACTGTACTACATGACTGTATAAACATGTCAGGTACTCGCAGGTACCCGAGACAGCACCAGGCACCCACAGGTACCAGAGACTGCACCAGGCACCCACAGGTACCCGAGACTGTTCCAGGTACTCGCAGGTACCCAAGACGGCACCAGGTATCCACAGGTACCAGAGACTGTGCCAGGTATCCACAGGTACCCGAGGCTGTGCCAGGTACTCGCAGGTACCCGAGAATTCTCTAACCTACCTTGATTTACGATTAATTCCTATTTGTGATTGTGATATGATTCCTGTGTAGTATCGATTCTGATTTGATGACCAGTAATATTTCACGATATTCTCATGCGGGGTTTTAGTAATTAAAGCCGCTGCTTGAACTTCATTTTGCCATCGATCTTTCATATTTACAGGAAACACTTTCATTACACCACTCACTACTACACCGTCTATCGGCCATTTCACTTGCATTAATAAAATATCCGTCTACAAATTCAGAAAAAAAGAAGGGAAATGATTGTGAAATATCGAATTGAAGAATAAGAAAATAATAATAAAGAAATATCGAAATTAATTTATTATTGATATTTCAGAGAATTGAACTTACTTTAATTTGATTCGGCATCACTTTTATATCCTGAATTTCTAGCGGTACAATTGAGACATCTTTATAAATAATATCAGCAGTTTTACTGCGAGAAGAGTTTAATCCTAGTTTACCGCGATCGCGAAGATAACTGATTAACGGAACTAAAGTATGGATTAACATACATATACCCGATATATACCCGACCGGCCATTTCATCTTATCCTTATCAGTGGTCGATCCGTTGAAAAATGCTGACGTCACAAAACACAATATAACGAAGTAAGAAACGACATCGATCAATAACCAGATGATCAACCTCTTTAAAGAGATCCAGTGATCATAGAATGTCGTTTCCGGATCAGTATCCAGTCTCAGGTTAAATTTAGGATAGGATTTCGCTAGAATATAAATACATAGCGCTACAGTACTGGTTATACCTAACCATAGAATAAACAGTTGAAAGAATGAGTATCCCCAGTCGTTCTCTCCGGGTATCCGTAACGGGATACACGAGTATCTGTAAGGTAGTCCAGTATCGAACATGTCTGTAGCTGCCATGGGTAAAAATGAGATAATTGCGGTAACGGTCCATTCTACTAAAACTATTGTCGTAAAAATACAAACGCAGAATCCACCTCTAGCCAGTTTACCCAGTTGCCATAGCAACATGGTAACTACGGTAGTGACGTGCATGAATATTGTTGTAGTGAACATGAATAATAATATGAATCCAGCTCCGCGACACGACGACGAGGTGGAGGAGGAGGAATTATCAGATATATCATCAGCAGATATCACAACTATCAATAATCCGATACTAAATCCGATAGATCCGATATCCTGTAGAATATAACTCATCTTTATAACGATTAAAACATCTTTATGTTCCCGAATCGATCTCCATATCATCAATATCAGGTTAGCAACGATCGCTATAGCAACTAGAATAGATAGAATGTATCCAGCAGCTTGTTCACCGGGTTCGAACATCGTACACCCCTCTACACGACCACTCTTAGTTACATATCTACAAATACAACGACGATACTCTTAGCGAGCAATTCGATCTGATTGGTTGAATAGTTACCTCTTAATGAGATTTATGAATAGTGAGTTGATTAAAGTGTAATAAAATTAGAATTAAATTGATTGTTTGGGGGGGGGGGTAGTCCGGGGGTAGTCCGGGGGATTAACTTTAATCGCTACTACAAGTTTAATCATGCAGGAACCGTAGTCAATTTATACACAAAATTAACTTCCGGTTATAGAAAATTGTCAAATGGAATGAAATTCATTTTGAACAATGAATTCATAGAAGCTTCAGTTATAAACTAAACTTTAAATCAAACTATAAACTTAACTTAAATTATAAACTAAACTTAAATTATAAACTTAACTTAAACTTAACTAAACTTCAACTCAACTAAACTAAGCTCAACTAAACTCAATAAACAAAGCCTGCGCATGATTTAAAAGGATTTTTGCATCAAATATAAATAGTTAAATTCAGCTGATTTATTGTTGTTAAACTTGTTGTTTATTCACTTGCCGATTTGAAATTCATTATAGATTATATTTGATGTAATTGCGAGGCAGACGTGGAACTATAATCACAAACTGTGGAACCGTATCAAACACTTATAACTCACGACTGTGAAAGTGTCTTTGAAGATGAAATGAAATTTACCTTTTTAATTAAGAATAAAATTCGGCGCAGTAGTTATTGACGGACGGGATGAGTCTCGCGTACTGCGGCTCTCACTGTGAGTGTAATTAACCCGACAGTATAATATCTATGTGTACACACAGTTTAACCTAAGTTGTATGTACTTTACCTGTGTATAAGACATTAGTTCTATTACTTTCACGCTCCATATAACTTATATACTAATAAATACCCGTGATTTTAAACAATTAGAAATAATCCCTTAAAATATTCCAAGAATATTCATTTACCGAGGTATTCTAACGTCGATCAACAATTTACATTACTCCAAGGTTATGCGGAACATAGTCATTGTTCTAACCGTTAGTACTCTGGTAACACGGAACCATCCGTTCATATTCAATCTGAGATTTTTCTATCAGATTTGTTTTGTTTACTTTTGTAAATCAAGATCTTAAAACAGATTTAATAATCCCGGCCTACTCTGGATCCGACCTCACGGAGATGTCCCGCTGCTAGGGTACCTGGTTTCTAACACCCCGATCGCGGAGCAGTCCTAACTCTTACCAGGGTTCGGGTTCACGCCCCCTCAGAATATAACTGGGTCTACTCAGTGATTTCCGTATCTGGATTCGAACCTGGTACGCCCTTGTTCATCCTCAATTCAACATCCGGCGTTGACCATGAATTTATTATCGGGTTCGAACCTGGGACTCCCGTTCCATTATCTCTTCAAATTTGTCACTAGCGTCAGTCAAACAACCGGGTTCGAACCAGGGACCTACATTTCTAATCGATGGTACATGTTATACTTCATTTCCGATAGATGGCGCTTGTGAAATAAAGTGCAGCACTAATCTTGGATATAGTAGATTCAAGAAATTTGATAGTTCGACGAAATTCCAATAGATGGCGAACACGTAGGAAATTAACGAGTCGAATAAAAAATAGAACAATAAAACATTGGTTTTTATTGTGGTATTATTAGACTCAGGGATTGTTTCATCGTACAGATCAATCTCCATCCATCCTCGTAAAGGTCTCGGTGTGCTTGTATTGGGATTTCTACTCTTTCTTATACATATGTCTCCCTCTAGTGGTGAGTCCCAGCCCTACAACTTGTGTCCCTCTCTTTTTACTGGTGCCCAGACAATCCGCTTCAGAGTCTTAAACCCAAACATTAAAACAAAACATAAAACAAAGAATTAAATCACGCAGTTTTTTATTGAAAAATAATTCTATAAGATAAATATTATTTCACTGTACAAACAATGTTTAACACTGAACATGATGGACTGTGGGGTTGTTACCGTGTGGAACGACGGCTAGGTACTAGGGTCTGATCTATATCCCCGGGCCTCCCTCTCCCTTCCCTCCCTCTCCCTTCCCTCACTCTCCCTTCCCCTGCCCTCCGGCCTCAGTTCCTTCCCCTGCCCTCCGGCCTCACTTCCTTCCCCTGCCCTCCGGCCTCACTCCCTTCCCCATTACCTTGTGAACTTAATTACTGATGAAATGTATTTACAACACAATCACAGAATAACAGCACCAAATACAGACAGTAGAGACCCCTAGTGAGCAGTATCTACACTATATATCCTTTACATTATCTAACGAACCAATAGATGGCGTTAGTAGTGTTTGTTTATATTGATTCAATGCTTCTTGGTCTGCCGGGCATTCGAAATGAACACAATGGAAAACCTGTAATTTAAAACACAACAATCAATTCAGTTATATACACAGACACAGATAAACAATAGCTCGTTAGTTAATTACCTCGTTAGCAGTATTGTGCGTTCCAATTAATTTTACAAATGCCACGGGCCGTTTCGGAAACGTTAGGATTTCCCAAGATCTGAAAAGTTTAATAAACAAATAAATTGATATCAGTTTTCATCGGCTCTCTCCCATAAACACCCAGTGTCCCTCCCTCTAGTCTGGCCCCGCCCCCCCCCCCTGGCCCCCTGGCCCCCACCTCTCTCTCCTGTAAGGCTTACCTACAGTTTTCACGTTTAGCTACTGTTTCCCAGTTTTGTTGATTCACTGAAACTTCTATATTGTAACTATACCTTCGGTCATCGCAGTCCCATAGCAACAATCTGTTACAACAATATAATACACATAGCAACAATGGATGACAGCAGTCGCTATAGAAACGGAATAACGTCGTACAAACCTCATAGAATCTAACATGTACGGCTGAGCTAACTGTATAATAATACATCCACTACCTAACTGATGACATGTATATCCACTATCCCAGTCATAGTTCTTAGTATGACCATTAATGAGAGCATTACGACATCTACTGACACCTTCTAATACACACGCACTGCAGTCTAATGTAGCTACATTCTTACTGGGTACTAAAACATATAAACACACTGATAATACACGTCATATACCGGTCTCTTAGAATAGAGTTTAACAGTTGGATGATACAGTAGACTCTGTTTGTAGAACCATGTTTTAACTTACCGATAATTCCATTGTCTAAAACAAATGTTGAATAAGTGAAATAACATTCAAATGCGATCGCGTGGAAAACTCTGTTGACAGTGTTGTGAGTCCCGACAATACGAAAATACCTACAAATATATAAAACAATAACTGAGCCCTGGCGAGTGAGTAAAACTGAGCCCCTGGGGCCGGTTCCATAGTCGAGATTTAAGTCCAAAAGTCACAAATCTTAAGACTGGTCTTAAGCTGTTAGATTAGCTATAGAACTAAGAGAGCCTTAGACTGGTCTTAAGTCTAAGCCATGACTATGGAATTTGCCCCTGGTGAGTGAGTAAAAACTAAGCCCTGGGAAGTGATTAAGCCATCTTTATTTTGTAAGTCCCAAGTTGTATTTCTAATTCAATTTACTAAGCATAATTCATTATCATATTGATCACCACAAATATAATGAGGAGTTCTAGCTGTATTTATACTTACTTTGCGACGTGAATGAGTAGAACTGAGCCCTGGCGAGTGAGTTATACTTACTTTGCGACGTGAGTGAGTAGAACTGAGCCCTGGCGAGTGAGTTATACTTACTTTGCGACGCGAATGAGTAGAACTGAGCCCTGGCGAGTGAGTTATACTTACTTTGCGACGCGAGTGAGTAGAACTGAGCCCTGGCGAGTGAGTTATACTTACTTTGCGACGCGAGTGAGTAGAACTGAGCCCTGGCGAGTGAGTTATACTTACTTTGCGACGCGAGTGAGTAGAACTGAGCCCTGGCGAGTGAGTTATACTTACTTTGCGACGCGAGTGAGTAGAACTGAGCCCTGGCGAGTGAGTTATACTTACTTTGCGACGCGAATGAGTAGAACTGAGCCCTGGCGAGTGAGTTATACTTACTTTGCGACGCGAGTGAGTAGAACTGAGCCCTGGCGAGTGAGTTATACTTACTTTGCGACGCGAGTGAGTAGAACTGAGCCCTGGCGAGTGAGTTATACTTACTTTGCGACGCGAATGAGTAGAACTGAGCCCTGGCGAATGAGTTATACTTACTTTGCAACGCGAGTGAGTAGAACTGAGCCCTGGCGAGTGAGTTATACTTATTTTGCGACGCGAGTGAGTAGAACTGAGCCCTGGCGAGTGAGTTATACTTACTTTGCGACGCGAGTTGGAAAGTGTAATTTTTGCCAGGATCGACAGAAATATTTGGAATGATCGACGATGCAAACCCAGTCTTTATTATCCATAGAACATTCAATATAATACGAGTAAGATCTGTAAAATATAAAACGCGTTCATCTAATTATTTCCTTTCAAATGAGTTAAATTCCCGGATCCAGTTGCACCGGGTGTAGGTTAACACTCAATGAGACTACTCACTGACCTCTGATCTCTATCCCACAATAACAATCTGATAGTGTTTATAATATGTGGCTCCTTTAACTGAACGACTATTCCAGGATTAGCGCAAGATTCATCGATTAAATGTCGACTAAATCCCCGATCTAAATCATACGTCGTAACATCCTCGTCTAACAATGCAGATTTAATCTCACCGTGGATGACTTCAGCTCCGTGACGACTTGTGGCGACATTCTCATCACTTACTGTAAATACAACAATAAACATCTCACTGATCCTCTTAAACCTCCCTCATCCCCTCCCCTTCCCCTTCATCCCCTCCCCCTCCCCTTCATCCCCTCCCCCTCCCCTTTATCCCCTCCCCCTCTTCATCCCCTCCCCTCCCCTTCAGCTCCTCCTCCTCTCGTGTCTCGATTCTCCCTGGAACCCCTGTATCTCCAGATTCTCCCTGGAACCCCTGTATCTCCAGATTCTCCCTGGAACCCCTGTATCTCCAGATTCTCCCTGGAACCCCTGAATCTCCAGATTCTCCCTGGAACCCCTGTATCTCCAAATTCTCCCCGGAACCCCTGTATCTCCAGATTCTCCCTGGAACCCCTGTATCTCCAGATTCTCCCTGGAACCCCTGTATCTCCAGATTCTCCCTGGAACCCCTGAATCTCCAGATTCTCCCTGGAACCCCTGTATCTCCAGATTCTCCCCGGAGCCCCTATATCTCCAGATTCTCCCCGGAACCCCTGTATCTCCAGATTCTCCCTGAAACCCCTGTATCTCCAGATTCTCCCTGGAACCCCTGTATCTCCAGATTCTCCCTGGAACCCCTGTATCTCCAGATTCTCCCTGGAACCCCTGAATCTCCAGATTCTCCCTGGAACCCCTGTATCTCCAGATTCTCCCTGGAACCCCTGTATCTCCAGATTCTCTCTGGAACCTACCTAAGATGCCTCTATAACTGAGTTCCATATTTTTACATTTAGTTTTAGTTTGTATTGCATCTAGTAATGCGTCCGGTGAGACTAAAGTCGTCGGTCGAACTTTAGTAAGAATCTCGTCTAAATCCATCAGAGGTAAGCGTACACATTGAATAACTCGATCGCGCGGTAACTCGGGATTATTATCAGCCCAGTTACAAACAGCTGTGAATATATCATTCTCATTCGCATAAAACGAATCACGACGCACGATTTCATACAACGCATTCTGAAATATACAATATAGATGGAGCCACCGGTATCATAAACACTGTCCAACAGTTCCAGGCTGCAGTTGCTCAATAGTTTGTTAGTGATGAATGCAATTTCTTTTGTCGCTATATGACATTTATCTACAAGTAACTTTAATGCATTTTTGAGCAACTGCAGTTAATACAGCCCGGACTCTGACTGAGGGAGGAGGGGAGGGGGTGTAACAGCCCGGACTGTGACTGAGGGAGGAGGGGAGGGGGTGTAACAGCCCGGACTGTGATTGAGAGAGGAGGGGAGGGGGTGTAACAGCCCGGACTGTGATTGAGGGAGGAGGGGAGGGGGTGTAACAGCCCGGACTGTGACTGAGGGAGGAGGGGGTGTAACAGCCCGGACTGTGACTGAGGGAGGAGGGGAGGGGGTGTAACAGCCCGGACTGTGACTGAGGGAGGAAGGGAGGGGGTGTAACAGCCCGGACTGTGATTGAGGGAGGAGGGGAGGGGGTGTAACAGCCCGGACTGTGATTGAGGGAGGAGGGGGTGTAACAGATAGAATATAACTAACCTCTGTTAATGAAATGAAGCCATCTGATTGGATGATATGTTTAGCGTTAGAATCGATATGTTTTAAACATGTTGCCGATAGTGAATTCAGATTGTATAGATTCGCTATATTATAAATCATACAAATATTTCTCAGATTTAAATTAGCTTTTAAATATTCTGAGATCGATGTTTCTAAATCTAGAAATCCGTACTGATGAACCAGATCTAAAACATCTAGAAGATTCTCTTCCTATAAAATATAAAACGATATTTATTTAATAAAACAGAGATTTCACGACAGTTTTAACCGAGATATTTCTATTACCTTCATGTTCGCCAGTTTTATTCTTCCTGTATAAATATATTTGAGTAATAATTGGAATGCAGTTGAAGAAGGAACTTGTAATTCTATTTCACGACAAGTCGGAGCTGATTCTTTTAAACCTCCGTAAAGTAGAGCCCTGAAAATATCATCAAATTTAAAACAGTTTCTCCATTTGTTATGACTAGAGTTTGAAGAATTCATTAAATCAAACAGTGACCGGGTGCTTGGTTAGGATAAGGGTCAGTGACCCGGTGCTTGGTTAGGATAAGGGTCAGTGACCCGGTGCTTGGTTAGGATAAGGGTCAGTGACCCGGTGCTTGGTTAGGATAAGGGTCAGTGACCCGGTGCTTGGTTAGGATAAGGGTCAGTGACCCGGTGCTTGGTTAGGGTTAGGGTCAGTGACCGGGTGCTTGGTTAGGATAAGGGTCAGTGACCCGGTGCTTGGTTAGGGTTAGGGTCAGTGACCGGGTGCTTGGTTAGGATAAGGGTCAGTGACCCGGCGCTTGGTTAGGGTTAGGGTCAGTGACCGGGTGCTTGGTTAGGATAAGGGTCAGTGACCCGGTGCTTGGTTAGGATAAGGGTCAGTGACCGGCGCCTCTTGTTACCTGAAATATTCAGATCTTGCGGCTAAAACAACTCTATGAACCGGGAATCGAGTTTGTTCTACTTTCAATACGAGATCGCTGTACTCTGTAGATTCTAATAAATTACTGAAATCTTCAGATAGATTCATCACATGATCGATAGAATCAACTCCAGCAGCTCCAGCTCCAGCTGATATTACTCCAGTTGAATTGTTACTCATTCTATAAAGAAACAAATACATCACATAACAGTCTCACATCCCCACCGGGGGGGGGGGGGGGGGGGAGGTGGTTGAGGACAGAGGGAGTCACGTGCGGGAACCCAGTAGTGACGACGCTACCCTAAACCTGAATGACTGATGGAGAGAGCCCATGAGCTATGTTATGTGATGTGGATAACTGTCAAATATCGGAATGGATGTTGTTGTTGGCGACGACTAGCCTAATCCTAGCTTGGGACTTGTTGGGTATCCTCAATCCTCTATCTACAATTGTAAAGTAGAATGCTTACTTTAAACGGATACTTTCACTCTCTCTCTCTCTTGCTGTTCTCTCTCTCTCTTGCTGTTCTCTCTCTCTCTCTCTCTTGCTGTTCTCTCTCTCTCTCTCTTGCTGTTCTCTCTCTCTTGCTGTTCTCTCTCTCTTGCTGTTCTCTCTCTCTTGCTGTTCTCTCTCTCTTGCTGTTCTCTCTCTCTCTCTCTTGCTGTTCTCTCTCTCTCTCTCTCTTGCTGTTCTCTCTCTCTTGCTGTTCTCTCTCTCTCTCTCTTGCTGTTCTCTCTCTCTTGCTGTTCTCTCTCTCTCTCTCTTGCTGTTCTCTCTCTCTTGCTGTTCTCTCTCTCTCTTGCTGTTCTCTCTCTCTCTCTCTCTTGCTGTTCTCTCTCTCTTGCTGTTCTCTCTCTCTCTCTCTTGCTGTTCTCTCTCTCTTGCTGTTCTCTCTCTCTCTCTCTTGCTGTTCTCTCTCTCTTGCTGTTCTCTCTCTCTTGCTGTTCTCTCTCTCTTGCTGTTCTCTCTCTCTCTCTCTCTTGCTGTTCTCTCTCTCTTGCTGTTCTCTCTCTCTTGCTGTTCTCTCTCTCTCTCTCTCTCTCTTGCTGTTCTCTCTCTCTTGCTGTTCTCTCTCTATTGCTGTTCTCTCTCTCTCTTGCTGTTCTCTCTCTCTTGCTGTTCTCTCTCTCTTGCTGTTCTCTCTCTCTTGCTGTTCTCTCTCTCTCTCTCTCTCTTGCTGTTCTCTCTCTCTTGCTGTTCTCTCTCTCTCTCTCTCTCTCTCTCTCTCTCTCTCTCTCTTGCTGTTCTCTCTCTCTTGCTGTTCTCTCTCTCTTGCTGTTCTCTCTCTCTCTTGCTGTTCTCTCTCTCTTGCTGTACTCTCTCTCTTGCTGTTCTCTCTCTCTTGCTGTTCTCTCTCTCTCTCTCTTGCTGTTCTCTCTCTCTTGCTGTTCTCTCTCTCTTGCTGTTCTCTCTCTCTCTTGCTGTTCTCTCTCTCTCTCTCTCTCTCTCTCTCTCTCTCTCTCTCTCTCTCTCTCTCTTGCTGTTCTCTCTCTCTTGCTGTTCTCTCTCTCTTGCTGTTCTCTCTCTCTCTTGCTGTTCTCTCTCTCTTGCTGTTCTCTCTCTCTTGCTGTTCTCTCTCTCTCTTGCTGTTCTCTCTCTCTCTCTTGCTGTTCTCTCTCTCTTGCTGTTCTCTCTCTCTTGTTGTTCTCTGTTTTTTCTCACATTTTTCACAACTCAACAAGAGATGTCAACATCGATTCTCGAGTTGTTGCGGCCGGTCCGTTGAGAGTATTAACTGCCCTCCTAGCAGGCAATTCTTTACGTTTTATTTTCACGATTTCATGCAGATAAAATGATATCATGATCGAATAAATGCATATAAAAATGATGTATGGTGTAAATTATTTGAAAGTATCAAAATTAATTAATATTTTGGTCGGTATACTTTGGTAAATATTGCGTGCTTGGTACGGACTTATTTCTAACCACCAATGGCTGGTTTGCTATGTATAAACACAAAACGATTTACACAGTGTGAATCTCGGGTCGCGGGTCGGGTACCGGATACTACCGGGCGTGGACTCAGATACGACTCAAGAACAATGATCACATATTGATGAAATAGACGTTAGATATGTCGGTGGTCAACTGGGTCTGAAGTAAAGAGATCGGTTCCGGTCGGTCGGGAGCGCGGCCCAGTAACTGTGTCACGGGCACACACCAAGGGCCCAAACGCTGGGACCAGCAGGTCGCAGTATAATTCTGGCTATGAGCATTTTTCTGCATACATACATAAGATGATATTTATATTGTTGATTGCAATGGAATTCATTTGTGTCACATAAAGAAATGTTTCAAAATCAATTGCATTCAATTAATTTTCCCCTGGGGACCTAAGTCTACTGAACCCTGGCACACTTGGTGATTCTAACGGGCAAGGAAGCCCAGTCAGATTCCCAGAATGCATAGAAAAACTCAAACATCCTCTTCCAGGTCAGGAAAATCGCTCTTCTATCAACAGTAATTATGCACCATTGTGATGGGTGCCACGCCTGATTGGTCACCAGTCACCCATACTGACCAGACAAACTTACAAACCTGGGCAGTCACCAGAACTCTATGGTTTAGTGGTAGACACTCTGGCTTTGCACTTGAGAGACCCGAGTTCGAGTCTCAGCCGAGCTAGGGTTAGGGTTATTGTGGAGCTAGGGTTAGGGTTACTAATCTCCTAGGGTTAGGGTTATGCTGCTGATACCAATGTTAATATTTTTATCTATTTTATAAGTAATTGAAACATCTTAAATTACAGGACCAGAATCCAAGTTGTATGTTAGTTTATATTGATGTTAATTATGTAATTTTGAAGGCGATTTTGTGAAATATCACGTTCAGATATGTGAGATTTGTGAGATAACGACTAAACTGTCAATATATCATCATTCTTACTCCGGATATGAGTTTATTTTAAATCTGATAAAAATTGCTGTTATTTGCGCTAAAAATTGAATCGCATTCAAATATTTAAACTCTGTCATCCATCATAGTCATCAGCTCCCTCACATAGGCAGACAGACAGACAGGCGGGCTGTCAGGGCAGGCAGGTAGGTGGGCAGGTAAACAGACAGGCTAGTGGGCAGCAGTCAGACAGACAAGCGATTGGATGGACAGCAGGCAGCGGGAAACAAGGCAGGCTATAAGGATACCGGCAACCCAACGACCAATATCAAACTTAATACTATGATAGGTGGTGTGACGTCAGAGGTGTCTGATTTTCAGAAAACTTTATCAGTGACAGAAATGAATGAAGTTTTTTAATCAAATCAAACAATTTCAAACAAACAGAGAATTTTTTAAAATCCGGTGTGAATTAAAAACAGATTTCATTTTCCCAAACAATTCATCGGTGTCTATTTAAACAGAATATTCTAATCGTCTGCTCCTACCTGTTACCATGACGGCGGTACCGGTAATTACTCGGGTGATATTAATTGTTTTAACGGTTATTATTCATTACTCGAGCTGTTCTGGTAAGATAGTTTTACTCCCGCTGATAAATCATAAAACTAATATTCAAATTAAGGGCTTATCACGTGATCATTAACTTTTTAGAGCGTCAAACAATCAAAATTCATGACGTCACAAAACGCGATATTTCGGGATCGGCGTCGGAATTACACCCGGAAACGTTAGCGTTTAGACTGGAGTTTCCAGCAGCCGATGATGCTGTATTGTTGCACTTGATTCGTCGTGATTCAGTGAATTCTAAAGCTCCAGTTTTTGTTACTGATAAGGGTAAAATACATCGAATCAATGTCACCAGAAGGGTAAGCCTGACCCATAAATAGATTCTTCAAATAACTAATTGTTATATATGATTTGACGTTGATTCTATTCCATTGTTGCAGAATTCAGAGACGTATCAATCAATGGATAGACGTGCCGCTGTTACCGTGACGACCAAATCATTGTCTAACGGTCGCGTTTATAGAAGTCTCGTAAGTATCACGTGACTATGCGCATCACGTGCGCTATATAATGATTCCGGGGGAGTATTTAAATACGGGAGTATATTTTAGGCGGGGATTATGGATTTACACGGCGATGGAACGGAATATTTAATAGAAGTGTCTGAAGAGAATAAAAAGAGAGAAATCCAAGATGGCGGCGTTACTCATTACGTCACAAAACGTCTCGTTAAATCAGTCGCTTTTGAAGGTAATTAACATATGATTAACATATAATTAACATATCAAACTAATAAAATTCGTTTACCTAATTATTAAATACTCTTTTTAGACGATGAGCTGGTCGGCATGGTAACGAAAACATCGTCTGTACAAAAACGGGCACCTGTTAAATATGGCGTCGAACTTTTAGCTGTTATTGATTTTTCCACATTTACTTAGTATGTAAATTAGTGAGTAATTATCTACCAATAGAAACAATTCATTAATTCGAGTTGATTGATTGATTGATTGATTGATTGATTGATTTTCAGCTGGAAAGGTGACATGGCTAAAATAACGGAATATTTCGCGCAAGTTGTAAACGGTGTAAGTATTAGTGTAAGGGTCGAGAACGCGAAATGAGAAACAATGTTTCAAGCCTGAATTCTGTTATAGATTGATATGTTGTATGGAAACATCAATCCACGTGATCTATCTATATATGTGAGGTTAGCAGGATTCTACATCGCGCGGGTAAATATCATCTCATCATCATCCGTCTCATCATCATCATCCGTATCATCATCATCCGTCTCAACATCATCATCCGTCTCAACATCATCATCCGTCTCAACATCAATCGATTCATTTAATAAAAATCAGAAATTATTTCACGATGTTTCTAGTCAGCTGGTGATTCTAAATGGACTGATGGTTCCCCGAGTCGACAGAGATCGAAACCCAGGGATATCGTGGATGCCCAGAAAGCCTTAGATGACCTGGTGAACTGGGCCGGCAAACAAACAGGTTTACCTAATAAAGATCATACCATGTTATTCACCGTGTAAGTGCATTATGAATTATTTACTATTTATCGTGTATGATGATTGATTATTATTATTATTATTAAGATAATTATTTTCATATTTGTATAGAATGGATATCCATCATAACGGCCAGCTTGGCACTGCAGGTAAATATTACACAATACTCGAGATCCGGTGTGGAATTATCCGAGGCCCCTGGATCGGCCCCTGCTGATGGCATCAGCTCGACTGAGGGTGCCGAGTCTAAGGATACCATCCAGCAGGCAGATCCCTGCCGATGAAGGATGGTGTGGTGTACATTTCATCTGTTAGTTCAATGATGAACACTAGGGGTCGCTGGCCGTCTTTATATTTATTGATTTATCCTAATATAGGTTTAGCGTATACTGGAGCTATCTGCGAAAGACAAGCCGGATCTGTAGTAGAATCACACGGTGGTTTCAGTTCTATAACAACTGGTGCTCATGAGTTAGGACATAGGTACTAAACACTCCCCAAAACCCAAACCCACCCCCTCCAATGCGCCACCTTTCGCCAGTTAAACGTGCTGAACAATGAACCAGGGCCAAGTTGCAAAATCGTGACTTAAAACTGATCTGAAATCTGAAGTTGTTAGATTGACAATAGAATTAAGATGGTGTTAGACAACACGTGGTCCTAAATCTAATCCATAACCGAGCAACTGGTTCGTAGATAGTAGATCTGAGTGACGTCACTCAATATATTTCGGCTTTCCGTTCCTCGGTTCTGTTTCAAATCGCTCTCAATTTCATATTTCAAATTCACACGTTTTTCTTTACATTTGATGATAATTGATAATGATAGTTTGGGTTCCGGTCACGACGGAGTAGGAAATAACTGTCAACCTTCAGCGCAGAATATAATGTCGGCTTCAGGGGGAAGAGTAGATGATCAAACTAAAATCAACCCCTATCATTTCTCTTCCTGCTCCATTCAACAATTCAAAAATCACATCAATTCATTGGGAGGAAGGTAAGAGACATCAATTACATCAATTAGACATGATTTATGAATAGATAATTGATGTAATATCGATGTAACTTCAGGAATTGTTTAAAGAATGTGGCAACTCACACGAAATCAATCGATTTCAAAAAGAAGACATCAGAAATGCCCGGACAATTATACGACCCGGATACTCAGTGTAAACAGATATATGGTCCGGATTCGGGATATTGCGCGGTGAGTAGCGCCACCTATAGGTCAATCACACATACCACACACTCAACTCTGCAGTGATTTGATTTATTTTGTTTTCAGAGTAAATTGAATGAGATGTGTTATCATCTGTGGTGCACGTCACCAGGAGGAGGATGTACGACTAAATATAACGCGGCTGCCGCTGGTTCTTCCTGTGGTAATCAGAAGGTTCGTCGCTATGACGTCACTGCGGGTGCAGAGCTTTATTTCTGAGATCCCTCAAATTATCGAATGAATTTGTATATGATATATTTCAGTGGTGCGTGAAGGGAAGCTGTGTAAAGGATAGCAAAGCACCAAAAATGGATGGTAATTTGGGATGATCGATGGTATACTGTAGTATCGACCTTTGTGTAACTGTATGTGATGTATTTGTTGTAATTATAGAGTCGTGTATGTTCGGTGATTCTAAAACAGTGAATATAAACGGTGTCGGAACCGTTCAATGCGCTTCATTTATCAAAAATGACCCGACTCATTGTTACAGTGACGGAATTAGACAAGCTTGTTGTGGTTCATGTGGTAAATTAGCGAATAAATCGAACCCAGGTAAATAGATCATCAACTATTCCTCTTCCTAGCCGCTGCCGCTGCCGCTGCCGCTGCCGCTGCCGCTGCTGCTGCCGCTGCCGCTGCTGCTGCTGTTACTCTGAGTTTATATGTTCAATTTTGTAGCGTGTATGTGGGGAGATAAAGCGAAAGGATGCACCAAAAATGCATGTCGTGTTCCTAGTAATATCCCAGTAAGTATAATCTACATCGTTAGTCCCGGGTTCGAATCCATCGCGATATTCACCTGCACTTATATCTGTCTATTTTCAGTTGTGCTGTCAAACCTGTGCCTAATAAAATCACTTGTTAACTGCAAAACAGTAAATAAATATTTAATAAAGCGCTCGGTTTTATGAGTTTTAATCGTCGACGAGTTGAGGAGAGGGAGTTGTGAAGGAGTCGAGTTGAGGAGAGGGAGTTGTGAAGGAATCGAGTTGAGGAGAGGGAGTTGTGAAGGAGTCGAGTTGAGGAGAGGGAGTTGTGAAGGAATCGAGTTGAGGAGAGGGAGTTGTGAAGGAATCGAGTTGAGGAGAGGGAGTTGTGAAGGAGTCGAGTTGAGGAGAGGGAGTTGTGAAGGAGTCGAGTTGAGGAGAGGGAGTTGTGAAGGAGTCGAGTTGAGGAGAGGGAGTTGTGAAGGAATCGAGTTGAGGAGAGGGAGTTGTGAAGGAGTCGAGTTGAGGAGAGGGAGTTGTGAAGGAGTCGAGTTGAGGAGAGGGAGTTGTGAAGGAGTCGAGTTGAGGAGAGGGAGTTGTGAAGGAATCGAGTTGAGGAGAGGGAGTTGTGAAGGAGTCGAGTTGAGGAGAGGGAGTTGTGAAGGAGTCGAGTTGAGGAGAGGGAGTTGTGAAGGAATCGAGTTGAGGAGAGGGAGTTGTGAAGGAATCGAGTTGAGGAGAGGGAGTTGTGAAGGAGTCGAGTTGAGGAGAGGGAGTTGTGAAGGAGTCGAGTTGAGGAGAGGGAGTTGTGAAGGAGTCGAGTTGAGGAGAGGGAGTTGTGAAGGAGTCGAGTTGAGGAGAGGGAGTTGTGAAGGAGTCGAGTTGAGGAGAGGGAGTTGTGAAGGAGTCGAGTTGAGGAGAGGGAGTTGTGAAGGAGTCGAGTTGAGGAGAGGGAGTTGTGAAGGAATCGAGTTGAGGAGAGGGAGTTGTGAAGGAGTCGAGTTGAGGAGAGGGAGTTGTGAAGGAGTCGAGTTGAGGAGAGGGAGTTGTGAAGGAGTCGAGTTGAGGAGAGGGAGTTGTGAAGGAGTCGAGTTGAGGAGAGGGAGTTGTGAAGGAGTCGAGTTGAGCAGACGTGTGGCGAAGAGTCGACATGCGCCGAATAAATCGTCACGTGGTTGTGAAGTGTTGGTATTATCGACTGTTTTTGAATTAGTTTGAAATGTAGAATCGTATCGGAGAGATCTGTATTTCTATCGGGAGGGACCGGAAGTGTATGTATTCTTCTTGTAAATCATGTGATCATTGAACATTATACATAACTTAATTAACCCAGAGATGAAGAAACATCGCTAGGATTTTTAGAAAAAAATACAACTTATCATAAATTATCAGGACACGTATAAACAAAAACAATTTACAATTGGCAATAAATATGCGCCATTATTCTAGTTCGCAGAAATTCCGCTATCGTTATTCATAGGGGCAGCACCGAACGGTTAAGATCTAACACTGGTGGACGGTCCGGTGGATGTTGCCAATCCGTAATGTTCCGGTCCGTGGTCCGAATCCAATATGTCAGCGCCCATGGAAGAAAATAAACAATAATGGAATCGGATAGTTTGATGTCAGGTGCTGTGGTTAAAGTATCACCACACGCGTGGTTTGCATTAGAAATACAACAAATGATGTATGTTTACTGAGACTGGTAGGGTTAGGGACTCGTCACCCCCCCCCCCCCCAGTGACACGAGCCCCTGTATGTGGTGGCCACTGCCTGATATTTTGTTGTATTAATTGTAGGCACGGTTTTGGAGATGTGCGGAAACCACTTCATGAAACTGCAGTTCTTATAGAAGAGATAACTCATCAACATATACAATCAGCTGTGAGTTGAATCCCCCACCGTACTCCCCCTCCCCTCCCCCACGGTACTCCCCCTCCCCTCCCCCACGGTACTCCCCTCCCCCTGCTGTACTATGTATTGTGTTCAATAGGTATTGAAGGTAGCTGATGTAGCTGCTATGAGAAACGCTCGTTCGATCAGTCTGGAAGATTTCCTATTTTTATTGCGTAAAGACAAAGTGAAATTAAGACGTTTAATTCGTTACATGTCGCTGAAAGATCTGAAAATGACAAAAACAGAGGATGAAGATTCCGAAGCTACAGGTATCCACACTGATCCACACCGATCCACTCTGATCCACCTCGTAATGATTTATCTCATTGACTGGTATTATTGAATATATATTTTAGGAGTAGAATTAAAAGGTCATCCGCGAAAACGTAAAAAAATCTGTCAAGATTTCCTCAGTACTATCGACCATACAGGTTAGTATAGGGGAGAGGCCGCAGTGAGGGGGGAGAGGCCGGTGTGGGTGTGGGGGCAGGGGAGAGAGGCTGGTGTGGGGGTGGGGAGAGGCTGGTGTGGGGGTAGGGAGGAGAGGCCGGTGTGGGGGGTGGGGGAAGGGGGAGAGGCTGGTGTGGGGGTAGGGAGGAGAGGCCGGTGTGGGGGGTGGGGGCAGGGAGGAGAGGTCATTAGTTTGTACATACATGATATGTGTTGTTTGTGTTATAGGTGAATTATCAAGTTTATGCGATGATGATTCAATTGATGATATCAAACATGAGCGTGCACTGGTAAGTGAGTGGTTTCACCAGTGCACTGGTAAGTGAGTGGTTTCACCCGTGCACTGGTAAGTGAGTGGTTTCACCAGTGCACTGGTAAGTGAGTGGTGTTTTATTTTATAGAGAGCTGAATTACAAACTCGATCAATGGATTCTCAACAATATAAAGAATTCTGCGAAGCTCGACAAACTTCATTCAGTAAGTTTTATACCTCGTTTTGTGTTTAATCTCGTTTATATTTTGGACGCGTGATTTGTGTTTTATCTTAGGTAGAAAATACCGATCACAGAAGTTTAAAGATTGGGTTTTAACAGGATTAAATTTAGACGTTAAACCGAATGTTGCGGCGATGGAGGTTTTCAGTTATTTAACTTATGAAACGGTAGCTCAGGTAAAGTACGTGTGAACTCTCTGGACAGACGGATGCAGTTTAATCTGTTAATGTTCGATGTTTTATAGATTATAGATTTATCACTGATAGTTCGTCGAGATAGTGAAAAAGAGATGAATAATCCGATATCAGCAGCTATCTCACATTGTATCAGTAATCACGACGCGATGGATAGTCAGAATCTTAGTTCGATATCAGCTGCATTAACAGCAGCAGCTGCAGCAGCTGCGACGAGTCACGTCAAAAAGGAACCGGTTACACCTACGGTAAATATCTCGATCGACCCGTCCCTCCCCTCCCCGTCCCTCCCTCCCCTAGGACATCTAAAAAGGTTTCTGTTGGCAATAAATTAGATGAAGTTGTATCAGTATCATCCCCCTCTATTCTGTTGTAACTAGAATCAGATATTATTTCTGCAGAGCCCGACTACTGACTGCGCTGAGACAATCACTCAAACAAGTGCTAACTTCAAATCTAAATTCAAGAAAAGAAAGAAGGTAAATAATAGAAAATCGAATAATGTATCAATACTGAGAGACAGCTGTATTGTATCGTATCGTATCGTATCGTATCGTATTGTATTGTATAATTACAGATTGAAGGTTCCAGTCGGCCGTTAGAACTCGGTTCTATAGCTTTACAACCTGCTGATGTTTGGGAAGCTGTCAGAAGATACAGTCAATTTATTGACTTATTCTCATCATTTTCTGTAAGTATTTTGTATCCGAATTCAGCCACTGCGGCTACCGCGGAATTCAGCCACTGCGGTTACCGCGGAATTCAGCCACTACGGCTACCGCGGAATTCAGCCACTACGGCTACCGCGGAATTCAGCCACTGCGGCTACCGCGGAATTCAGCCACTGCGGTTACCGCGGAATTCAGCCACTACGGCTACCGCGGAATTCAGCCACTGCGGCTACCGCAGAATTCAGCCACTGCGGCTACCGCGGAATTCAGCCACTGCGGCTACCGCAGAATTCAGCCACTGCGGCTACCGCGGAATTCAGCCACTGCGACATTCAATTGCTATCGTTTACCGGAATTATGTGTTTATTTTAGAAACATTCAACATCATCTCCGAGAAATATCGTTTTATCCATGTGAACGCCGAGTGATCACCATGTGAACGCCGAGTGATCGCCATGTGAACGCCGAGTGATCACCATGTGATCGCTGAGTGATCACCATGTGAACGCCGAGTGATCACCATGTGAACGCCGAGTGATCACCATGTGAAGGTCAAGTGATCACCATGTGAACGTCGAGTGATCACCATGTTCGAGTGATCACCATGATTACCATGTGAACACAGAGTGATCGCCATGTGAACGCCGAAAGATCACCGTGTGATCACTGCGTGAACTCTGTATTTAACCTCTGCGTGTATAACTTGTAATATGAACTGCACATGAAACGCTGGAAGTGACTTCAATGAAATAAGATTGAAAAATGTATTACAGATATATTCTGTAGGAGAAATTATTTATTACTCCATAAAATAAAATAAATATATTTCATATAGATTTCAACAGTTGACTAGATGATATTATCTTATATAAGGAATGGTATATAATCCCTCACTTGCCAGTGTCAGTACCGTTACCGATGGAAGGAGATTACGCAGGATATCATAGGAGCAGACCACATGACTAGATATCGATTAAATGCCATTTGTTTAATACCATTGAAACCCCTTTACATTACATACAAACATATCTAAACTGAGGGGTGACTCCAAAAAGGAGGGGATGACTCCACTATTGTGGTCAACTAGAATACACATGACTAAACTGAGGGGCGACTCCAAAAAGGAGGGGATGACTCCACTATTGTGGTCAACTAGAATAAACATGACTTAACTGAGGGGTGACTCCCGCACTGTGGGGTCAAAGAAAACTAGAATAAACTCTAAACAAAAATATTTCACAACAAAAACAACACTTCAAACAATCACAACTCTGGATACTCTTAACTCACTTTGATACTCATCACTGATACTCATCACTCTGATACTCATCACTCTGATACTCATCACTCTGATATTGGCAATTATTTGTTCATTAAATTAGGAAGCTGTCAAATGAGAAAGTTGACCTAGTTTAAACACCCAATCAGAAAGTGATTCTCTGAGTCTCGAATCGTCAGCGTAACGAATCAAACTGTTTAAATTGTTAAATACAATCGGTAATAACAGTTTATATTGATCGTCTGGAAGTTGGTCTAATAAACTTAAAAACGTACAAATCATTTCAGTCCAAGATCGAATATGAGCTTCACTATCCTACAAATAAACAAACATTACTCATTAGACTATTCCATTATTACCACACGCCGCAGAAAAAGGGGTGACAGGTACTTACTTTCATGATGGAATGTTTCTGTTGTTTTTCTATAAGTTCAGTAGATTCACAGCATAGAGACTGCTGCTGCACCTGCTGCTGCTGGTGTTGTGAGTCTGCTGCAGCTACTGGTTGTTGTATCTTACGCCGAGGCATGCTGTGCTGCTGTTTACGTTTCTTATATTCAGACATCAGATTTTTAATAGTTTGATCAGTTGCTACCGTGTAAAGTTTAGAATCTTGTTCGACTCTTTCATCGCGTTTACTGAGAGTAAGAGGAGGGGAGGAACTACGACTAGTCTGTGTAAATACCTCTTCATTATCATCATCAACACCTACAATACACATTAACACTCGACACTGTGAATATTAAACACATCAATACAATTCTATCACCTGCAAATAACACTTTACTGAATCAACCACCAAGTAACTCAATTAAACATCTTATCAAGCATTAATTAAAACAGGCACCAGTGTTAACTATAATTGATTAAACAGGCACCAGTGTTAACTATAATTGATTAAACAGGCACCACCAGTGTTAACTATAATTAATTAAAATGGCCACCAGTGTTAGTTGTATACAGGCCACCAGTGTTAGTTGTATGTATATATTACTATACAGGCTGTGTGGTTGTGATTGTATTTTTACCGCATGTATTTAAACCGTCAATAGATACAGATACAGGCTGCATCTGCTGCGCCTGCTGCTGAATATATGACACTGAAAACAATCATACATCGCATTATACATAGAGGTGACACAGAGGAGGTGAGAGGTCACAGGAGAGGTGAGAGGTCACAGGAGAGGTAAGAGGTCACAGGGAAGGCGAGAGGTCACAGGGCAGGACGGTGAGAGGTCACAAGGAGAGGTAAGAGGTCACAGGGAAGGTAAGAGGTCACAGGGAAGGCGAGAGGTCACAGGGCAGGACAGAGAGGTCACAAGGAGAGGTAAGAGGTCACAGGGAAGGCGAGAGGTCACAGGCCAGGACGGTGAGAGGTCACAAAGAGGGTATTTTTTACCTTGTATACTGATAGGAGCAGTAATGAACACGCCTGATGCTGCTGGTTCTGGTAGCTGCTGCTGCTGCTGCTGCTGCTGTTTCAGTTTCTCAGCTACTATCGTCATTAAACTCTTTTCTCGTTTTAGTTCTGATATCTCATCAGGTTGCGCGACGAGGAAGAATAAAGGTTGTTCTGATAATTGATCAGCTCTAGTTGTACCCTCTTTATCTACGACCATATTGATATAAGTATTACACACTTCACCACTAGTTTCATATAACATTAATATAAATGTATCGATGTGTTGAATTATTGATTGATGACTTTCGTCGATGTTTGACTGAAGATGAAATAATCGATCGAATGGACTCTGCAGGAATCCTGCTGATTCATGCTGCTGCTGCTGCTGATGTTTGAGGATTGATTTCACTGATTCCACAGTCAGCTCATTCTGATGTGAACCGATCTCTATTAACGCGTGCAGTAAGAAAGTCATACTAATTCCTGCCTGTTTGTATAAATTTGCAGCTACTTCTGATTTGGCTACTTTCTGAATTAGGAATTTTAAACCTGGTCGACTGTCGAATTCAGTCGCCATTTTATAAGATTCCTGTAAACACTGCAGCAATGTTACTACATTTCTAGTCGATAAATTACCCAATAAACCTGAAACATCAAATAATACATCGATTAAACCTTGTATAGATAGGGAGGAGGAATCCCTCTCAGCTACAGGTTGGAGCAATCCCTCTCAGCTACAAGTTGGAGGAATCCCTCTCAGCTACAAGTTGGAGGAATCCCTGAGAGCTTACCTGGTAAATTGTTATCGATAGAACTAGTTGTACTACTAGTTCGTCTACCCCTCAATAGATGGTGTTCGTTGTTAGCTATATTACTACAACCCTGCAGCAGAATAGCACCGATAGTTTGTAACAACAATTGATGAGACAATAATCCGACAACAACGCTCCTGAATGGCACCCTGAAATAGACACAGTAGTTTCATAGATATCAGAGGGGAGTAGAGGGGGAGTAGAGGGGAGTAGAGGGGAGTAGAGGGGGAGGGGGGTGTTAGACTAGTACCTGGATAGTATATGATCAGGATTGATACTATTCCTATGTTCTGGTGGGTAGATTAAGAACACGTATGACCTATCTTTCTCTGTATCCGGTTCTGTTTCAGTTTGTGATGAAGATGTATTACTCCTCTGACTGTCCAACAGAAATACCTGTAATACACATAACATACTAAGCTGTAATACCAAACAGTACCGGGTAATACATGTATCGTAATACACTTACCTGTAATGCTAACTGTTTTAAACGTTCACTCTCTGTAATATCACAATCTCTACGAGCTGCGACCTTCACCTGTCCGATATCTCCGTAGAAATTATCCGAATTAGCGTGAAATAACGTCATCAATTGTTGAGTGCTGTACATAGTAACGTGTAACGCGTGTAACAATGATTCGGTCGCTATGTACCACATACATTCAGTAAACAATACACCGGCGCTTAACAACGCATGTCTGAAATTAGACAATATCATCTATCAGCCTCTATACTACTGATACAGGGGTGAGAGAGGGGGGTCAAACATACCTGATACACAGGGGGTGAGAGGGGGTGTGTGTAAACATACCTGATACACAGGGGGTGAGAGAGGGGGGTAAACATACCTGATACACAGGGGGTGAGAGATAGGGGGTAAACATACCTGATACAGGGGGTGAGAGAGGGGGGGTCAAACATACCTGATACACAGGGGGTGAGAGAGGGGGGTAAACATACCTGATACACAGGGGGTGAGAGATAGGGGGTAAACATACCTGATACAGGGGGTGAGAGAGGGGGTAAACATACCTGATACACAGGGGGTGAGAGAGAGGGGGGTAAACATACCTGATACAGGGAATGAGAGAGAGGGGGGTAAACATACCTGATACAGGGGGTGAGATAGGGGGGGTCAAACATACCTGATACACAGGGGGTGAGAGAGGGGGGTAAACATACCTGATACACAGGGGGTGAGAGATAGGGGGTAAACATACCTGATACAGGGGGTGAGAGAGAGGGGGGGTCAAACATACCTGATACACAGGGGGTGAGAGAGGGGGGTAAACATACCTGATACACAGGGGGTGAGAGATAGGGGGTAAACATACCTGATACAGGGGGTGAGAGAGGGGGTAAACATACCTGATACACAGGGGGTGAGAGAGAGGGGGGTAAACATACCTGATACAGGGAATGAGAGAGAGGGGGGTAAACATACCTGATACAGGGGGTGAGATAGGGGGGGTCAAACATACCTGATACACAGGGGGTGAGAGAGGGGGGTAAACATACCTGATACACAGGGGGTGAGAGATAGGGGGTAAACATACCTGATACAGGGGGTGAGAGAGGGGGTAAACATACCTGATACACAGGGGGTGAGAGAGAGGGGGGTAAACATACCTGATACAGGGAATGAGAGAGAGGGGGGTAAACATACCTGATACACAGGGGGTGAGAGAGGGGGGGTCAAACATACCTGATACAGGGGGTGAGAGAGAGGGGGGTAAACATACCTGATACAGGGGGTGAGAGAGAGGGGGGGTCAAACATACCTGATACAGGGGGTGAGAGAGAGGGGGGTAAACATACCTGATACAGGGGGTGAGAGAGGGGGGTAAACATACCTGATACACAGGGGGTGAGAGAGAGGGGGGTAAACATACCTGATACAGGGAATGAGAGAGAGGGGGGTAAACATACCTGATACAGGGGGTGAGATAGGGGGGGTCAAACATACCTGATACACAGGGGGTGAGAGAGAGGGGGGTAAACATACCTGATACAGGGAATGAGAGAGAGGGGGGTAAACATACCTGATACAGGGGGTGAGATAGGGGGGGTCAAACATACCTGATACAGGGGGTGAGAGAGAGGGGGGTAAACATACCTGATACAGGGGGTGAGAGAGAGGGGGGGTCAAACATACCTGATACAGGGGGTGAGAGAGAGGGGGGTAAACATACCTGATACAGGGGGTGAGAGAGGGGGGTCAAACATACCTGATACAGGGGGTGAGAGAGGGGGGTAAACATACCTGATACACAGGGGGTGAGAGATAGGGGGTAAACATACCTGATACAGGGGGTGAGAGAGAGGGGGGTAAACATACCTGATACACAGGGGGTGAGAGAGAGGGGTAAACATACCTGATACAGGGGGTGAGAGAGAGGGGGGGTCAAACATACCTGATACAGGGGGTGAGAGAGAGGGGGGTAAACATACCTGATACAGGGGGTGAGAGAGGGGGGTCAAACATACCTGATACAGGGGGTGAGAGAGGGGGGTAAACATACCTGATACACAGGGGGTGAGAGATAGGGGGTAAACATACCTGATACAGGGGGTGAGAGAGAGGGGGGTAAACATACCTGATACACAGGGGGTGAGAGAGAGGGGTAAACATACCTGATACACAGGGGGTGAGAGATAGGGGGTAAACATACCTGATACAGGGGGTGAGAGAGAGGGGGGGTCAAACATACCTGATACAGGGGGTGAGAGAGAGGGGGGTAAACATACCTGATACAGGGGGTGAGAGAGGGGGGTAAACATACCTGATACACAGGGGGTGAGAGATAGGGGGTAAACATACCTGATACAGGGGGTGAGAGAGAGGGGGGTAAACATACCTGATACACAGGGGGTGAGATAGGGGGGGGGGGTCAAACATACCTGATACAGGGGTGAGATAGGGGGTCAAACATACCTGATACACAGGGGGTGAGATAGGGGGGTAAACATACCTGATACAGGGGGTGAGATAGGGGGGGGGGGGGGGTCAAACATACCTGATACACAGGGGTGAGAGAGGGGGTCAAACATACCTGATACACAGGGGGTGAGAGAGGGGGGTAAACATACCTGATACAGGGGGTGAGAGAGGGGGGGTCAAACATACCTGATACACAGGGGGTGAGAGAGGGGGGGTCAAACATACCTGATACAGGGGGTGAGAGAGAGGGGTAAACATACCTGATACAGGGGGTGAGAGAGGGGGGGGGGGGGTCAAACATACCTGATACAGGGGGTGAGAGAGAGGGGTAAACATACCTGATACAGGGGGTGAGAGAGGGGGGTGTGTGTAAACATACCTGATACACAGGGGGTGAGAGAGAGGGGGGTAAACATACCTGATACAGGGGGTGAGAGAGAGGGGGGTAAACATACCTGATACAGGGGGTGAGAGAGGGGGGGGGGGTCAAACATACCTGATACAGGGGGTGAGAGAGAGGGGTAAACATACCTGATACAGGGGGTGAGAGAGGGGGGGGGGTCAAACATACCTGATACAGGGGGTGAGAGAGAGGGGTAAACATACCTGATACAGGGGGTGAGAGAGGGGGGTGTGTGTAAACATACCTGATACACAGGGGGTGAGAGAGAGGGGGGTAAACATACCTGATACAGGGGGTGAGAGAGAGGGGGGTAAACATACCTGATACAGGGGGTGAGAGAGGGGGGGGGTCAAACATACCTGATACAGGGGGTGAGAGAGAGGGGTAAACATACCTGATACAGGGGGTGAGAGAGGGGGGTGTGTGTAAACATACCTGATACATGAACAGCCCAATCTTGCTATACTCTCAACAGGTTGTGAGATACATTCCACTAGTATATCTAATAACTGCTTTAACATGAATTCTAAACCACTTAAATCTTCCAGACAACCTGAAATATATAAACCGGTATTGATCAATGCCGAGCGCTGACTAGATTAAAACCTGGATTAAAACCAACACTTACCGACAAACTGTACGATATACTCGACAACTAAATCCGTACATAATCCACAACATTGTTTAAAATTAGCCGGAGATCCTTCCCAGTAACCGTGACTACGAGTACATTGACGTAACCAACTTTGTAACATCGGTAACAGTAAATGATTGATACAATGGATTCCGAACTCGGGACCTATACAAAAATACATCGTATTAATACATCGTATTACACTGTATGGTAATCGAATAGAACATCACTTACCAGGGGTGGTGGCGGCTGAACGTAACAATTCGAATAACATTTCTAATGATTGTGGCTGGTAAGATTTAGGACATTGCGAAACGGAAGAAGCTAAACCTTCGAAGAGTAAGAACCAGACGTGAAGGACTCCTGTGTGATTGTCTATAGTAGACAGAGTACGAGTCGGTGTGTTTATATCTAATCTAGAAACACAACCACCACCTGCGGCATGTGAGCACCAGCTATCTGTATAAACATCGTAATCGTGTTCCTCGTCGTGAGTGAAATATTCCTCACTCGAATAATGAACCATCGCTTCGTCGACGTTGAGTTCCGCCTGTTCGTCATAGGTGTCAGCACCGGTCGAGTGGAAACATTTCCGGAACGCGTCTAAATTCATGTTTGGTATCACAGGATCGACGCATTTAGGAACGGAGTTTAAACGTATACTGAAATGAATAGTGAATGTATTATAGGATAGAGACAGAGAGCGGGGTCGATGTAATATACGATATACATACCTGTGGGCTCCATGGAATATAGGACAAGCCGGCATATTCCACATACGAGCAAGTATCGTAGAACATTGTTGTAAATATTTCAGAGCCGGTAAACATAAATTCTCACTGGATTCAGGTAGAATAAAATCACTCGAATCGGAGTCATCTTCATCCTTCTCTTCATCAAACTCTCCTTTAAAAAATACACATAATGCTTGATTATCAGTGAGGGGAGAGGAGGTGGTGGGGGATGAGGGGAGGTGGTGGGGGATGAGGGGAGGTGGTGGCGGATGAGGGGAGGTGGTGGCGGATGACGGGAGGTGATGGCGGATGAGGGGAGGAGGTGGGGATGAGAGGTGATGGGAGATGAGGGGAGGTGGTGGGGGGATGACGGGAGGTGGTGGGGGATGAGGGGAGGTGGTGGCGGGTGAGGGTAGGTGGTGGAGATGAGGGGAGGTGGTGGGGGATGAGGGGAGGTGGTGGGGGATGAGAGGAGGTGGTGGGGGATGCGAGGAGGTGGTGGCGGATGAGGGGAGGTGGTGGGGATGACGGGAGGTGGTGGATGAGGGGAGGTGGTCGGGATGAGGGGAGGTGGTGGGGATGAGGGGGAGGAATGTCTCTTACCCGGTCCTCTCACGTATTTCAATAAACACATGACACAATCTACAGCAGCATTAGCGAATACTAATACATTATCGGTATTTAGAAATACTTCAAATACGTCTAATACAGCAGCGACATGTCTCTCACGAGCTTCATTAATCTCTTCATTCATCGTGAATTCTATTTTAACAGCTCTTAATGCAGCGAACAGCGGTCTCCACCCGGAACAGATCTCTGTAGTACAGGCTTCTACTAGTTCACATATAGAACATACAATCTACAATTACAACAATATCGATACATCATTTCAATAGCTTGCAATGATATCTCAATAATGTGCTGTGATATCTCAATGACTCGCAGCAATATCTTAATCTAATATATCAGCAAGATATTCTGAAATATCCCATCGATCTTTACATGATCTCAACAGTTCACTGTGATATCTCAGTAACATCAAATGGATATCTCAATATCGCGCGGTGATATCTCAATTTTTACCTGATCTTGAACATCCCCATCACACATTTCCATACATAACAAATTCTCGAATGGTTTACACAGTAATTCATTGAAATGAAAGTGAGGTAATTCTTGTCGGCCGCTCAATAGTGTAGTTACAAAATCATGCATACAAGCAACGGCTTTTTTACTGATCCTTCTGTCTCTGTGACACGCAGCCTAAACGCAATATAGACAATCATTAGACAACTGTTAAACCCTTAGACAACTCTCAACGCGTGCGTGTATCTCGTCTTACCTCGACAAAGTGTGGCGCCACTGTACACCATGCTCTCATTATATGCATTAAAGGTCGGTAAGATTTAATACACTTTAACATGACGTCTCCTAATCTATATAGATGAACGGCATTAGCGGGGATTCCTCCGGAATCAGTATCAGACGTACAGTCTAATTGACGGTTACTAGAGAATAACTGTTGGGAGCTGATTTTACAGAATTCACCGAGAAAATGAATCAATGATTCCATCGTCAGTTTATACGACACATCCTCATATAATCTACAAAATCAACAACAATCACAATTTATTACTGCATCAGAACAGCGAGGAAATCGCGCCGATTATTTATATATTACCTGTCGACTTGTTGAGACAAAGAGCAGAGAATCTTAGACATTTGAGCGGCGCTGAGAACGTGTTTAAACGAGTCTTTACCGTTTTGAGTTATCAATTCAGGAACGGTGACGTTAGGAGTGGAAGGTACGACCGGTACAACTGGAGGTGACATGTAATCTATATCTCTACAATAAACAATCAATTAAACATATACATTACTGACGCTGTATTGCTGCTGCTGCTGCTGCTGCTGCTGCTGCTGCTGCTGCTGCTGCTGCTGCTGCTGCTGCTGCTGCTGCTGCTGCTGCTGCTGCTGCTGCTGCTGCTGCTGCTGCTGCTGCTGCTGCTGCTGCTGCTGCTGCTGCTGCTGCTGCTGCTGCTGCTGCTGCTGCTGCTGCTGCTGCTGCTGCTGCTGCTGCTGCTGCTGCTGCTGCTGCTGCTGCTGCTGGTATATACATGTTAAACTGCTGCAGGATGGATGGATTATTATCATAAGAGGGAATCAAGCATAAATAGTAAAATAATAATTAATAACAGCCACCATAAGATTTATACAGAGATTATACTGGTGTCTGGTGTTAAACACTTACACATGTTCATCATTGTCACAGCACCTGATTATAGAACAGACAATATCAACCATTAAATACCCCTTAATTCACCCCTCTGAAATCACACCTGTCTAAACCCACTCCACAACTTCTGGGTTCCACCCTCCAGCAATAATCTCCTGAGAACGTATCCCAATTCAACTTACATTTGATCGTTGATTTCTGAATCGGTTAATTGTTGTTGATGTTGAACTTTAGGTAAATTCGCTTGATTATTTCCGCTACTGAAATACATGTGTTCTAACCTGGACACATGAGCGCAACACCTGTAATATATATATATATATATATATATACATGTACCGGTAGGAGACAAGGAGGGAGGGAGGGAGGGGGAATAATGGTTACCTGAATAGATGAGGCCAGCAATCAGCGGCGTGACTACCCATCTCAAACCCGGTACTCAATACAACGTCTAAACTGAGAGCGTGTGCTGCATGTAACCGAGGTAGTTTCGGTTTTAACGCCGATAGTAACGGAACTTTAGACGATTTACGTTCTAAAATCGGACTTCCTTTATTATCTTCGATCACACACGAAGCATTCGCTAATTGAGCAAATACATTACCGCATCGGTCCTGTAATCCTACAAATACAAATCAAACAATATTCATTATCTACTGCGGCGAGTGAGCGCGGAGCAGGACGATAGAATAGACGAACCTAATAAACACGCTAATCTAGCTGCTCGCTGTAAACCATCTAAACTCATACAAATAGCTTCCTGAGCTCTCTTTACTTCCTCTTTAGCTCCTTCCGTTCCCAACATTAAACTCAAACTATCAGTGATTCCACACGAGCTTTTACCGTTTAACAGAACGGATAAAACATCTAAAATACTGTCCCAACACGACACGAGGATAGCTTTAGAAAACCTCATTCCTACAAAACAATCATTGTTATACACTATTAATAGTGTAGATTATCAGGAGTGGGAGGGGGTGAGGAGGGGTGGGAGGGGATGAGGAGGGAGGGGAGGGGGTGAGGAGGGGTGGGAGGGGATGAGGAGGGAGGGGAGGGGGTGAGGAGGGAGGGGGTGAGGAGGGAGGGGAGGGGATGAGGAGGGATGGGAGGGGATGAGGAGGGAGGGGAGGGGATGAGGAGGGAGGGGGTGGGGACGGAGGGGAGGGGATGAGGAGGGAGGGGAGGGGAGCCTACCTGCATTAATAATACGTCTAGTAGAATTATCTATCGGTATTTCACAGGGGTCATCTGGTGCGTATTCCTGTAACATTTGACCTCCTAATTTACGGCTTTCTAAACCGTCTATGTCTAAAATAATACGATACAGTATACGATACAGTAACGCCATCTATATTCGATATGGAGAATCACTCAACGCTGCCGCATACATACCCATCAGTGCATTGATTAACATGTTATTTTTCTGAGTCGAATCAAATCCAGCCATTTGTAAAAGATTTAATTTTGTAACTTGTTGATAAACTTCACTCAACCACGAGTCGGATAAGAACAATAACATCTCACCGTGTAAGATATTAGATATAAAATCATCCTAGAAAATTAGATCAATATTACATCATAGCGACTGTATTGATTAGTGTAACTATAGAAACCACCGTTAATTGATTGTATATACCTGTGTAACCGGGGAGACAACGTGACCTGCGTAGTAACCGCATTTTATGAGTTTTAAATTCAGTAATAACGTCTGATACGTAGCTATATAAACACCATCAGCGTTCAATAACGGTACCATCTCTCGAGCTTCTGTATTCCTCTGCTGTTCACTCAATAAACCTGTATTAATACACAACAAAATACATCGCACTCAATAAACCTGTATTAATGCACTGAAAAATACATCGCACTCAATAAACCTGTATTAATACACAGTAAAATACATCGCACTCAATAAACCTGTATTAATACACAGTAAAATACATCGCACTCAATAAACCTGTATTAATACAAAGCAAAATACATCGCACTCAATAAATATTAATGCACAGTAAAATACAAATTCATAACTGTATTACATAACATACAACAATACATCGCACTTTATACGTGGAATAAATTAGAGTTAAAATAAGATATGCTGCTGCAGCCTACATGCATTAAATAGAACATACACACATAATACATGCATAAAATAATATGAATATTAATGAACAAACAACTTATAAAAATATATTGATTTTAATACTGAATAATGTATCACAGGGCACACGGCACACATACAGCGCACACAGCACACATAACACTTATACTTACATTTAGGGTCTAGTTATAAAACAAAGGACCAATGTATATTTATTTAATCTCAATGATGAATGAATGAGGAGAGAAATGAGAGATATTGAATATTTACCTGTACAAAAATTCGATGAAAATGCTTGTAAAGCTTCATCTAATTCTTGAATCGAATTCATTTCCAGTAAATTAGGCAGAATTTGTAAAACGCGTAGAATATAATCATTAGCCATTTGACGTTCAGCTGCGCTGTATTCCTCTCGTCTCTGAGCTCTTTCAGCGGCACCAGGTGCCTCTGATGCAGCCGCAGCAGCGATGTCAGTACCTGTCGATTGTATTTCCATTTGTTCAGTTAAATCAGATGCTGCACCAGTTTTCCGCTGCTCTGATGTATTTTTATCCGTTACTGTTTTATTTGATTTCTCACTTTCTCCATCCATAGCTACAAATACATTATCATAATCAGTATCGAGGTGATTGACAGATGATTGGCAGACGGCGAGGGGAGGGGGAGGAGTTAATGAGATAATTGGCAGACAGTGAGGGGAGGGGGAGGAGTTACGGTAATGAGATGATTGGCAGACAGTGAGGGGAGGGGGAGGAGTTACGGTAATGAGATGATTGGCAGACAGTGAGGGGAGGGGAGGAGTTAATGAGATGATTGGCAGACAGTGAGGGGAGGGGGAGGAGTTAATGAGATAATTGGCAGACAGTGAGGGGAGGGGGAGGAGTTACGGTAATGAGATGATTGGCAGTCAGTGAGGGGAGGAGTTAATGAGATGATTGACAGACAGTGAGGGGAGGGGGAGGAGTCAGTATAATTACCGTTGTTTACCGCAGAGAATTGTTCTAGAATACTCATCGCTATCGTTTCATTCAAATTTTCTCCGCGACAAAATTGTTCAACAACCTTCAACAGGTCATCAACACACGAAACAGACGTGAAGCATATTGTTGAGTCGTTGCAATGGCAACATTCCTGTATTGAATCCATCACTCTATAAAACAGAATAATACGAGAGGTTACAGATGAGTCCTACTGGTTAAACTTGACTCCGTGGAACTGGGACTAGAACTGAGTGGAACCAGGATAAGAACTGAGTGGAACCAGGATTAGAACTGAGTGGAACCAGGATTAGAACTGAGTGGAACCAGGATTAGAACTGAGTGGAACCAGGATAAGAACTGAGTGGAACCAGGATTAGAACTGTGGAACGGAGTCACTGTGGAACCGAGTCTATGATACTTACAGTTTTAATAAAGCAGAATTTGAATGAGGTAATGTAGTTGTGGTAGATGTAGTAGTGATGTCATCAGGAATTGTCGGACCGGCCAGATATAATAGACCCTCAGTACTGGTTAATAACTATAAATAATATCATTAGAAATATCATCAGTATCGGTATTGGTATCGGTATCGGTATTGGTATCGGTATCGGTATATTATGTTCGAATACTGACCTGTTTAATGATTTTCACAGCTTCCAGTCTATGATGTGGAGGTGGATATAGTAACATTCTATGGAAGACTGATTCTAAAACTGGTCTCAAAGATCGAAGACTGCCGACAAGTTTCACTAATTCTACCGCAACACTGTAATACACATAGTGGTATACATTACAATACAGGTGGTACGCAGTAGCTGCACCTGTACGACAGGTAGCTGTAGTGGTACGCAGTAGCTGCACCTGTACGATACAGGTGGCTGTAGTGGTACGCAGTAGCTGCACCTGTACGACAGGTAGCTGTAGTGGTACGCAGTAGCTGCACCTGTACGACAGGTAGCTGTAGTGGTACGCAGTAGCTGCACCTGTACGACAGGTAGCTGTAGTGGTACGCAGTAGCTGCACCTGTATGACAGGTAGCTGCTACGGGTAACTAACCTGTAGATAGTTTTCGCAGTAGATTCAGCTATGCTAGGAGCGCTACTAGAACTACCAGAGCCCCGACCTAGTTCTGTATCTGTTTCATATGAAGAGATGACATTTTTATCGGCTTTAGGATTTCCTAACATCGCTATCAAATTAGGACATAATTGTTTCCTACAAACAATAAACGATACATTCAGTATTACATTTATCAATGTAGGTATCCGGGCAACGTGAACTCATCTGAATATTTACCACAATAACTGTATAAACACCGGTTCATCTTTGATTGTTGCAGGAAGATTCTTTAAGACGGTCAATAATCCTTCCAATAACAGCGGAACTATAGGTTTATACTGATTCATGCTGAAATATAATACATTCACTACTGATATTTCACAAACCGACCAGCCAGACACTGAGCTAGACACTGAGCTAGACACTGAGCTGACCAGCCAAACACTGAGCCAGGCACTGAGCTGACCAGCCAGACACTGAGCTAGACACTGAGCTGACCAGCCAAACACTGAGTCAGACACTGAGCTGACCAGCCAGACACTGAGCCAGACACTGAGCTGACCAGCTAGACGCTGAACCAAACACTGAGCTGACCAGCCAGACACTGAGCCGATCAGCCAGACACTGAGCCAGACACTGAGCTGACCAGCCAGACACTGAGCCGATCAGCCAGACACTGAGCTGACCAGCCAGACACTGAGCCGATCAGCCAGACACTGAGCTGACCAGCCAGACACTGAGCCGATCAGCCAGACACTGAGCCAGACACTGAGCCAGACACTGAGCTGACCAGCCAGACACTGAGCCAGACACTGAGCTGACCAGCCAGACACTGAGCCAGACACTGAGCTGACCAGCCAGACACTGAGCCGATCAGCCAGACACTGAGCCAGACACTGAGCTGACCAGCCAGACACTGAGCCAGACACTGAGCCAGACACTGAGCCAGACACTGAGCTGACCAGCCAGACACTGAGCTGACCAGCCAGACACTGAGCCAGACACTGAGCTGACCAGCCAGACACTGAGCCAGACACTGAGCTGACCAGCCAGACACTGAGCCGATCAGCCAGACACTGAGCTGACCAGCAGTGAAACCCTTTACTTACCTCTGCGTTGCTGTTAGTTTATCGCACAGAAACTGTATCACTTCTATCACATCATTTACTATCATTTGTTTGTTTTCATCTAAATACAGTTTCAAATAATATATTACAGTTAATATTAACAATAAATTACAAATGATAATAGAAACTAGATGAACACTTACCTGAATTATCAGATAATCCAGTAATAACATCATCTACTCGTTTAGACTGTAAATAAAACTATAGAAATAAATACACAGTTGATAGAGAATGATGTAGAGAGAGAGAGAGTTCATCATCCTACCGTTCTACAATCAGTTGTAGTTGAAGAATTGTAGTATAATTTCTCAGCTAATCCAGTAAACATTTGTGTAAATGTTGCACGTATTGCAGTTCGAACGTTACTCTGACAATTACTTATAAATGTATCGATACAAACCTATAAATAATAAAACACAAACCACCTCTAAATAATTCCATACACCGTAACTGTGGACTAGTGAGTGGAAACTACTACCGGTCAGTGGATACTACTACCGGTCAGTGGATACTACTACCGGTCAGTGGATACTACTACCGGTCAGTGGATACCACTACCGGTCAGTGGATACCACTACCGGTCAGTGGATACCACTACCGGTCAGTGGATACTACTACCGGTCAGTGGATACCACTACCGGTCAGTGGATACCACTACCGGTCAGTGGATACTACTACCGGTCAGTGGATACCACTACCGGTCAGTGGATACCACTACCGGTCAGTGGATACTACTACTGACTAAATGACTAATACATATCTAACTATATGTTTCTATATACCAGTAATCACTGAATAAAAATCAATGATACCTTGATTAAATCAATAGATTATAATATATATATATATATATATATATATATATATATATATATATATATATATATATATATATATATATATATATATATATATATATATATATACATATATATATATATATATATATATACCGTATATATATAAAAAGCTGGTTAGGCAATAAATATCCCAGGAACCGCTGCGACAAACCCTCCGCCTAATCGTTACTCTAACCGTAGCTGTAACTAAACAAATCCAAAATATCCCCATGCGAAATATACATATACGTCATTAGTGAAATAATAGATTTTACCTGAACCCGAGAATCAAGGTTATGAGGCATTAAATCGTGACTGGATCTTCTATAACAGCCCCCCACACTTTCAGACAGAGTATGAATACATGCTTGACGTAGGAACTGTTTACTGCATGACAGATAACAGTTTAAACATAGCTGCAACACACAATTACAATCAACTATTCAATTACATCACAGCTCTAGACTATAAACCCTTACCATATTGACTAGCCTTACTCCCTAGGACTTTAGACCTGGTATACTCCCCAGGACTCTAGACCGGGTATACTCCCAGGACTCTAGACCGGGTATACTCCCCAGGACTCTAGACCGGGTATACTCCCCAGGACTCTAGACCTGGTATACTCCCCAGGACTCTAGACCGGGTATACTCCCCAGGACTCTAGACCTGGTATACTCCCCAGGACTCTAGACCGGGTATACTCCCCAGGACTCTAGACCGGGTATACTCCCAGGACTCTAGACCGGGTATACTCCCCAGGACTCTAGACCGGGTATACTCCCCAGGACTCTAGACCGGGTATACTCCCCAGGACTCTAGACCGGGTATACTCCCCAGGACTCTAGACCGGGTATACTCCCAGGACTCTAGACCGGGTATACTCCCCAGGACTCTAGACCGGGTATACTCCCCAGGACTCTAGACCTGGTATACTCCCCAGGACTCTAGACCGGGTATACTCCCCAGGACTCTAGACCGGGTATACTCCCAGGACTCTAGACCGGGTATACTCCCCAGGACTCTAGACCGGGTATACTCCCCAGGACTCTAGACCGGGTATACTCCCCAGGACTCTAGACCGGGTATACTCCCCAGGACTCTAGACCGGGTATACTCCCAGGACTCTAGACCGGGTATACTCCCCAGGACTCTAGACCGGGTATACTCCCCAGGACTCTAGACCGGGTATACTCCCCAGGACTCTAGACCGGGTATACTCCCCAGGACTCTAGACCGGGTATACTCCCCAGGACTCTAGACCTGGTATACTCCCCAGGACTCTAGACCGGGTATACTCCCCAGGACTCTAGACCGGGTATACTCCCCAGGACTCTAGACCTGGTATACTCCCCAGGACTCTAGACCGGGTATACTCCCCGGGACTCTAGACCGGGTATACTCCCCAGGACTCTAGACCGGGTATACTCCCTAGGACTCTAGACCAGGTATACTCCCCAGGACTCTAGACCGGGTATACTCCCCAGGACTCTAGACCTGGTATACTCCCCAGGACTCTAGACCAGGTATACTCCCCAGGACTCTAGACCGGGTATACTCCCTAGGACTCTAGACCAGGTATACTCCCAGGACTCTAGACCGGGTATACTCCCCAGGACTCTAGACCGGGTATACTCCCCAGGACTCTAGACCAGTCATACCCCCTGAATCCTAACATCTATGGACAAACACATGTATACATACCTCAGATATTTTAATGATTACTTTTGAATTAGTGCACCAAGATGTAGAAAATGTCATATTTAACAAAACCTGTAGGAAATATAAAATATAGTTGAATAATCAATAAAATCAATCAATAATTAATCAATCAATAATTACCTTCATAACTTCAACTTGCGTATCATCAGGTAGAGTAGGTGTATTTACAAGAGTGTTTATAATTTGTATTGGCATCCATCGATCATCATTTTCATTATCCATTACTGACTGGAATCTGTCATCATTTACCATCCTCTGTAATTATACAATATGATAACAGCCTAGTTATGGAGCAGGGGGCAGGAGTAGGAGCAGGGGGCAGGAGTAGGAGCAGGGGGCAGGAGTAGGAGCAGGGGGGCAGGAGTAGGAGCAGGGGGGCAGGAGTAGGAGCAGGGGGCAGTAGGAGCAGGGGGGCAGGAGTAGGAGCAGTTCCCCAAACAATGTCTAAGTGTGAAGTTTATATGAGGTTAATGTTCATCCTGAATTTTTGAGACGAATCTTTCAGCTCTTTAAACACCATCAACTCACGTTAAATACACATTAATCTTATTCAATGAAAGTTAACTATTGATTCTGCATAAATTTAAGACTCAAAATATGGTTTGATGCTTGAAGTAACTCGAAAGATTTCACAAGTTGCTTCATCGAAACAGTTTAGCGGATGAGGTTTGTGGGAAATTACGGATTCGGACTTCGATTGGTGCCGGTGACTTATTCTCATTTCACATTTCGAAGATGAAAATAATTCAAATAAATATAATTTGTTTATCGATGATATGTAACATTTTATCATTACATGAATCGAGTCCGCAATCCATACCCGATAGTATCAATAAATTCAATTAAAATCAAATCAATAGTCTTGGTGTTACGGTATAAATCGTATACCGTAACATGATGTTATGATGTATAATGAAAAATAAAGGTCCAATGGCCCTGTGGGTCACCATTAAATCATTGAGTGCATATATTGTCATAAATATTATACTAAATATGAATTAATTTGGATTAGAGATGTATGAGGCTGACAATATAAGCGCCTGCGGATGTGTGAGAGTTCTGTGCATACTATCATTGCCTATATATAGACTCACTCAGGTGATTACTAACACACACAGCAAGGGCACATACCTGTATACCACCGATACCAAACACAGGGTACATACCTATATACCACCGATACCAAACACAGGGTACATACCTGTATACCACCGATACCAAACACAGGGTACATACCTGTATACCACCGATACCAAACACAGGGTACATACCTATATACCACCGATACCAAACACAGGGTACATACCTGTATACCACCGATACCAAACACAGGGTACATACCTGTATACCACCGATACCAAACACAGGGTACATACCTGTATACCACCGATACCAAACACAGGGTACATACCTGTATACCACCGATACCAAACACAGGGTACATACCTGTATACCACCGATACCAAACACAGGGTACATACCTGTATACCACCGATACCAAACGCGACTATTTTAGCAGTTCTTGATTCTATCGCCAGCTGTAATGCTTCTAAACACTTTGACCTGAAATTCGAATAGTTTAATTTATCAGTAGTGAATAGACACGTTAGAGGGGAGCAGTAGGGGAGAGGGGGAATAGAGGGGAACTCACCTCAATTGAAATGGAGGCATATTACTGACTTTCTTTTCATCCTCCAGTACATCTAAAAATACAACATTTACAACTATATTGGTTAGAGAAACCCTGCTACTGAAGGGTTGGGCTAGTGTGAGACCCTGCTCCTGAAGGGTTGGGCTAGTGTGAGACCCTGCTACTGAAGGGTTGGGCTAGTGTGACCCTAGCTACTGAAGGGTTGGGCTCGTGTGAGACCTTGCTACTGAAGGGTTGGGCTAGTGTGAGACCCTGCTACTGAAGGGTTGGGCTAGTGTGAGACCTTGCTACTGAAGGGTTGGGCTAGTGTGAGACCCTGCTACTGAAGGGTTGGGCTAGTGTAAGACCTTGCTACTGAAGGGTTGGGCTAGTGTGAGACCTTGCTACTGAAGGGTTGGGCTAGTGTGAGACCCTGCTACTGAAGGGTTGGGCTAGTGTGACCCTAGCTACTGAAGGGTTGGGCTAGTGTGACCCTAGCTACTGAAGGGTTGGGCTAGTGTGAGACCTTGCTACTGAAGGGTTGGGCTAGTGTGAGACCTTGCTACTGAAGGGTTGGGCTAGTGTGAGACCTTGCTACTGAAGGGTTGGGCTAGTGTGAGACGTTGCTTGTACTAGTTAGTAGTAGTACTGACACCATGATGACTGAGGAGAATCGTCGAGGAAGAGGAATTATGCTCTTCTGTCTGAGGATGTAACTGTGTTTACTAACCTAAAGTTTCCTGACACGCTTTTTTGAGAGCTGAATGTTTCGGTGCTGAGGAAGCCTCATTTTGTATTGTTGTTAGAAGATCGTCCATGATTTCACTGGCTATTTCTGATCTGTCAAATCAAATCATCTCCTTTCTTCATTTCCGGGTTCGTTTAACCGGAAGTGGACAATACGTAGTTCCATCACACTATTATACGAAGCCGACACCGGACGCAGGAACGGACAGCAATCCTGAGCGACATGAAATAACGGATGCTTCACAATTTGACTGAGGCCGTGCGGCCGTATTTATTACTGTCTTACGCAGTATATGATATGATATAAATGTGTAAGGTTTTCTGACTCTCATTCTCAACTGAGGAACTATTTTATAGTAGCAATTGAGTTCTGCTCGTTTCAGGCGCCAACACTAGGAAAACTACGTTTAGTATTCAACAGGCGGCCAACACTAAGGTTTCTGCGTCTAGTAAAATGGTCATCATTCAAGAAGTCAAAAGTATAAATCATATCAAACCCTAATATAAACCATTACTATCGATGCAGATGGGGTATTTAACCCGGCGGCTACACTGGATGTTAGCTGGGTGTCTTCTCTGATGTTTTTATGTTTATTTTAGGATGTTGCGCTACAAAACACTGGAGTCATCAGGAACTTCAAGAAGAAATCATTTTTAGCAATGAAGTGACCAGGCGATCATTCAATTCATGTAGATATATATCTTAGCAAATTTCGAAGTGTTCCCAACTTTTATCGTGAACCCTGGAACTAAATTGTAGAGGATAAATTGATCAATTAACCGTGAGGTCTTGTATGGAAAAAGATTTTAACATGAAAATTCTTGGCACTCAAATCATCTTGAATTTTGTTGAATCTGTGTTTATTTTCAATGTTTCTTTTTTTCATTTCAACTTTCTAGTCTAACACTAGAGTTTTGTTTATTCTACTCAAAAGAAGGTGATGTTTAGATCAGGTTCGTTTAGTTACTCTTATTTATATCGAATATTTGAAATGATTTTTGTGAATTGCTCTAATGATGTTATAATGAATGTTGTTTGATTTATTTTCAGTCAAGGATCTCAATTACTGAAACCTGCGACGCCTGGTTAAACGAATGAATCATCGATTCTAAATCACTGTGTAGGGATGTCCCAGCTTCGAACCCAGGATTCTGATCAGATGATGAACCAAGGTGTCTAATTATTTCACATCAGTGACTACATGTTCGCCACCTATTGGAGTTTTGCTGAACCACTATATTCCTGGAATAGCTAATAGTGACGATTGGCAATGAGTTATACATCGCAGGCGCCATCTATCGGAAATTTGAGTTGTGAACTTCTTTTGATCTGAACACATTGTATCACAAAATCTGAGTGACTAAAAGCCTTCCAGGGATGGGACAGTGAAGTTTACCATCAGTACTGAGATGATTTTGATAAAACCAGTGTCTCTAAAACTTTGCATCATTCAAAATCTACTCAACAAATATATAAACAAACTACAAACCAAATTCAAGAATCTAGAGGGCTTCATTTCTGAATGATTGTTTGTTTTGACTGATGCGTTGCCATGGTGATGGCAAGGTGAATTTCTGGATCCGATGTCTGGAAAATTAGTAATTCCTCAAAACAGAGCCAAATTTCATACTGAAATCAATAACTACACTTATTTTCGTTGATATAATAGTGAAATGAATTTATTTGAGCAAAATATTTCATAGAAATATGAAACTTGACCTCGAATGATGATACTGGAGGCCGTAATGTTGAGTCCGGGTGACCCTAGATACTTCAGACCGCACAGATGATGATGATTAAAACTGTCATGAAAACTGTGTTCTCCCCTTCTTCAGAATCAAGCTATAAATTAAGAAAAGATATTTGCATTATTTACTTAAAAAGTGTCATTATTGCTTAGGCTACATTCTGCTTTCATCAATATCAATATCTATAAGCCTATGTGCCCCTAGAGGAACCTTATCTATTTTCTGAATTGATAATCAATGGAGTTTCAATGCACCTTATTTCTCATGCATCATGGGAAATATAGAATGAAATTTATTCAATGAATTAAACTCTGTGTCCGTGATTCGAACCCTGTAACTTGCCATTGGATGTTGAAGGAGAGGATTTTTCCCGGGTTCCAGCGTCCGCATATTTGACACCAAATTTCACAAAATTTTCTTTCCATACAAAAACTAACTCATTTTTACTATAGAATCAATCTTATATAGGTCTATATATTGTTAATGGAAATAAATAGAAATATATTAATAAAGATAAAGAGACGATTATTTCTCGATATTATGGTCTTCTTTTCCCTGCTTAGGATAGCGGACACACAGCAGGAAAACTGGAATAATCATTTGTCACATCCCAAACACCCCCGTCCCCAGACGCCCATCCGCATGTGGTATAAGTCAAACCTCGGACTACATTAATCGCTACCTGGGTTCAAGTTGACATGTTTGATTGAGTTTGAACACTTATTCGATCAGTAACTTTGAGCCTTTATTTCGGCTTCTCTTGCCCCATCCCCGACCGGTACATTGCGCCTAATTGTATATCAAAGGAGTCTCATCTACGAACCTGTTGTTGTACGTTCGTCGCCCGATAGAATTGAGAGAATTTTGCCCTCCATATGATTTCTACATAATGATATGCTGCAGTCACATGTATCATATTATCTCATGCGCGACGCCGTCTCTATAATGATATCACAAACATAGACCCGTCCAGTGAGAGGGTAGTCGCATCTTGAAGTTCCTTTTTTACAGATATCATTAAAAACGGCGATAAACCTTTATAAACACCCCTAAAACCTCAATCAGTATAGTATCGAGGATGAAACTATCCCCGGCTCGATATTTCAAGATATATGTAACAAATGGACCCATCCCGCATCCCGCTGTCACAATAGCTCATCCCCCTATTGTTACAACACAATAGAACACGCCACAATTGAAATATCCCGCGCACTAGCAATAGACGATACCCCCCAATTGAGATCGATTAGCCAATCAGCGGCCGCGTACTGAAGCGTGCCTGGGCTTGTCGCAGGCGCCGGGAAATTCGATGTCATCGAATAAATCGTAATATCAGTCGAATCGTGCGCCATCTTTCGCTATTCTGATTGGATTTTACTCGCAAAGGAATTAATCCAATCGGGAATCGTATGCTCATTACGGAGAAATTGTTTTTGGAAAGTTTTAAGATTGTATGAACTGAAAAAATTGGAACATTTTCAACCGAACTTTGATAGAAAATTTCGCCTGAAAACTAGATTTTAAAGACTCGGACACGGAATTAAATTGACTCAGGATTGGATTAACTAACTGGATCAGGTCGGAAACTGGTGAAAAGTTGCAGTTTTGTAGGTAGGAAAATTTCTTAATATCAACGAATGTAATCATGTTATTTAGGTTTTTATAGGGAAATATATTATTATCATTATAGGAAGTTTACAAATATCTTAAACATTCAGAACGTAGGACATAGAACTTCACTACCCGAATTATATACGTAATCTAGTATATAGTTCGTTAATACGTTTCCAAAACTTTCAGCCGTTTATTTTTCTTACCGATTCTAAATACCCCTCCTTTTCAAATGGGCTAGATATAATATTTATATTTTGTTTTTATGGGTGACTTTTGCATGAAACTTATTTTTCCTAAGTCACTTGAACGTGATGATGTTGAGCAGCAGGGCTTTCAAAATATAAGTCAGCCGTCGCATCCTACTCTAGTAGGAATCCTGCGACGGCTATGAAATACCTCGTCTGAGGAATACAGATTTTTCATAAGTCAAATTTCATTCATCACTCAACACTAGTTTGTTAGAAATTAATAACTCTACCAACATTAGAGCTTTATATAAGGAGAGTAAATGGTATGATAGAATCTCCCTAATTCCGATCATTGGGACCAACAAAAATTCATCCGTTTTACGGCAAATCCGGATTAAAAGTCATTTTCGTGTATATTAATGATTAAATTGACTGTAAATATTATCCGGATTAGACAAAAATTCGGATTAAGCCGATGCGGATTAAACGATTTAGTTTGACTGTATTAGCCAATAGAATCAGTCTTGGAATACAGAAAGACGTTCACGATTGAGTTATGTACAAATACCGATATGAGAAAAGCTTAGATTCACCTCCTAAGCCATCACCCATGGAACTGGCCCCAGGGCACTAAAAAGGCAATTACCAAGAAACAAACACTGACGCGAGTGTTGGCCTGTTTGATAAACGCAGTAACCCTAGTGTTGGCCTTGTACCACACTGACCACACATATTCACAAACTCGGTCAGTCACCAGAACTCGGCGGTCTAGTGGTTAGCGTGCTCGGCTGGCATGCTGGAGGGCGCAGGTTCGAGTCCTGCTAGGGTTAGGGTTACGGTCGATCTAGGTTTAGGGTTAAGGGTTATATATTTTGAACACAAATATTTGCTTTATCCTTAGAAGCCACTTTATTTAAAAGATACTTCGCTCGATACAGTAGTTTATTTCTGAATGAATGAAAGAGTTGGTGACATTATTTAATATATATAAAAACCACAATATCTACTTTACGGTTGGTATGCAACAATTTCCACTCTTTTCCATATAGGTGTCGCTTTGGATAAATGTCTATATCTCTTGACCCAATGGACCGATTACGATTAAACTTGATACACAGGAACTTTTATCAAGTAGCACTCGGGGTGGGTGAAATCGCTCTAGGTTGAAGTTACACTGTCCTAAAATGGCTCCAAACAACGTGAAATTGGTAGTTAGGCCTACTACGAGTACGGGTAGAACACAGTTTGAAATCGTATCGTTGTAGGTTATCGTAAAGAAGATGAATCCGTAGGCACCTAATACGACGATTAACAGTACAAATATCGATATAGACACGGTTTTAGTCGAGACATTGATCGCCGGGTTTAAACATTCCTGGATATGACCATGTTTCACAATAAAATTCATCTTCTAAATGAGGACGACCATCGATCAGGTGTCTAATCGCATCATAATGGGTACGGGGTGTCCCGCGTTCGAACCAAGTAATTACTGATTCTGGTTCAGAAAGGTCCTGATGCTGATTAGATGATGTACAGGGGTGTCCCGGGTTCGAACTCAGTAGTGGTCCAAGTTGTCCTGATGCTGAATAGAGGATAAACAGCAGTGTCCCGACCGTACGGTGCTGCCGCAATGCTCATCGTTAGCGGGATTTCCGTACACTAACTGAAGTCAACTCTGGCAATCGTCGTGCTGTCCAGTTATACTCCGTAACCCTTGCTTGCCAGAGTTGACTAACGTTAGTGTATAAAAATCCCGCTACCGATGAGCATAGGGGCAGCACCGTACGGTAAAATGTTGATGTCTTAACAAAAGTAATTACTGATAACTGATTCAGAGAGGTCCTGATGCTGAATATAAGATGTACAGGGGTATCCCGGGTTCGAACCCAGTAATCACGGATACTGATTTTGAGTGGTCCTGATGCTAATTAGATGATGTACAGCGGTGTCCCGGGTCCAACCCAGTAGTGGTCCCACTGTTGTCCTGATGCTGAATAGAGGATGTACGTACAGGGGTGTCTATTCTAGGTTGTTTCTTGAAAAATGATAAAATAACGCACAAATGACTTACAGCAACATTATATATATTTATTCCTCATTGTCGTGTAATGTACCTGCCTTTTTAAGAATAGTAGTTGGTCAATCGAATTGAAACCCTCGCATACCAGGGTAAAAAAGAATAAATGAATCCCTCGAGTGGACACCAGGGGTCGCAGTTTCACAAAAAACGATGCATTTTTTAAATGAATTTGTGAAGAAATTTAATCTGGATCAAATCTCATAAAAAAGACAAAACAGATGAACTCTTCTTTTTTGTTAATCTTTGATGATAATTAATCCGTCGGTAGGATTTGGTTTATGATGCGGGTTTCAATCAGATTTAGATGCTGCAGTTTCGCACATTGAATAGCGAGTATTTAAAACTGTCGAATCCAGTTTCACAGAGAAAGTATGAATCAATTTCAACTTGGATTTATCTTTTCTTCAAAATAAAATGTTTGAACGCAATTGGTTCGTGAAACTCTATACCCTAGGCTAAGTTTCTTCAAAAATATTCATTCATTGAGGTGGTAAACTCGAATTGAGTTGAATTGAGTAAAAGTTTTTTGAGTAAATTATTGCTATGAAACTGAACCCGTGGGATTTACGTGGGACGCACTGAGTGTGTGCGAAACTGCTGGCGTCTGTAATCACAACTAAAACAACACAGAAAATTCATCTTTATTTCAAATAAAACAGAGCAACAGTTCACACGAAATATTATAGTCACATGATACAGAAAACCTGTCGATATTTCAACTTTATGGTTTCATTGATTGAGTTACTTAAAACATGTCCATCATTATACAATATGTGTATCATACAATTTTTTACAAAACCAAACCAATAAAACTGGGTCGTGGGGTACAAACAATTACAAACTAATGCAACCAGTTATCGCTGCTTTACAGCTACATTTAATCTTCAATTTCAATTTTCACTAAAACTTTAAAACCCACTATATAGCAATTTAATAGAAGTAAAAGAGACAACATTTTGGAGTCTCTGTAGAGACCATCATCAAGTCTGAAGAATAACTAAAACAGGGAAAAACAAGTTAATTGGGAAAGTAAAGCGAGTGTTCAGTGTTAAGGTTGAGAGGTTTTGTTATTTTGTGCGTATAGGTCGTTCTAGTTATTTCTTCATTATACTTTTATTATTTTGATTCTGATTCTTGATAAATGAATTTTGCCTTTTAAATTTGCATTATAGCGGGGTTTAAATTATATATTCTATGCCCGAGTCAGGCTATTATTCTATTAGCAAAAATGACACCACAGCTTTGAGAGATCAGGGGATCAGGGGATGACTCTATTGTTTTTATGGATATGTGATACACAGTCCATCAAACCATCATAAACAGAACAACAGTAGGCTGCCCATGCCGGTCGGCACATATGAACAATATTCATTTGGCTTTAAAGTTAAAAATTGCAGATCTGAAACAAGTGGCAGCATATCAATCTCCAGGTAGATGGCTGGTCGCTGTCCCTGTCAAATGGCAAATTGGTCCCGATCCCCACTTCGTCCTAGAATAGAGAAAACTTGCGTCAGCAAACATTACATTGAAAATGTTCGATTGAATTAACAGTCAAGTGGGTATTGTTTTCATGAAATATATCGGAAACTATAACTTATAATTACCTTATAATTCTTGATAATTCAACGCCATTATTCAATCTTTGATCACTATTCAAACTGTTCTATTGGACAAATTTCATGCTGCAAAAAATCATTGTACTATGAAAATACTAAGTAATGTATTTATAGCAGTCTGAAATTGGGGCTAAATTCTATTAGAAAATCAATCATTTTCAAACTTGTGTTTAGCAGAATTAAGCAGCATCAGCTGCAGCAGCATCAGCCGCACTTCTTTCCGGAGAATCACACATAAAAATTCTCTACAGAATAATTAAATGTTAGAATATTATGAAATTAGAGCACAGTGGAGTGATGAAAGACTCACCATTTCTAAACTCATATCAGATAAGTTCAGTGCCATCTAGCAGGATTTCACTTCCAACAGTCATAATGTCATGAAGTTAAGAGAACTGATGATTTTCTGAGAAAATAAATTCTTAAAACGATAGCAGCAGCTTCAGCAACTAGAGCTTCTTTACTCTTTGAAGATGAATATTTTTAATTTCTCCAGTTCCAAAAAGTGTTGGGCGTATTGCATTCTGGAAAGAGAAAATTATGCCAGAAAATGGTTAATGAAATAGATAGAAACTGCAACTGTTCGATTGACAGAAAACCTACCGGGTTAATGAGTAGTTTATCACAATGTGTCGAGTATATGCAGATTTCTGAGAGGTTTGATGGTAGCTTTAGACTGCGTCCTCAAGTAAAACGTTAATACCTGCCAACATTGACCGATCAAAACATCATTTTCTGGACTTGATTTGAAGATCACCACAAATTACTGCAATAAATCGATATAAAACTCACCGTTTCTGACTTGTTTGATTTGTGGAGCGCAATGTTTACTGCAAGTTCAGCTTTATTTTGGACCCTAGAATACAAAAGTTGTATAATTTTGATGATTCGAACTTTCACCAGAATAGAAGTGATTGAAAATTCGCCTTCACTGATTAATGTAGCTTCTAATCAGGAAATGAGTTTATAAATGTACAGTCAAACAGAGACTAGAATCTGTAGAGATATTTACCGGTACCGTATTGGTTTTGAGGATCTAAAGCGATGTCCATCTTAAACAAATGTGAAGTGAATTCCCAATGTTTACTGTTCACAGATTCTATCAAGGGTTCCAGTTATTTCAGCTCCTAAATACAAATTTTAGAAATTGTCAGTTAAGTTGTTATGAAATAAGAGCAGTTTCACAAAAAAATCAAACTAAGCCGTGATCTTTGGTGATTGAATGCTGGAAACATAAACAGATAGAATAATTTATATAGAACAGTTCTCTAAAAATAATGATTTCCAAACAGGTTTTACCGGCTGCTGCTGCTGCTGTTGCTTCTGCTGGTGGCGCTGTTGCTGCATGGTGCTGGTACTGCAGGTACTGCCAGTGCTGCTGTTGCAGCTGCTGGTGCTGCTGTTGTTGCATGGTGCTGGTACTGCAGGTACTGCCAGTGCTGCTGTTGCAGCTGCTGGTGCTGCTGTTGCTGCATGGTGCTGGTACTGCAGGTACTGCCAGTGCTGCTGTTGCAGCTGCTGGTGGCGCTGTTGCTGCATGGTGCTAGTACTGCAGGTACTGCCAGTGCTGCTGTTGCAGCTGCTGGTGGCGCTGTTGCTGCATGGTGCTAGTACTGCAGGTACTGCCAGTGCTGCTGTTGCTTCTGCTGGTGGCGCTGTTGCTGCATGGTGCTAGTACTGCGGGTACTGCCAGTGCTGCTGTTGCTGCTGCTGGTGGCGCTGTTGCTGCATGGTGCTGGTACTGCAGGTACTGCTAGTGCTGCTGTTGCAGCTGCTGGTGGCGCTGTTGCTGTATGGTGCTGGTACTGCAGGTACTGCCAGTGCTGCTGTTGCAGCTGCTGGTGGCGCTGTTGCTGTATGGTGCTGGTACTGCGGGTACTGCCAGTGCTGCTGCTGGTGGCGCTGTTGCTGTATGGTGCTGGTACTGCGGGTACTGCCAGTGCTGCTGTTGCAGCTGCTGGTGGCGCTGTTGCTGTATGGTGCTGGTACTGCGGGTACTGCCAGTGCTGCTGTTGCAGCTGCTGGTGGCGCTGTTGCTGTATGGTGCTGGTACTGCGGGTACTGCGGGTACTGCCAGTGCTGCTGTTGCTGCTGCGGTGTGTATCTCATCCTGTAACTGAGAGTAAAACAGTAATTTTTAGTTCAAAAATAATTAAAAATATCAACAGAGACTGTGAAGAATTCTGTGGAGAAATTCATTACCAGTTTTGTACTTACCTTTAAATGAGCCTGTTTAAATAGTAAATTATATTGCATTCATTTCATTCTGAAAAGAAAAAGAAACAATAATCAGTGGCAATAGAGCAGAATGTAACATCTCAAATTATCAATCAATCAGACAGAAACAGTACAGGATTTCTGTAGATTAAACTGCTGTACTTATTTCATACTGATTGTACAGTTACAGATACATGTAACATTGTGTACAGATACAGAGTACAGATCACTGCATTACTTCATCCTGTGATTGAACAGTGATTTAATGTTCTCTCATCTTCATTAGATTCCCATCCGTCTAACTAAAACATCAGAACATTTTAACTCATCTAACCTCCCGACCCGACCCTCCAAGACCCCTTCCCTCCCGCCCTCCCAAACCCCTTCCCTCCCGCCTTCCCTGACCCCTTCCCTCCCACCCTCCCATACCCCTTCCCTCCCGGACCCCTTCCCTCTCGCCCTCCTGGACCCCTCCCTCAAGTCAATGCCCTCCCACCTGGCCCACCCTCAATGCCCTCCCTCAATGCCCTCCCGTCATGCCTCCTCAACTCTCTTGTCTCCTCTTCACACACCACTCATCTGTACAATAACTACAAAACGATTTGCCATTTTTCACAATCATATCAATTTCATTTATAAATCAAAATCCTTTATCAATTGCATCATTGAAGGGACTCACAGATACTTTCTCTACACATTTTGGAGGCATTCAGATGACCTCAAATGATCATATGCCTGGGTTGGTCTTGAAAATCACATGGCTTCATTTTTACAGATGATTTCTTTATCAATTTCATCAAATTATTCCTTTTATTTCTACTCCCTCTAATAAGTATTCACAATATATCTCAGTTTCACGACAAGTTGCAGCAGTCGTCTGTAAACAGATTTCATTTCATCAAATGATGCGAGTTTGAGTTGTAGAGGTTTCATCTACAAAACATCAAACCAAACCCGAGGAACTTAATGTTGTAAGGGAGGGGGAGGTATACGGAGGGTTCACCCGAACCGAGGAAATAAACCCGAACCAAATCTCCACACTCACAAAATGTCGTGAGAAAGGCAAACACAAACCAAGGACAAGAATGATGGCTGAGATCAAAACAATTAATGCTATTTATGTTGCTTCACCAATTCAACATGACGTCACTAAATGAAACCATTGTGGACTATTTCAATACTCTCTACTAGAGGTTTCATATAAGCAAGTAGTTTATGGAATCCTATTCATAAAAGTTATTAATCAATGTTTTTAAACTGCTGATGCAAAATATATACGTCATTAAATAATCTGTTTGATTGTCTTTTCAAGTTAACACTTAAACCCAGTGGAACAAATCAAACTCCAGCCATTTTTCCTTCATTTGCCATTTTTCGTTTTTACTCTTTTCTCTGATTTTTAGCACTTGAGTCGAGGTAGGAATAGACCCCTGCCCGCTCGCTAAGCGTGCAGGACACTAAACCTTCGAATTGCTCTCGGACCCCACTCTTTATATCAGCATTTCATGCTGTTTTATTTTATTCACGCATTGGCTTAACATTTTTTCATATGGCTTTTCCTTATTTGTCGTCTCACTAAAATTCTCATCAGTTCCGACTGGGATCAAGTTTAATCTTTTAGAGACAAACAGCAAAAGGTTGTGTTAGTTGCACCAGCAGCAGCAGCTGCAGCAACACTGATACAGATGAATCTTTCATTAACTACGTCATTTGTTCCATTCTCAAATATTGAGTCATGAAGGCAACAGAAATAACTTTAAAAAACGTTAAATCTTTCATTCATGGCCTTGGTTTAGTGACCTAAGCGTCAAAGTTTGGTTCATAGCCCAGGTTTGGTGACCAAAGAGTCAAAGTTTGGTTCATGGCTCAGGTTTATTGACCAAAGAGTCAAAGTTTGGTTCATAGCTCAGGTTTAGTGACCAAAGAGTCAAAGTTTGGTTCATAGCCCAGGTTTATTGACCAAAGAGTCAAAGTTTGGTTCATGGCTCAGGTTTAGTGACCAAAGAGTCAAAGTTTGGTTCATAGCCCTGTTTTGGTGACCAAAGAGTCAAAGTTTGGTCTATGGTTCTGATTTGGTGACCACGGAGGGTAAATATAGCTCATGGCCCTCGTTAAAGGTAAGTCAGTTTTATGGCTCTGGTTTGATTAGCAAATAACATGAGAAATTGAGCGTTGCATATGTTGAATAGGGGAATTGAACTAAACACTCATCACTAGAATAAAGTGAAGAATTATGTTCACACTGAATGGGCTCAAAATCTTGGACTAATTGATAAAATCTGAAATAATTCTGACTAATTTGAGTCTATCGGAAAATGATGCATTGATCGAATTCTAAAAGCTATAAACTGACAAATTGATCGAGCGCTGATAATATTTTAAATAACAGCGGAGGATGAAATAACTTTCATAAACTGATATGATCGTGAAAAATGGCAAAATACACTAGATACACCTCCCCCACGCTTTATCAGAGTCTCATTGTAGTAGGAAGATTGCCGTAGCCTAACTGTAAAAACTACAACTACATCTGGTTGAATATCATTTGTTTTTACGCCTTTTAAATTCAATAAAATATTTCCTGATAGAAGTAAAATTAGTTCGCAGCCCCTTAAATTCTGTCTAGAATAGAATTATAAGTGACAGGTAGAAATAGAATATTATCCTATTCTAAAATGAATATAATAATAGAACAATAGTCTCTCCGTGTCAATCTTTGTCCCACCTAAAAATTGTACAGTTTATTTCAGAAAATGTGTCCCATCTTTTTGAAAAGGATAACTAATTATTAAGGATATCTATGAATAGTGATATACTGTGCCATGAAGGCAAATGAAGAAGTGTGTCCATAAAAGTGATTACAAAACATATCACTTATTCTAATGAGTTCTATACTCTTCTTCCAAAAATGAAGAGTAGGTCTCTGTCTAAGAATCTGCAGAAAAAAGAGGAAGCAGCGATGAATGTGAACTGCATCTCGACTCTCGTCAATAATTTTCTAAGTCGTCCTATACAGTTCTCAGTATTTACAGCCGTTTTTAAAATAGCACAGAAGAAAATACATCTTTCAGCTGGAAATGTATCAGTAAACGGCCAGATATCAACAGTAATTATTACGTATGATTGTTGTTTCATTGAATTATTAATGAAACCGTGTTTTGATCGGAGCCAAGGAGCAGTTTGTGATCATTCAAAAAATATCTCTCATTCCTGACCACATTAAATAATGGCCCTAAAAATTGAAACGTCCCAATTCAAAAATCCGGGGCAATTATCTTATAACGATTGAGAGAAGTGACGGTGAAATTACGTGCGCACTCACCGGGGATCAAACCCGGGTCTCATAGAAATAACAACCAGTAAAATAGAACGAGTCCAATTGGCCGATGCTTATACAGCTTACTGTAACATGACATGTTGCGACCACATGACGTGTTTCATAATGATTAATCCTTTCTTAGAATAATAAAAAGATGGGACACATTTTCTGAAATATCCTGAATTTCGAAACTAAAACTAAAACTAAACCACCTGTACCTGTACCTAAAACCCCACCCTATATCCCTCCCTCCAAAGTCCTACCACCACCCCTACATCCCTCCCGCCCTCCCTCACCGCTTCCCTCCCGCCCTCCCGGACCCTTTCCCTCCCGCCCTCCCTCACCCCTTCCCTCCCGCCCTCCCTCACCCCTTACCTCCCCCAAACCTACCCACCCTCCCTAAACCCTGTGGTTAGGTGAGATGAATGTTCTGATGTTTTAGTTAGACGGATGGGAATCTAATGAAGATGAGAGAACATTAAATCACTGTTCAATCACAGGATGAAGTAATGCAGTGATCTGTACTCTGTATCGGTACACAATGTTACATGTATCTGTAACTGTACAATCAGTATGAAATAAGTACAGCAGTTTAAACTATAGAAATTCTAACTCTCAAGATACACATGATCTGATTGTCACGAAGAAACATGATCGATAACAGTTGTATTATTGACATCAGGAACCAGTTTCATATTGATTAAAAATAACATTTGAGTTGACCACAATTTAGAAAACCTGTAAACCCGCTTACAGAAATAACAATCCCAACCATGAACTGATTATAGTCAAATATTCATCAAAAGAAATTTGAAATGATTGAATAAATGCAACAGGTTTCTGAGATTTCATTTCAAAACATGGTTCATAACAAACAATATAAAATTGGTCCCTTAAAATCAATTCAACAACCGATAAATAAAGATTAATGTTACTTATCTTGAATTTCCACATAGGCTATAGTGATTCCTGATGTCATGCTGAATCCAAGAGTGATTCCCGATGTCCGGCGCGAAACCAAAAAAGTCTGATTGTGAAACACTGATTCCTTGTTGTCCTGTGCTGAATCTAAGAGTGATTCTTGTTTTGAAGTGATACCTATAATAGACAAATCTAAGATTGTTTTCTTTCCTTAGAAATAACTGCAGAAATATCAAATCTAAAATTCAAACTTACAAATTAGATTGTTCACTCCAATCTGCAGTTCATTTATTCACGGGGTTTTTCTATCCACAGTTTAGGTTTTGCATCTAGAGTTGAACATGAAATATAAACAAAAAGGTAATGAAAAAATGAACAGTTTAAATATTATCTGTTTCTGAAACCGATGAAGATCATCATCATCAATATCACAGACGAATGGAGGCAAGTAGAGGCATCCATCCTCCCGCAGCAGGGACTCAAACCTGATGGCATCCAGATTGCCACGGTACGAAACCCTGCCACACTAGACCGAGTGCGCAGCAGCTACACGCGCAGCTTAGATGATGTCATTAATAGCCAATCAGATATTAAGTTTCATTTTAGCCCAGGTTTTACCATTTATAGTTCTTCAGGTTTTTGTGCGGCAAAGCTGCGCATGTACCTGCGCACCCGGTCTAGTGTGGCAGGGGTTCATGCTGTGGCTGAGTGTAGCGAGCGATGTCATCAGGTTGGAATCCCTCCCATGGGAGGATGTTGGTGTCCGACACGTTTGGACTGCTGTGGTGATTAATATCGGTTTAGCGACAGATGAAATAAACTTACACTGTTTTCACTGTTTGATGTAATCAGTCGATGGAATCATTTTAGAACAAATTCATTACAAAACAGCGAGGTGAAGCCCATCGTGGTCTAGATATATCATGATGGAATGACGTCATGCTTGACTGAGCGCCACCAAGTGCACCGTTTGTAGGATGTACCTCTGAAAAAATTTGATTTACCACAATATCTGAGATGGAATATTTTTCGCCATTTAAACCAATGTTACAAACACTTACCAAATATTGAAATACTGATTTCAGGGGTCGGGAAGGAGGGTGGCAATGTTTAGGTGAGGTTTTTGCTAAATTTCGTGTTATGGTAAAGCACCCCATTTTGATATTGCGTCATAGTGTACCTCAGATTGGGATTCCCGCCGCTAGACTGGTCATCGCCACCTGCATTCGCAAATAGAAATGGCAACCAGTCTATTGCAGGTATCGGCTTCTTTTCGATTATATTGGATTTTTATATTCTACGCATCAAAGAATTTATTCTAATGAAACCCACGCTCTTGGATCAAAGGCCCGTGGATTACTACTTTAGTTCACAGAAATTCCGCTATCGTTATTCATGGGGGCAGCACTGAACGGTTGTTATCTGATGCATTCTTGCTATTTTACTGTGGCATGTGAGGAATACAGATTTTTCTTAAGTCAAATTTCATTCATCACTCAACACTAGTTTGTTAGAAATTAATAACTCTACCAACATTAGAGCTTTATATAAGGAGAGTAAATGGTATGATAGAATCTCACTAATTCCGATCATTGGGACCAACAAAATTCATCCGTTTTACGGCAAATCCGGATTTAAAAGTCATTTTCGTGTATATTAATGATTAAATTGACTGTAAATATTATCCGGATTAGACCAAAATTCGGATTAAGCCGATTCGGATTAAACGATTTAGTTTGACTGTATTAGCCAATAGAATCAGTCTTGGAATACAGAAAGACGTTCACGATTGAGTTATGTACAAATACCGATATGAGAAAAGCTTAGATTCACCTCCTAAGCCATCACCCATGGAACTGGCCCCAGGGCACTAAAAAGGCAATTACCAAGAAACAAACACTGACGCGAGTGTTGGCCTGTTTAATAAACGCAGTAACCCTAGTGTTGGCCTTGTACCACACTGACCACTCGCAATCACAAACTAGGTCAGCCATCAGAACTCAGCGGTCTAGTGGTTAGCGTGCTCGGCTGGCATGCTGGAGGTCGCAGGTTCGAGTCCTGCTAGGGTTAGGGTTACGGTCGATCTAGGGTTAGGGTTAGTGCCTCAGGTTGGGGCTAATTTTTGGCCCAGCTAGGTATTTGTAGTACGATGATCATCTGTTTGACTCGGGTTATTTTTTGGTCAATAGATTCTATACTAACTTATATATTTTGAACACAAATATTTTTTGCTTTATCCTTAGAAGCCACTTTATTTAAAAGATACTTCGCTCAATACAGTAGTTTATTTCTGAATGAATGAAAGAGTTGGTGACATTATTCAATATATATAAAAACCACAATATCTATTTTACGGTTGGTATGCAACAATTTCCACTCTTTTCCATATAGGTGTCGATTTGGATAAATGTCTATATCTCTTGACCCAATGGACCGATTACGATTTAACTTGTTACACAGGAACTTTTATCAAGTAGTACTCGGGGTGGGTGAAATCGCTCTAGGTTGAAGTTACACTGTCCTAAAATGGCTCCAAACAACGTGAAATTGGTAGTTAGGCCTACTACGAGTACGGGTAGAACACAGTTTGAAATCGTATCGTTGTAGGTTATCGTAAAGAAGATGAATCCGTAGGCACCTAATACGACGATTAACAGTACAAATATCGTTATAGACACGGTTTTAGTCGAGACATTGATCGCCGGGTTTAAACATTCCTGGATATGACCATGTTTCACAATTAAATTCATCATCTAAATGAGGACGACCATCGAACACGTGTCTAATCGCATCATAATGGGTACGGGGTGTCCCGCGTTCGAACCAAGTAATTACTGATTCTGATTGGTCCTGATGCTGATTAGATGATGTACAGGGGTGTCCCGGGTTCGAACTCAGTAGTGGTCCAAGTTGTCCTGATGCTGAATGGAGGATGTACAGTGGTGTCCCGACCGTACGGTGCTGCCGCTATGCTCATCGTTAGCGGGATTTCCATACACTAACTGAAGTCAACTCTGGCAATCGTCGTGCTGTCCAGTTATACTCCGTTACCCTTGCTTGCCAGAGTTGACTTACGTTAGCGTATGAAAATCCCGCTACCGATGAGCATAGAGGCAGCACCGTACGGTAAAATGTTGATATCTTAACAATAGTAATTACTGATAACTGATTCAGAGAGGATGTACAGGGTATCCCGGGTTCAAATCCGGTCTATTGGCACTGATTCAGAGAGGTCCTGATGCTGATTAGATGATGTACAGGGGTGTCCCGGGTTCGAACCCAGCTCTATTCTAGGCTGTTGGGATCATTCATTTATTACGTACGCATAAAATTTGAAATTTTCAACCCCCCTCCCCCTCTGTACGCAAAATCAGCCATTTTCTCATATACATTAAGCATTACAGTACGCAATTGCACTGACCCCCTCCCCCTCCCCTAATGCGTACGTAATAAATGAATGACCCAGTTTCTCGAAAAATGATAAAATAACGCACACACGACTTACAGCAAAATTTATCTACATTTATTCCTCATTGTCATGTAATGCACCAGCCTTTTTAAAAATAGTAGTTGGACCATCGAATTGAAACCCTCGCATACCAGGGTGAAAAAGAATAAATGAATCCCTCGAGTGGACACCAGGGGTCGCAGTTTCACAAAAAACGATACATTTTTTAAATGAATTTGCGAAGAAATTTAATCTGGATCAAATCTCATAAAAAAGACAAAACAGATGAACTCTTCTTTTTTGTTAATCTTTGATGATAATAAATCCGTATATGTGAAACCGTACCCTCGGTAGGATTTGGTTTATGATGCGAGGGTTTCAATCAGATTTAGATGCTGCAGTTTCGCACACTGAATAGCGAGTGTCCAGTTTCACAGAGAAAGGATGAATCAATTTCAACTTGGATTTAATTTTTTCTTCAAAATAAAATGTTTGAACGCAATTGGATCGTGAAACTCTATACCCTAGGGTAAGTTTCTTCAAAAATATTCATTCATTGAGGTGATAATTATTTCTATGAAACTGAACCCGTGGGATTTACGTGTGACGCACCGAGTGTGTGTGAAACTGCTGGCGTCTGTAATCACAACTAAAACAACACAGAAAATTCATCTTTATTTCAAATAAAACAGAACAACAGTTCACACGAAATATTATAGTCACATCATAAAGAAAACCTGTCGATATTTCAACTTTATGGTTTCATTGATTGAGTGACTTGTCAAAACATGTCCATATTACATCATTATACAATATGTGTATCATACAATTGTTTTACAAAACCAGAGACTTAATCTTCAATTTCAATTTTCACTAAAACTTTAAAACCCACTATATAGCAATTTAATAGAAGTAAAAGAGACAACATTTTGGAGTCTCTGTAGAGACCATCATCAAGTCTGAAGAATAACTAAAACAGGGAAAAACAAGTTAATTAGGAAAGTAAAGCGAGTGTTCAGTGCTAAGGTTGAGAGGTTTTGTTATTTTGTTCGTATAGGTTGTTCTAGTTATTTCTTCATTATACTTTTATTATTTTGATTCTGATTCTTGATAAATGAATTATGCTTTTTAAATTTGCATATAGCAGGGTTTAAATTATATATTCTATGCCCGAGTCAGGCTATTATTCTATTAGCAAAAATGACACCACAGCTTTGAGAGATCAGGGGATCAGGGGATGACTCTATTGTTTTTATGGATATGTGAACCATCACAAACAGAACAACAGTAGGCTGCCCGTGCCGGTCGGCACATATGAACAATATTCATTTGGCTTTAAACTTAAAAATTGCAGATCTGAAATAAGTGGCAGCATATCAATCTCCAGGTAGATGGCTGGTTCCTGTCCCTGTCAAATGGCAAATTGGTCCCGATCACCACTTCGTCCTAGAATAGAGAAAACTTGCGTCAGCAAATATTACATTGAAAATGTTCGATTGAATTAACAGTCAAGTGGGAATTGTTGTTTTCACGAAATATTTCGGAAACTAGAATTTATCATTACCTTATAATTCTAGATAATTCAACACCATTATTCAATCTTTGGTCAATTTTCAAACTGTTCAATTGGACAAATTTCATGCTGCAAAAAATCATCATACTATGAAAAAGTAACGTATTTATAGCAGTCTGAAATTGGGGCTAAATTCTATTAGAAAATCAATCATTTTCAAACTTGTGTTTAGCAGAATTAAGCAGCATCAGCTGCAGCAGCATCAGCCGCACTGCTTTCCGGAGAATCACACATAAAAATTCTCTACAGAATAATTAAATGTTAGAATATTATGAAATTAGAGCACAGTGGAGTGATGAAAGACTCACCATTTCAAAACTCATATCAGATAAGTTCAGTGCCATCTAACAGGATTTCACTTCCAACAGTCATAATCTCATGAAGTTAAGAGAACTGATGATTTTCTGAGAAAATAAATTCTTAAAACGATAGCAGCAGCTTCAGCAACTAGAGCTTCTTTACTCTTTGAAGGTGAATATTTTTAATTTCTCCAGTTCCAAAAAGTGTTGGGCGTATTGCATTCTGGAAAGAGAAAATTATGCCAGAAAATGGTTAATGAAATAGATAGAAACTGCAACTTGTTTGTGTTCGATTGACAGAAAACCTACCAGGTTAATGAGTAGTTTATCACAATGTGTCGAGTATATGCAGATTTCTGAGAGGTTTGATGGTAGCTTTAGACTGCGTCCTCAAGTAAAACGTTGATACCTGCCAACATTGACCGATCAAAACATCATTTTCTGGACTTGATTTGAAGATCACCACAAATTACTGCAATAAATCGATATAAAACTCACCGTTTCTGACTTGTTTGATTTGTGGAGCGCAATGTTTACTGCAAGTTCAGCTTTATTTTGGACCCTAGAATACAAAAGTTGTATAATTTTGATGATTCGAACTTTCACCAGAATAGAAGTGATTGAAAATTCGCCTTCACTGATTAATGTAGCTTCTAATCAGGAAATGAGTTTATAAATGTACAGTCAAACAGAGACTAGAATCTGTAGAGATATTTACCGGTACTGTATTGGTTTTGAGGATCTAAAGCGATGTCCAAATGTGAAGTGAATTCCCAATGTTTACTGTTCACAGATTCTATCAAGAGTTCCAGTTATTTCAGCTCCTAAATACAAATTTTAGAAATTGTCAGTTAAGTTGTTATGAAATAAGAGCAGTTTCACACCAAATCAAACTAAGCCGTGATCTTTGAGTGATTGAATGCTGGAAACATAAACAGATAGAATAATTTATATAGAACAGTTCTCTAAAAATAATGAATTTCCAAACAGGTTTTACCGGCTGCTGCTGCTGCTGTTGCAGCTGCTGGTGGCGCTGTTGCTGCATGGTGCTGGTACTGCGGGTACTGCCAGTGCTGCTGTTGCTTCTGCTGGTGGCGCTGTTGCAGCTGCTGGTGCTGCTGTTGTTGCATGGTGCTGGTACTGCAGGTACTGCCAGTGCTGCTGTTGCAGCTGCTGGTGGCGCTGTTGCTGCATGGTGCTGGTACTGCGGGTACTGCCAGTGCTGCTGTTGCAGCTGCTGGTGGCGCTGTTGCTGCATGGTGCTGGTACTGCGGGTACTGCCAGTGCTGCTGTTGCAGCTGCTGGTGGCGCTGTTGCTGCATGGTGCTGGTACTGCGGGTACTGCCAGTACTGCTGTTGCAGCTGCTGGTGGCGCTGTTGCTGCATGGTGCTGGTACTGCAGGTACTGCCAGTGCTGCTGTTGTAACTGAGAGTAAAACAGTAATTTTCAGTTCAAAAATAATTCAAAATATCAACAGAGACTGTGAATAATTCTGTGGAGAAAAACATTACCAGTTTTGTACTTACCTTAAATGAGCCTGTTTAAATAGTAAATTCTATTGCATTCATTTCATTCTGAAAAGAAAAAGAAGCAATAATCAGTGACAATAGAGCAGAATGTAACATCTCAAATTATCAATCAATCAGACAGAAACAGTACAGGATTTCTGTAGATTAAACTGCTGTACTTATTTCATACTGATTGATCAGTTACAGATACATGTAACATTGTGTACAGATACAGAGTACAGATCACTGCATTACTTCATCCTGTGATTGAACAGTGATTTAATGTTCTCTCATCTTCATTAGATTCCCATCCGTCTAACTAAAACATCAGAACATTTTAACTCATCTAACCTCCCGACCCGACCCTCCAAGACCCCTTCCCTCCCGCCCTCCCAAACCCCTTCCCTCCCGCCTTCCCTGACCCCTTCCCTCCCACCCTCCCATACCCCTTCCCTCCCGGACCCCTTCCCTCTCGCCCTCCTGGACCCCTCCCTCAAGTCAATGCCCTCCCACCTGGCCCACCCTCAATGCCCTCCCTCAATGCCCTCCCGTCATGCCTCCTCAACTCTCTTGTCTCCTCTTCACACACCACTCATCTGTACAATAACTACAAAACGATTTGCCATTTTTCACAATCATATCAATTTCATTTATAAATCAAAATCCTTTATCAATTGCATCATTGAAGGGACTCACAGATACTTTCTCTACACATTTTGGAGGCATTCAGATGACCTCAAATGATCATATGCCTGGGTTGGTCTTGAAAATCACATGGCTTCATTTTTACAGATGATTTCTTTATCAATTTCATCAAATTATTCCTTTTATTTCTACTCCCTCTAATAAGTATTCACAATATATCTCAGTTTCACGACAAGTTGCAGCAGTCGTCTGTAAACAGATTTCATTTCATCAAATGATGCGAGTTTGAGTTGTAGAGGTTTCATCTACAAAACATCAAACCAAACCCGAGGAACTTAATGTTGTAAGGGAGGGGGAGGTATACGGAGGGTTCACCCGAACCGAGGAAATAAGCCCGAACCAAACCTCCACACTCACAAAATGTCGCGAGAAAGGCAAACACAAACCAAGGACAAGAATGATGGCTGAGATCAAAACAATTAATGCTATTTATGTTGCTTCACCAATTCAACATGACGTCACTAAATGAAACCATTGTGGACTATTTCAATACTCTCTACTAGAGGTTTCATATAAGCAAGTAGTTTATGGAATCCTATTCATAAAAGTTATTAATCAATGTTTTTAAACTGCTGATGCAAAATATATACGTCATTAAATAATCTGTTTGATTGTCTTTTCAAGTTAACATTTAAACCCAGTGGAACAAATCAAACTCCAGCCATTTTTCCTTCATTTGCCATTTTTCGTTTTTACTCTTTCTCTGATTTTTAGCACTTGAGTCGAGGTAGGAATAGACCCCTGCCCGCTCGCTAAGCGTGCAGGACACTAAACCTTCGAATTGCTCTCGGACCCCACTCTTTATATCAGCATTTCATGCTGTTTTATTTTATTCACGCGTTTACATTTTTTCATATGGCTTTTCCTTATTTGTCGTCTCACTAAAATTCTCATCAGTTCCGACTGGGATCAAGTTTAATCTTTTAGAGACAAACAGCAAAAGGTTGTGTTAGTTGCACCAGCAGCAGCAGCAGCAGCTGCAGCAGCACCAGCAGCAACACTGATACAGATGAATCTTTCATTAACTACGTCATTTGTTCCATTTTCAAATATTGAGTCATGAAGGCAACAGAAATAACTTTAAAAAACGTTAAATCTTTCATTTATGGCCTTGGTTTAGTGACCTAAGCGTCAAAGTTTGGTTCATGGCTCAGGTTTAGTGACCTAAGCGTCAAAGTTTGGTTCATAGCCCAGGTTTAGTGACCAAACAGTCAAAGTTTGGTTCATAGCCCAGGTTTGGTGACCAAAGAGTCAAAGTTTGGTTCATGGCCCAGGTTTAGTGACCAAAGAGTCAAAGTTTGGTTCATAGCCCAGGTTTAGTGACCAAAGAGTCAAAGTTTGGTTCATAGCCCAGGTTTATTGACCAAAGAGTCAAAGTTTGGTTCATGGCCCAGGTTTGGTGACCAAAGAGTCAAAGTTTGGTTCATAGCCCAGGTTTATTGACCAAAGAGTCAAAGTTTGGTTCATAGCCCAGGTTTAGTGACCAAAGAGTCAAAGTTTGGTTCATAGCCCTGTTTTGGTGACCAAAGAGTCAAAGTTTGGTTCATAGCCCAGGTTTATTGACCAAAGAGTCAAAGTTTGGTTCATAGCCCAGGTTTAGTGACCAAAGAGTCAAAGTTTGGTTCATAGCCCTGTTTTGGTGACCAAAGAGTCAAAGTTTGGTCTATGGTTCTGATTTGGTGACCACGGAGGGTAAATATAGCTCATGGCCCTCGTTAAAGGTAAGTCAGTTTTATGGCTCTGGTTTGATTAGCAAATAACATGAGAAATTGAGCGTTGCATATGTTGAATAGGGGAATTGGACTAAACACTGATCACTAGAATAAAGTGAAGAATTATGTTCACACTGAATGGGCTGAACTTGACTAATTGATAAAGTCTGAAATAATTCTGACTAATTTGAGTCCATCAGAAAATGATGCATTGATCGAAGTCTAAAAGCTATAAACTGACAAATTGATCGAGCGCTGATAATACTTTAAATAACAGCGGAGGATGAAATGACTTTCATAAACTGATATGATCGTGAAAAATGGCAAAATACACTAGATACACCTCCCCCACGCTTTATCAGAGTCTCATTGTAGTAGGAAGATTGCCGTAGACTAACTGTAAAAACTACAACTACATCTGGTTGAATATCATTTGTTTTTACGGCTTTTAAATTCAGTAAAATATTTCCTGATAGAAGTATAATTAGTTCGCAGCCCCTTAAATTCTGTCTAGAATAGAATTATAAGTCACAGGTAGAAATAGAATATTATCCTATTCTAAAATGAATATAATAATAGAACAATAGTCTCTCCGTGTCAATCTTTGTCCCACCTAAGAATTGTACAGTTTATTTCAGAAAATATGTCCCATCTTTTTGAAAAGGATAACTAATTATTAAGGATATCTATGAATAGTGATATACTGTGCCATGAAGGCAAATGAAGAAGTGTGTCCATAAAAGTGATTACAAAACATATCACTTATTCTAATGAGTTCTATACTCTTCTTCCAAAAATGAAGAGTAGGTCTCTGTCTAAGAATCTGCAGAAAAAAGAGGAAGCAGCGATGAATGTGAACTGCATCTCGACTCTCGTCAATAATTTTCTAAGTCGTCCTATACAGTTCTCAGTATTTACAGCCGTTTTTAAAATAGCACAGAAGAAAATACATCTTTCAGCTGGAAATGTATCAGTAAACGGCCAGATATCAACAGTAATTATTACGTATGATTGTTGTTTCATTGAATTATTAATGAAACCGTTTTTTGATCGGAGCCAAGGAGCAGTTTGTGATCATTCAAAAAATATCTCTCATTCCTGACAACATTAAATAATGGCCCTCAAAATTGAAACGTCCCAATTCAAAAATCTGGGGGCAATTATCTCATAACGATTGAGAGAAGTGACGGTGAAATAACGTGCGCACTCACCGGGGATCAAACCCGGGTCTCATAGAAATAACAACCAGTAAAATAGAACGAGTCCAATTGGCCGATGCTTATACAGCTTACTGTAACATGACATGTTGCGACCACATGACGTGTTTCATAATGATTAATCCTTTCTTAGAATAATAAAAAGATGGGACACATTTTCTGAAATATCCTGAATTTCGAAACTAAAACTACGACTAAACCACCTGTACCTGTACCTAAAACCCCACCCTATATCCCTCCCTCCAAAATCCCACCACCACCCCTACATCCCTCCCGCCCTCCCTCACACCTTCCCTCCTGCCCTCCCGGACCCTTTCCCTCCCGCCCTCCCTCACCCCTTCCCTCCCGCCCTCCCTCACTCCTTCCCTCCCTCACCCCATACGTCCCCCAAACCTACCCACCCTCCCTAAACCCTGTGGTTAGGTGAGATGAATGTTCTGATGTTTTAGTTAGACGGATGGGAATCTAATGAAGATGAGAGAACATTAAATCACTGTTCAATCACAGGATGAAGTAATGCAGTGATCTGAATCTCAGTATCGGTACACAATGTTACATGTATCTGTAACTGTACAATCAGTATGAAATAAGTACAGCAGTTTAATCTATAGAAATTCTAACTCTCAAGATACACATGATCTGATTATCACGAAGGAACATGATTGATAACAGTTGTATCATTGACATCAGGAACCAGTTTCATATTGATTAGAAATAACATTTGAGTTGACCACAATTTAGAAAACCTGTTAACCCGCTTACAGAAATAACAATCCCAACCATGAACTGATTATAGTCAAATATTCATCAAAAGAAATTTGAAATGATTGAATAAATGCAACAGGTTTCTGAGATTTCATTTCAAAACATGGTTTATAACAAACAATATAAAATTGGTCCCTTAAAATCAATTCAACAACCGATAAATAAAGATTAATGTTACTTATCTTGAATTTCCACATAGGCTATAGTGATTCCTGATGTCATGCTGAATCCAAGAGTGATTCCCGATGTCCGGCGCGAAACCAAAAAAGTCTGATTGTGAAACACTGATTCCTTGTTGTCCTGTGCTGAATCTAAGAGTGATTCTTGTTTTGAAGTGATACCTATAATAGACAAATCTAAGATTGTTTTCTTTCCTTAGAAATAACTGCAGAAATATCAAATCTAAAATTCAAACTTACAAATTAGATTGTTCGCTCAAATCTGCAGTTCATTTATTCACGGGGTTTTTCTATCCACAGTTTAGGTTTTGCATCTAGAGTTGAACATGAAATATAAACAAAAAGGTAATGAAAAAATGAACAGTTTAAATATTATCTGTTTCTGAAACCGATGAAGATCATCATCATCATCAATATCACAGACGAATGGAGGCAAGTAGAGGCATCCATCCTCCCGCGGCAGGGATTCGAACCTGATGGCATCCAGATTGCCACGGTACGAAACCCTGCCACACTAGACCGAGTGCGCAGCAGCTACACGCGCAGCTTAGATGATGTCATTAATAGCCAATCAGATATTAAGTTTCATTTTAGCCCAGGTTTTACCATTTATAGTTCTTCAAGTTTTTGTGCGGCAAAGCTGCGCATGTACCTGCACACCCGGTCTAGTGTGGCAGGGGTTCATACCGTGGCTGAGTGTAGCGAGCGATGTCATCAGGTTGGAATCCCTCCCATGGGAGGATGTTGGTGTCCGACACGTTTGGACTGCTGTGGTGATTAATATCGGTTTAGCGACAGATGAAATAAACTTACAGTTTTCACTGTTTGATGTAATCAGTCGATGGAATCACTTTAGAACAAATTCATCACAAAACAGCGAGGTGAAGCCCATCGTGGTCTAGATATATCAGGATGGAATGACGTTATGCTTGACTGAGCGCCACCAGTCCAAGTGCACCGTTTGTAGGATGTACCTCTGAAATAATTTGATTTCCCACAATATCTGAGATGGAATATTTTTCGCCATTTAAACCAATGTTACAAACACTTACCAAATATTGAAATACTGATTTCAGGGGTCGGGAAGGAGGGTGGCAATGTTTGTATTAGGTGAGGTTTTTGCTAAATTTCGTGTTATGGTAAAGCACGCCATTTTGATATTGCGTCATAGTGTACCTCAGATTGGGATTCCCGCCGCTAGACTGGTCATCGCCACCTGTATTCGCAAGTAGAAATGGCAACCAGTCTATTGCAGGTCTCGGCTTCTTTTCGATTATATTGGATTTTTATATTCTACGCATCAAAGAATTTATTCTAATGAAACCCACGCTCTTGGATCAAAGGCCCGTGGATTACTTCTTTAGTTCACAGAAATTCCGCTATCGTTATTCATAGGGGCAGCACTGAACGGTTGTTATCTGATGCAGTCTTGCTATTTTACTGTGGCATGTGAGGAATACAGATTTTTCTTAAGTCAAATTTCATTCATCACTCAACACTAGTTTGTTAGAAATTAATAACTCTACCAACATTAGAGCTTTATATAAGGAGAGTAAATGGTATGATAGAATCTCCCTAATTCCGATCATTGGGACCAACAAAATTCATCCGTTTTACGGCAAATCCGGATTAAAAGTCATTTTCGTGTATATTAATGATTAAATTGACTGTAAATATTATCCGGATTAGACAAAAATTCGGATTAAGCCGATGCGGATTAAACGATTTAGTTTGACTGTATCAGCCAATAGAATCAGTCTTGGAATACAGAAAGACGTTCACGATTGAGTTATGTACAAATACCGATATGAGAAAAGCTTAGATTCACCTCCTAAGCCATCACCCATGGAACTGGCCCCAGGGCACTAAAAAGGCAATTACCAAGAAACAAACACTGACGCGAGTGTTGGCCTGTTTGATAAACGCAGTAACCCTAGTGTTGGCCTTGTACCACACTGAACACACGTATTAACAAACTAAGGAAGCCACCAGAACTCAGTGGTCTAGTGGTTAGCGTGCTCGGCTGGCATGCGGGAGGTCGCAGGTTCGAGTCCTACTAGGGTTAGGGTTACGATCGATCTAGGGTTAGGGTTAGTGCCTCAGGTCGGGGCTAATTTTTGGCCCAGCGAGGTATTTGTAGTACGATGATCATCTGTTTGACTCGGGTTATTTTTTGGTCAATATATTCTATACTAACTTATATATTTTGAACACAAATATTCGCTTTATCCTTAGAAGCCACTTTATTTAAAAGATACTTCGCTCAATACAGTAGTTTATTTCTGAATGAATGAAGAGTTGGTGACATTATTCAATATATATAAAAACCACAATATCTATTATACGGTTGGTATGGAACAATTTCCACTCTTTTCCATAGGTGTCGCTTTGGATAAATGTCTATATCTCTTGACCCAATGGACCGATTACGATTAAACTTGATACACAGGAACTTTTATCAAGTAGCACTCGGGGTGGGTGAAACCGCTCTAGGTTGAAGTTACACTGTCCTAAAATGGCTCCAAACAACGTGAAATTGGTAGTTAGGCCTACTACGAGTACGGGTAGAACACAGTTTGAAATCGTATCGTTGTAGGTTATCGTAAAGAAGATGAATCCGTAGGCACCTAATACGACGATTAACAGTACAAATATCGATATAGACACGGTTTTAGTCGAGACATTGATCGCCGGGTTTAAACATTCCTGGATATGACCATGTTTCACAATTAAATTCATCATCTAAATGAGGACGACCATCGAACACGTGTCTAATCGCATCATAATGGGTACGGGTGTCCCGCGTTCGAACCCAGTAATTACTGATACTGGTTCAGAGAGGTCCTGATGATGATTAGATGATGTACAGGGGTGTCCCGGGTTCGAACTCAGTAGTGGTCCAAGTTGTCCTGATGCTGAATAGAGGATAAACAGCAGTGTCCCGACCGTACGGTGCTGCCGCTATGCTCATCGTTAGCGGGATTTCCGTACACTAACTGAAGTCAACTCTGGCAATGGTCGTGCTGTCCAGTTATACTCCGTAACCCTTGCTTGCCAGAGTTGACTAACGTTAGTGTATAAAAATCCCGCTACCGATGAGCATAGGGGCAGCACCGTACGGTAAAATGTTGATGTCTTAACAAAAGTAATTACTGATAACTGATTCAGAGAGGCCCTGATGCTGAATATAGGATGTACGGGGGTATCCCGGGTTCGAACCCAGTAATCACGGATACTGATTTTGAGTGGTCCTGATGCTAATTAGATGATGTACAGCGGTGTCCCGGGTCCAACCCAGTAGTGGTCCCACTGTTGTCCTGATGCTGAATAGAGGATGTACAGGGGTGTCTATTCTAGGTTGTTTCTTGAAAAATGATTAAATAACGCACAAATGACTTACAGCAACATTATATATATTTATTCCTCATTGTCGTGTAATGTACCTGCCTTTTTAAGAATAGTAGTTGGTCAATCGAATTGAAACCCTCGCATACCAGGGTAAAAAAGAATAAATGAATCCCTCGAGTGGACACCAGGGGTCGCAGTTTCACAAAAAACGATGCATTTTTTAATCTGGATCAAATCTCACAAAAATGAACTCTTCTTTTCTGTTAATCTTTGATGATAATAAAATAAATCCGTATATGTGAAGCCGTACCCTCGGTAGGATTTGGTTTGCGAGGGTTTCAATCAGATTTAGATGCTGCAGTTTCGCACATTGAATGGCGTGTATTTAAAACCGTCGAATCCAGTTTCACAGAGAAAGTAAGAATCAATTTCAACTTGGATTTATCTTTTCTTCAAAATAAAATGTTTGAACGCAATTGTATCGTGAAACTCTATATATACCCTAGGCCCAGTTTCTTCAAAAATATTCATTCATTGAGGTGGTAAACTCGAATTGAGTTGAGTCGAATTGAGTAAAAGTTTTTTGAGTAAATTATTTCTATGAAACTGAACCCGTGGGATTTACGTGTGACGCACTGATTGTGTGTGAAACTGCTGACGTCTGTAATCACAACTAAAACAACACAGAAAATTCATCTTTATTTCAAATAAAACAGAACAACAGTTAACACGAAATATTATAGTCACATGATAAAGAAAACCTGTCGATATTTCAACTTTATGGTTTCATTGATTGAGTGACTTGTCAAAACATGTCCATATTACATCATTATACAATATGTGTATCATACAATTGTTTTACAAAACCAGAGATTTAATCTTCAATTTCAATTTTCACTAAAACTTTAACACTGACTACATAGCAATTTAATAGAAGTAAAAGAGACAACATTTTGGAGTCTCTGTAGAGACCATCATCAAGTTTGAAGAATAACTAAAACAGGGAAAAACAAGTTAATTAGGAAAGTAAAGCGAGTGTTCAGTGCTAAGGTTGAGAGGTTTTGTTATTTTGTTCGTATAGGTTGTTCTAGTTATTTCTTCATTATACTTTTATTATTTTGATTCTGATTCTTGATAAATGAATTATGCCTTTTTAAATTTGCATATAGCAGGGTTTAAATCATATATTCTATGCCCGAGTCAGGCTATTATTCTATTAGCAAAAATGACACCACAGCTTTGAGAGATCAGGGGATCAGGGGATGACTCTATTGTTTTTATGGATATGTGAACCATCACAAACAGAACAACAGTAGGCTGCCCGTGTCGGCACATATGAACAATATTCATTTGGCTTTAAACTTAAAAATTGCAGATCTGAAACAAGTGGCAGCATATCAATCTCCAGGTAGATGGCTGGTTCCTGTCCCTGTCAAATGGCAAATTGGTCCCGATCCCCACTTCGTCCTAGAATAGAGAAAACTTGCGTCAGCAAATATTACATTGAAAATGTTCGATTGAATTAACAGTCAAGTGGGAATTGTTGTTTTCACGAAATATTTCGGAAACTAGAATTTATCATTACCTTATAATTCTAGATAATTCAACACCATTATTCAATCTTTGGTCAATTTTCAAACTGTTCAATTGGACAAATTTCATGCTGCAAAAAATCATCATACTATGAAAAAGTAACGTATTTATAGCAGTCTGAAATTGGGGCTAAATTCTATTAGAAAATCAATCATTTTCAAACTTGTGTTTAGCAGAATTAAGCAGCATCAGCTGCAGCAGCATCAGCCGCACTTCTTTCCGGAGAATCACACATAAAAATTCTCTACAGAATAATTAAATGTTAGAATATTATGAAATTAGAGCACAGTGGAGTGATGAAAGACTCACCATTTCTAAACTCATATCAGATAAGTTCAGTGCCATCTAGCAGGATTTCACTTCCAACAGTCATAATGTCATGAAGTTAAGAGAACTGATGATTTTCTGAGAAAATAAATTCTTAAAACGATAGCAGCAGCTTCAGCAACTAGAGCTTCTTTACTCTTTGAAGGTGAATATTTTTAATTTCTCCAGTTCCAAAAAGTGTTGGGCGTATTGCATTCTGGAAAGAGAAAATTATGCCAGAAAATGGTTAATGAAATAGATAGAAACTGCAACTTGTTTGTGTTCGATTGACAGAAAACCTACCGGGTTAATGAGTAGTTTATCACAATGTGTCGAGTATATGCAGATTTCTGAGAGGTTTGATGGTAGCTTTAGACTGCGTCCTCAAGTAAAACGTTGATACCTGTCGACATTGACCGATCAAAACATCATTTTCTGGACTTGATTTGAAGATCACCACAAATTACTGCAATAAATCGATATAAAACTCACCGTTTCTGACTTGTTTGATTTGTGGAGCGCAATGTTTACTGCAAGTTCAGTTTTATTTTGGACCCTAGAATACAAAAGTTGTATAATTTTGATGATTCGAACTTTGACCAGAATAGAAGTGATTGAAAATTCACCTTCACTGATTAATGTAGCTTCTAATCAGGAAATGAGTTTATAAATGTACAGTCAAACAGAGACTAGAATCTGTAGAGATATTTACCGGTACCGCATTTGTTTTGAGGACTTAAAGCGATGTCCATCTTAAACAAATGTGAAGTGAATTCCCAATGTTTACTGTTCACAGATTCTATCAAGGGTTCCAGTTATTTCAGCTCCTAAATACAAATTTTAGAAATTGTCAGTTAAGTTGTTATGAAATAAGAGCAGTTTCACACCAAAACAAACTAAGCCGTGATCTTTGAGTGATTGAATGCTGGAAACATAAACAGATAGAATAATTTATATAGAACAGTTCTCTAAAAATAATGAATTTCCAAACAGGTTTTACCGGCTGCTGCTGCTGCTGTTGCAGCTGCTGGTGGCGCTGTTGCTGCATGGTGCTGGTACTGCGGGTACTGCCAGTGCTGCTGTTGCTTCTGCTGGTGGCGCTGTTGCAGCTGCTGGTGCTGCTGTTGTTGCATGGTGCTGGTACTGCAGGTACTGCCAGTGCTGCTGTTGCAGCTGCTGGTGGCGCTGTTGCTGCATGGTGCTGGTACTGCAGGTACTGCCAGTGCTGCTGTTGCTGCTGCTGCTGCGGTGTGTATCTCATCCTGTAACTGAGAGTAAAACAGTAATTTTTAGTTCAAAAATAATTCAAAATATCAACAGAGACTGTGAAGAATTCTGTGGAGAAATTCATTACCAGTTTTGTACTTACCTTTAAATGAGCCTGTTTAAATAGTAAATTCTATTGCATTCATTTCATTCTGAAAAGAAAAAGAAGCAATAATCAGTGACAATAGAGCAGAATGTAACATCTCAAATTATCAATCAATCAGACAGAAACAGTACAGGATTTCTGTAGATTAAACTGCTGTACTTATTTCATACTGATTGTACAGTTACAGATACATTGTAACATTGTGTACAGATACTGAGATACAGATCACTGCATTACTTCATCCTGTGATTGAACAGTGATTTAATGTTCTTTCATCTTCATTAGATTCCCATCCGTCTAACTAAAACATCAGAACATTCATCTCACCTAACCACAGGGTTTAGGGAGGGTGGGTAGGTTTGGGGGAGGTATGGGGTGAGGGAGGGCGGGAGGTAAGGAGTGAGGGAGGGCGGGAGGGAAGGGGTGAGGGAGGGCGGGAGGGAAAGGGTCCGGGAGGGCGGGAGGGAAGGTGTGAGGGAGGGCATCCAGATTGCCACGGTACGAAACCCTGCCACACTAGACCGAGTGCGCAGCAGCTAAACGCGCAGCTTAGATGATGTCATTAATAGCCAATCAGATATTAAGTTTCATTTTAGCCCAGGTTTTACCATTTATAGTTCTTCAAGTTTTTGTGCGGCAAAGCTGCGCATGTACCTGCGCACCCGGTCTAGTGTGGCAGGGGTTCATACCGTGGCTGAGTGTAGCGAGCGATGTCATCAGGTTGGAATCCCTCCCATGGGAGGATGTTGGTGTCCGACACGTTTGGACTGCTGTGGTGATTAATATCGGTTTAGCGACAGATGAAATAAACTTACACTGTTTTCACTGTTTGATGTAATCAGTCGATGGAATCATTTTAGAACAAATTCATCACAAAACAGCGAGGTGAAGCCCATCGTGGTCTAGATATATCAGGATGGAATGACGTTATGCTTGACAGAGCCACCAGTCCAAGTGCACCGTTTGTAGGATGTGACTCTGAAATAATTTGATTTCCCACAATATCTGAGATGGAATATTTTTCGCCATTTAAACCAATGTTACAAACACTTACCAAATATTGAAATACTGATTTCAGGGGTCGGGAAGGAGGGTGGCAATGTTTAGGTGAGGTTTTTGCTAAATTTCGTGTTATGGTAAAGCACGCCATTTTGATATTGCGTCATAGTGTACCTCAGATTGGGATTCCCGCCGCTAGACTGGTCATCGCCACCTGCATTCGCAGGTACAAATGGCAACCAGTCTATTGCAGGTCTCGGCTTCTTTTCGATTATATTGGATTTTTATATTCTACGCATCAAAGAATCTATTCTAATGAAACCCACGCTTTTGGATCAAAGGCCCGTGGATTACTACTTTAGTTCACAGAAATTCCGCTATCGTTATTCATAGGGGCAGCACTGAACGGTTGATATCTGATGCAGTCTTGCTATTTTACTGTGGCATGTGAGGAATACAGATTTTTCTTAAGTCAAATTTCATTCATCACTCAACACTAGTTTGTTAGAAATTAATAACTCTACCAACATTAGAGCTTTATATAAGGAGAGTAAATAGTATGATAGAATCTCCCTAATTCCGATCATTGGGACCAACAAAAATTCATCCGTTTTACGGCAAATCCGGATTAAAAGTCATTTTCGTGTATATTAATGATTAAATTGACTGTAAATATTATCCGGATTAGACCAAAATTCGGATTAAGCCGATGCGGATTAAACGATTTAGTTTGACTGTATCAGCCAATAGAATCAGTCTTGGAATACAGAAAGACGTTCACGATTGAGTTATGTACAAATACCGATATGAGAAAAGCTTAGATTCACCTCCTAAGCCATCACCCATGGAACTGGCCCCAGGGCACTAAAAAGGCAATTACCAAGAAACAAACACTGACGCGAGTGTTGGCCTGTTTGATAAACGCAGTAACCCTAGTGTTGGCCTTGTACCACACTGACCACACGTATTCACAAACTTGGTCAGCCACCAGAACTCGGCGGTCTAGTGGTTAGCGTGCTCGGCTGGCATGCTGGAGGGCGCAGGTTCGAGTCCTGCTAGGGTTAGGGTTACGGTCGATCTAGGTCGAGCGAGGTGTTTGTAGTACGATGATCATCTGTTTGACTCGGGTTATTTTTTGGTCAATAGATTCTATACTAACTTATATATTTTGAACACAAATATTCGCTTTATCCTTAGAGGCCACTTTATTTAAAAGATACTTCGCTCAATACAGTAGTTTATTTCTGAATGAATGAAAGAGTTGGTGACATTATTCAATATATATATAGACCACAATATCTATTTTACGGTTGGTATGCAACAATTTCCACTCTTTTCCATAGGTGTCGCTTTGGATAAATGTCTATATCTCTTGACCCAATGGACCAATTACGATTAAACTTGATACACAGGTACTTTTATCAAGTCGCACTCGGGGTGGGTGAAATCGCTCTAGGTTGAAGTTACACTGACCTAAAACGGCTCCAAACAACGTGAAATTGGTAGTTAGGCCTACTACGAGTACGGGTAGAACACAGTTTGAAATCGTATCGTTGTAGGTTATCGTAAAGAAGATGAATCCGTAGGCACCTAATACGACGATTAACAGTACAATAAATATCGATATAGACACGGTTTTAGTCGAGACATTGATCGCCGGGTTTAAACATTCCTGGATATGACCATGTTTCACAATTAAATTCATCTTCTAAATGAGGACGACCATCGATCAGGTGTCTAATCGCACCATAATGGGTACGGGGTGTCCCGCATTCGAACCAAGTAATTACTGATACTGGTTCAGAGTGGTCTTGATACTGAATAGAGGTTGTACAGGGGTATCCCGAGTTTGAACCTAGTCACTACTGATACTGATTCAGAGTGGTCATGATGTACAAGGGTGTCCCGGGTTCGAACCTAGTAGTGGTCCAAGTTGTCCTGATGCTGGGTAGAGGATGTCCCGACCGTACGGTGCTGCCGCTATGCTCATCGTTAGCGGGATTTCCATACACTAACTGAAGTCAACTCTGGCAATCGTCGTGCTGTCCAGTTATACTCCGTAACCCTTGCTTGCCAGAGTTGACTAACGTCAGTGTATGAAAATCCCGCTACCCTTGAGCATAGAGGCAGCACCGTACGGTAAAATGTTGATATCTTAACAAAAGTAATTACTGATAACTGATTCAGAGAGGTCCTGATGCTGAATATAGGATGTACAGGGTATCCCGGGTTCGAACCCAGTAATCACGTTGTCCTGATGCTGAATATAGGATGTACAGGGGTATCCCGGGTTCGAACCCAGTAATCACGTTGTCCTGATGCTGAATATAGGATGTACAGGGGTGTCTATTCTAGGTTGTTTCTCGAAAAATGATAAAATAACGCACAAACGACTTACAGCAACATTATCTATATTTATTCCTCATTGTCATGTAATGCACCTGCCTTTTTAAGAATAGTAGTTGGTCAATCGAATTGAAACCCTCGCATACCAGGGTAAAAAAGAATAAATGAATCCCTCGAGTGGACACCAGGGGTCGCAGTTTCACAAAAAACGATGCATTTTCTAACTGAATTTGTGAAGAAATTTAATCTGGATCAAATCTCACAAAAATGACAAAACAGATGAACTCTTCTTTTTTGTTAATCTTTGATGATAATAAATCCGTATATGTGAAACCGTACCCTCGGTAGGATTTGGTTTATGATGCGGGTTTCAATCAGATTTAGATGCTGCAGTTTCGCACACTGAATAGCGAGTGTCCAGTTTCACAGAGAAAGGATGAATCAATTTCAACTTAGATTTAATTTTTTCTTCAAAATAAAATGTTTGAACGCATTTGGTTCGTGAAACTCTATACCCTAGGCTCAGTTTCTTCAAAAATATTCATTCATTGAGGCGGTAAAGTCGAATTGAGTTGAGTCGAATTGAGTAAAATTTTTTTGAGTAAATTATTTCTATGAAACTGAACCCGTGGGATTTACGTGTGACGCACTGAGTGTGTGTGAAACTGCTGGCGTCTGTAATCACAACTAAAACAACACAGAAAATTCATCTTTATTTCAAATAAAACAGAACAACAGTTCACACGAAATATTATAGTCACATAATAAAGAAAACCTGTCGATATTTCAACTTTATGATTTCATTGATTGAGTGACTTAAAACATGTCCATCATTATACAATATGTGTATCATACAATTGTTTTACAAAACCAAACCAATAAAACTGGGTCGTGGGGTACAAACAATTACAAACTAATGCAACCAGTTATCGCTGCTTTACAGCTACATTTAATCTTCAATTTCAATTTTCACTAAAACTTTAAAACCCACTATATAGCAATTTAATAGAAGTAAAAGAGACAACATTTTGGAGTCTCTGTAGAGACCATCATCAAGTCTGAAGAATAACTAAAACAGGGAAAAACAAGTTAATTAGGAAAGTAAAGCGAGTGTTCAGTGCTAAGGTCGAGAGGTTTTGTTATTTTGTTCGTATAGGTTGTTCTAGTTATTTCTTCATTATACTTTTATTATTTTGATTCTGATTCTTGATAAATGAATTTTGCCTTTTTAAATTTGCATATAGCAGGGTTTAAATTATATATTCTATGCCCGAGTCAGGCTATTATTCTATTAGCAAAAATGACACCACAGCTTTGAGAGATCAGGGGATCAGGGGATGACTCTATTGTTTTTATGGATATGTGAACCATCACAAACAGAACAACAGTAGGCTGCCCGTGCCGGTCGGCACATATGAACAATATTCATTTGGCTTTAAACTTAAAAATTGCAGATCTTAAACAAGTGGCAGCATATCAATCTCCAGGTAGATGGCTGGTCCCTGTCCCTGTCAAATGGCAAATTGGTCCCGATCCCCACTTCGTCCTAGAATAGAGAAAACTTGCGTCAGCAAATATTACATTGAAAATGTTCGATTGAATTAACAGTCAAGTGGGAATTGTTTTCATGAAATATTTCGGTAACTAGAATTTATAATTACCTTATAATTCTAGATAATTCAACACCATTATTCAATCTTAGATCACTTTTCAAACTGTTCGATTGGACAAATTTCATGCTGCAAAAAATCATTATACTATGAAAATACTAAGTAATGTATTTATAGCAGTCTGAAATTGGGGCTAAATTCTATTAGAAAATCAATCATTTTCAAACTTGTGTTTAGCAGAATTAAGCAGCAGCAGCATCAGCCGCAGCAGCATCAGCAGCAGCCGCAGCAGCAGCAGCATCAGCCCGCACTTCTTTCCGGAGAATCACACATAAAAATTCTGTACAGAATATTAGAGCACAGTGGAGTGATGAAATACTCACCATTTCTAAACTCATATCAGATCAGTTCAGTGCCATCTAGCAGGATTTCACTTCCAACAGTCATAATGTCATGAAGTTAAGAGAACTGATGATTTTCTGAGAAAATAAATTCTTAAAACGATAGCAGCAGCTTCAGCAACTAGAGCTTCTTTACTCTTTGAAGGTGAATATTTTCAATTTTTCCAGTTCCAATAAGTGTTGGGCGTATTGCATTCTGGAAAGAGAAAATTATGCCAGAAAATGGTTAATGAAATAGATAGAAACTGCAACTGTTCGATTGACAGAAAACCTACCGGGTTAATGAGTAGTTTATCACAATGTGTCGAGTATATGCAGATTTCTGAGAGGTTTGATGGTAGCTTTAGACTGCATCCTCTAGTAAAACGTTGATACCTGCCAACATTGACCGATCAAAACATCATTTTCTGGACTTGATTTGAAGATCACCACAAATTACTGCAATAAATCGATATAAAACTCACCGCTTCTGACTTGTTTGATTTGTGGAGCGCAATGTTTACTGCAAGTTCAGCTTTATTTTGGACCCTAGAATACAAAAGTCGTATAATTTTGATGATTCGAACTTTGACCAGAATAGAAGTGATTGAAAATTCGCCTTCACTGATTAATGTAGCTTCTAATCAGGAAATGAGTTTATAAATGTACAGTCAAACAGAGACTAGAATCTGTAGAGATATTTAACGGTACTGTATTGGTTTTGAGGATCTAAAGCGATGTCCATCTTAAACAAATGTGAAGTGAATTCCCAATGTTTACTGTTCACAGATTCTATCAAGGTTCCAGTTATTTCAGCTCCTAAATACAAATTTTAGAAATTGTCAGTTAAGTTGTTATGAAATAAGAGCAGTTTCACAAAAAAATCAAACTAAGCCGTGATCTTTGAGTGATTGAATGCTGGAAACATAAACAGATAGAATAATTTATATAGAACAGTTCTCTAAAAATAATGAATTTCCAAACAGGTTTTACCTGCTACTGCTGTTGCTTCTGCTGGTGGCGCTGTTGCTGCATGGTGCTGGTACTGCGGGTACTGCCAGTGCTGCTGTTGCTTCTGCTGGTGGCGCTGTTGCTGCATGGTGCTGGTACTGCGGGTACTGCCAGTGCTGCTGTTGCTGCTGCTGGTGGCGCTGTTGCTGCATGGTGCTGGTACTGCAGGTACTGCCAGTGCTGCTGTTGCAGCTACTGGTGGCGCTGTTGCTGCATGGTGCTAGTACTGCTGGTACTGCCAGTGCTGCTGTTGCTGCTGCTGGTGGCGCTGTTGCTGCATGGTGCTGGTACTGCAGGTACTGCCAGTGCTGCTGTTGCTGCTGCTGCTGCGGTGTGTATCTCATCCTGTAACTGAGAGTAAAACAGTAATTTTTAGTTCAAAAATAATTCAAAATATCAACAGAGACTGTGAAGAATTCTGTGGAGAAATTCATTACCAGTTTTGTACTTACCTTTAAATGAGCCTGTTTAAATAGTAAATTCTATTGCATTCATTTCTTTCTGAAAAGAAAAGAAACAATAATCAGTGACAATAGAGCAGAATGTAACATCTCAAATTATCAATCAATCAGACAGAAACAGTACAGGATTTCTGTAGATTAAACTGCTGTACTTATTTCATACTGATTGAACAGTTACAGATACATGTAACATTGTGTACAGATACAGAGTACAGATCACTGCATTACTTCATCCTGTGATTGAACAGTGATTTAATGTTCTCTCATCTTCATTAGATTCCCATCCGTCTAACTAAAACATCAGAACATATTAACTCATCTAACCTCCCGACCTGACCCTCCCAGGCCCCATCCCTCCCACCCTCCCAGACCCCATCCCTCCCGCCCTCCCAGACCCCTTCCCTCCCGCCCTCCCGGACCCCTTAAAACCCTTCCCTCCTGCCCTCCCCGACCCCTTCCCTCCCACCCTCCCATACCCCTTCCCTTCCGGACCCCTTCCCTCCCGGACCCCTTCCCTCCCTCCCTCCCGGACCCCTCAATGCCCTCCCACCTGGCCCTCCCTCAATGCCCTCCCACCTGGCCCACCCTCAATGCCCTCCCTCAATGCCCTCCCACCTAGCCCTCCCTCAATGCCTCCCACCTAGCCCTCCCTCAATGCCCTCCCATCATGCCTCCTCAACTCTCTTGTCTCCTCTTCACACACCACTCATCTGTACAATAACTACAAAACGATTTGCCATTTTTCACGATCATATCAATTTCATTTATAAACCAAAATCCTTAATCAATTGCATCATTGATGGGACTCACAGATACTTTCTCTACACATTTTGGAGGCATTCAGATGACCTCAAATGATCATATGCCTGGGTTGGTCTTGAAAATCACATGGCTTCATTTTTACAGATGATTTCTTTATCAATTTCATCAAATTATTCCTATTATTTCTACTCCCTCTAATAAGTATTCACAATATATCTCAGTTTCACGACAAGTTGCAGCAGTCGTCTGTAAATAGATTTCATTTCATCAAATGATGCGAGTTTGAGTTGTAGAGGTTTCATCTACAAAACATCAAACCAAACCGGAGGAACCTAATGTTGTAAGGTAGGGGGAGGTTCACCCGAACCGAGGAAATAAACCCGAACCAAACCTCCACACTCACAAAATGTCGTGAGAAAGGCAAACACAAACCAAGGACAAGAATGATGGCTGAGATCAAAACAATTAATGCTATTTATGTTGCTTCACCAATTCAACATGACGTCACTAAATGAAACCATTGTGGACTATTTCAATACTCTCTACTAGAGGTTTCATATAAGCAAGTAGTTTATGGAATCCAATTCATAAAAGTTATTAATCAATGTTTTTAAACTGCTGATGCAAAATATATACGTCATTAAATAATCTGTTTGATTGTCTTTTCAAGTTAACACTTTAACCCAGTGGAACAAATCAAACTCCAGCCATTTTTCCTTCATTTGCCATTTTTCGTTTTTACTCTTTTCTCTGACTTGAGTCGAGGTAGGAATAGACCCCTGCCCACTCGCTAAGCGTGCAGGACACTAAACCTTCGAATTGCTCTCGGACCCCACTCTTTATATCAGCATTTCATGCTGTTTTATTTTATTCACGTGTTTACATTTTTTCATATGGCTTTTCCTTATTTGTCCTCTCATTAAATTTCTCATCAGTTCCGACTGGGATCAAGTTTAATCTTTTAGAGACAAACAGCAAAAGGTTGTGTTAGTTGCACCAGCAGCAGCAGCAGCAGCAGCAGCAGCTGCAGCAGCAGCAACACTGATACAGATGAATCTTTCATTAACTACGTCATTTGTTCCATTCTCAAATATTGAGTCATGAAGGCAACAGAAATAACTTTAAAAAACGTTAAATCTTTCATTTATGGCCTTGGTTTAGTGACCTAAGCGTCAAAGTTTGGTTCATAGCTCAGGTTTGGTGACCAAAGAGTCAAAGTTTGGTTCATAGCCCTGTTTTGGTGACCAAAGAGTCAAAGTTTGGTCTATGGTTCTGATTTGGTGACCTAAGCGTCAAAGTTTGGTTCATAGCTCAGGTTTGGTGACCAAAGAGTCAAAGTTTGGTTCATAGCCCTGTTTTGGCGACCAAAGAGTCAAAGTTTGGTCTATGGTTCTGATTTGGTGACCACGGAGGGTAAATATAGCTCATGGCCCTCGTTGAAGGTAAGTCAGTTTTATGGCTCTGGTTAGATTAGCAAATAACATGAGAAATTGAGCGTTGCATATGTTGAATAGGGGAATTGGACTAAACACTCATCACTAGAATAAAGTGAAGAATTATGTTCACACTGAATGGGCTCAAAATCTTGGACTAATTGATAAAATCCGAAATAATTCTGACTAATTTGAGTCTACCGGAAAATGATGCATTGATCGAAGTCTAAAAGCTATAAACTGACAAATTGATCGAGCGCTGATAATATTTTAAATAACAGCGGAGGATGAAATGACTTTCATAAACTGATATGATCGTGAAAAATGGCAAAATACACTAGATACACCTCCCCCACGCTTTATCAGAGTCTCATTGTAGTAGGAAGATTGCCGTAGCCTAACTGTAAAAACTACAACTACATCTGGTTGAATATCATTTGTTTTTACGCCTTTTAAATTCAGTAAAATATTTCCTGATAGAAGTATTATTAGTTCGCAGCCCCTTAAATTCTGTCTAGAATAGAATTATAAGTCACAGGTAGAAATAGAATATTATCCTATTCTAAAATGAATATAATAATAGAACAATAGTCTCTCCGTGTCAATCTTCGTCCCACCTAAGAATTGTACAGTTTATTTCAGAAAATATGTCCCATCTTTTTGAAAAGGATAACTAATTATTAAGGATATCTATGAATAGTGATATACTGTGCCATGAAGGCAAATGAAGAAGTGTGTCCATAAAAGTGATTACAAAACATATCACTTATTCTAATGAGTTCTATACTCTTCTTCCAAAAATGAAGAGTAGGTCTCTGTCTAAGAATCTGCAGAAAAAAGAGGAAGCAGCGATGAATGTGAACTGCATCTCGACTCTCGTCAATAATTTTCTAAGTCGTCCTATACAGTTCTCAGTATTTACAGCCGTTTCTAAAATAGCACAGAAGAAAATACATCTTTCAGCTGGAAATGTATCAGTAAACCGCCAGATATCAACAGTAATTATTACGTATGATTGTTGTTTCATTGAATTATTAATGAAACCGTGTTTTGATCAGAGCCAAGGAGCAGTTTGTGATCATTCAAAAAATATCTCTCATTCCTGACAACATTAAATAATGGCCCTCAAAATTGAAACGTCCCAATTCAAAAATCTGGGGCAATTATCTCATAACGATTGAGAGAAGTGACGGTGAAATAACGTGCGCACTCACCGGGGATCAAACCCGGGTCTCATAGAAATAACAACCAGTAAAATAGAACGAGTCCAATTGGCCGATGCTTATACAGCTTACTGTAACATGACATGTTGCGGCCACATGACGTGTTTCATAATGATTAATCCTTTCTTAGAATAATAAAAAGATGGGACACATTTTCTGAAATATCCTGAATTTCGAAACTAAAACTACGACTAAACCACCTGTACCTGTACCTAAAACCCCACCCTATATCCCTCCCTCCAAAGTCCTACCACCACCCCTACATCCCTCCCGCCCTCCCTCACCCCTTCCCTCCCGCCCTCCCTCACCCCTTACCTGCCCCAAACCTACCCACCCTCCCTAAACCCTGTGGTTAGGTGAGATGAATGTTCTGATGTTTTAGTTAGACGGATGGGAATCTAATGAAGATGAGAGAACATTAAATCACTGTTCAATCACAGGATGAAGTAATGCAGTGATCTGTACTCTGTATCTGTACACAATGTTACATGTATCTGTAACCGTACAATCAGTATGAAATAAGTACAGCAGTTTAATCTATAGAAATTCTAACTCTTAAGATACACATGATCTGATTATCACGAAGGAACATGATTGATAACAGTTGTATTATTGACATCAGGAACCAGTTTCATATTGATTAAAAATAACATTTGAGTTGACCACAATTTAGAAAACCTGTAAACCCGCTTATAGAAATAACAATCCCAATCACGAACTGATTATAGTCAAATATTCACCAAAAGAAATTTGAAATGATTGAATAAATGCAACAGGTTTCTGAGATTTCATTTCAAAACATGGTTTATAACAAACAATATAAAATTGGTCCCTTAAAATCAATTCAACAACCGATAAATAAAGAAGATTATCTTGATTAACTTATCTTGAATTTCCACATAGGCTATAGTGATTCCTGATGTCATGCTGAATCCAGGAGTGATTCCCGATGTCCTGTGCTAAATCAAAAAAGTCTGGTTGTGAAACACTGATTCCTTGTTGTCCTGTGCAGAATGTAAGAGTGATTCTTGTTTTGAAGTGATACCTATAATAGACAAATCTAAGATTGTTTTCTTTCCTTAGAAATAACTGCAGAAATATCAAATCTAAAATTCAAACTTACAAATTAGATTGTTCGCTCAAATCTGCAGTTCGTTTATTCAAGGGGTTTTTCTATCCACAGTTTAGGTTTTGCATCTAGAGTTCAACATGAAATATAAACAAGAAAGTAATGAAAAAACATGAACAGTTTAAATATTATCTGTTTCTGAAACCAATGAAGATCATCATCAATATCACAGACGAATGGAGGCAGGTAGAGGCATCAATCCTCCCGCGGCAGGGACTCGAACCTGATGGCATCCAGATTGCCACGGTACGAAACCCTGCCACACTAGACCGAGTGCGCAGCAGCTACACGCGCAGCTTAGATGATGTCACTAATAGCCAATCAGATATTAAGTTTCATTTTGGCCCAGGTTTTACCATTTATAGTTCTTCAAGTTTTTGTGCGGCAAAGCTGCATGTACCTGCGCACCCGGTCTAGTGTGGCAGGGGTTCATAACGTGGCTGAGTGTAGCGAGCGATGTCATCAGGTTGGAATCCCTCCCATGGGAGGATATTGGTGTCCGACACGTTTGGACTGCTGTGGTGATTAATATCGGTTTAGCGACAGATGAAATAAACTTACACTGTTTTCACTGTTTGATGTAATCAGTCGATGGAATCATTTTAGAACAAATTCATCACAAAACAGCGAGGTGAAGCCCATCGTGGTCTAGATATATCAGGATGGAATGACGTCATGCTTGACTGAGCGCCACCAGTCCAAGTGCACCGTTTGTAGGATGTACCTCTGAAATAATTTGATTTCCCACAATATCTGAGATGGAATATTTTTCGCCATTTAAACCAATGTTACAAACACTTACCAAATATTGAAATACTGATTTCAGGGGTCGGGAAGGAGGGTGGCAATGTTTAGGTGAGGTTTTTGCTAAATTTCGTGTTATGGTAAAGCACGCCATTTTGATACTGCGTCATAGTGTACCTCAGATTGGGATTCCCGCCGCTAGACTGGTCATCGCCACCTGCATTCGCAAGTAGAAATGGCAACCAGTCTATTGCAGTTCTCGGCTTCTTTTCGATTATATTGGATTTTTATATTCTACGCATCAAAGAATTTATTCTAATGAAACCCACGCTCTTGGATCAAAGGCCCGTGGATTACTACTTTAGTTCACAGAAATTCCGCTATCGTTATTCATAGGGGCAGCACTGAACGGTTGTTATCTGATGCAGTCTTGCTATTTTACTGTGGCATGTGAGGAATACAGATTTTTCTTAAGTCAAATTTCATTCATCACTCAACACTAGTTTATTAGAAATTAATAACTCAACCAACATTAGAGCTTTATATAAGGAGAGTAAATAGTATGATAGAATCTCCCTAATTCCGATCATTGGGACCAACAAAATTCATCCGTTTTACGGCAAATCCGGATTAAAAGTCATTTTCGTGTGATTAAATTGACTGTAAATATTATCCGGATTAGACCAAAATTCGGATTAAGCCGATGCGGATTAAACGATTTAGTTTGACTGTATTAGCCAATAGAATCAGTCTTCGCCCATCGAACTGGCCCCAGGGCACTAAAATTACCAAGAAACAAACACTGACGAGTGTTGGCCTGTTTAATAAACGCAGAAACCCTAGTGTTGGCATGTTTAATAAACGTAGTAACCCTAGTGTTGGCCTGTTCAATAAACGCAGTAACCCTAGTGTTGGCCTGGTGAATAAACGCAGTAACCCTAGTGTTGGCCTGGTTAATAAACGCAGAAACCCTAGTGTTGGCCTGTTTAATAAACGTAGTAACCCTAGTGTTGGCCTGTTACCACACTGACTAACCATATTCACAAACCATGCCAGCCATCAGAACTCGGCGGTCTAGTGGTTAGCGTGCTCGGCTGGCATGCTGGAGGGCGCAGGTTCGAGTCCTGCTAGGGTTAGGGTTACGGTCGATCTAGGGTTAGGGTTAGTGCCTCAGGTCGGGGCTAATTTTTGGCCCAGCGAGGTATTTGTAGTACGATGATCATCTGTTTGACTCGGGTTATTTTTTGGTCAATAGATTCTATACTAACTTATATATTTTGAACACAAATATTTTTTGCTTTATCCTTAGAAGCGACTTTATTTAAAAGATACTTCGCTCGATACAGTAGTTTATTTCTGAATGAATGAAAGAGTTGGTGACATTATTCAATATATATAAAAACCATTATATCTATTTTACGGTTGGTATGCAACAATTTCCACTCTTTTCCATATAGGTGTCGCTTTGGATAAATGTCTATATCTCTTGACCCAATGGACCGATTACGATTAAACTTGTTACACAGGAACTTTTATCAAGTAGCACTCGGGGTGGGTGAAATCGCTCTAGGTTGAAGTTACACTGTCCTAAAATGGCTCCAAACAACGTGAAATTGGTAGTTAGGCCTACTACGAGTACGGGTAGAACACAGTTTAAAATCGTATCGTTGTAGGTTATCGTAAAGAAGATGAATCCGTAGGCACCTAATACGACGATTAACAGTACAAATATCGATATAGACACGGTTTTAGTCGAGACATTGATCGCCGGGTTTAAACATTCCTGGATATGACCATGTTTCACAATTAAATTCATCTTCTAAATGAGGACGACCATCGAACACGTGTCTAATCGCATCATAATGGGTACGGGTGTCCCGCGTTCGAACCCAGTAATTACTGATACTGGTTCAGAGAGGTCCTGATGATGATTAGATGATGTACAGGGGTGTCCCGGGTTCGAACTCAGTAGTGGTCCAAGTTGTCCCGATGCTGAATAGAGGATAAACAGCAGTGTCCCGACCGTACGGTGCTGCCGCTATGCTCATCGTTAGCGGGATTTCGGTACACTAACTGAAGTCAACTCTGGCAATGGTCGTGCTGTCCAGTTATACTCCGTAACCCTTGCTTGCCAGAGTTGACTAACGTTAGTGTATAAAAATCCCGCTACCGATGAGCATAGGGGCAGCACCGTACGGTAAAATGTTGATGTCTTAACAAAAGTAATTACTGATAACTGATTCAGAGAGGTCCTGATGCTGAATATAGGATGTACAGGGGTATCCTGGGTTCGAACCCAGTAATCACGGATACTGATTTTGAGTGGTCCTGATGCTAATTAGATGATGTACAGCGGTGTCCCGGGTCCAACCCAGTAGTGGTCCCACTGTTGTCCTGATGCTGAATAGAGGATGTACAGGGGTGTATATTCTAGGTTTTTCTCGAGAAATGATTAAATAACGCACAAATAACTAACAGCAACATTATCTATATTTATTCCTCATTGTCATGTAACGCACCTGCCTTTTTAAGAATAGTAGTTGGTCAATCGAATTGAAACCCTCGCATACCAGGGTAAAAAAGAATAAATGAATCCCTCGAGTGGACACCAGGGGTCGCAGTTTCACAAAAAACGATGCATTTTTTAATCTGGATCGAATCTCACAAAATTGACAAAACAGATGAACTCTTCTTTTCTGTTAATCTTTGATGATAATAAATCCGTATATGTGAAGCCGTACCCTCGGTAGGATTTGGTTTGCGAGGGTTTCAATCAGATTTAGATGCTGCAGTTTCGCACATTGAATGGCGTGTATTTAAAACCGTCGAATCCAGTTTCACAGAGAAAGTATGAATCAATTTCAACTTGGATTTATCTTTTCTTCAAAATAAAATGTTTGAACGCAATTGGTTTGTGAAACTGTACCCTAGGCTCAGTTTCTTCAAAAATATTCATTCATTGAGGTGGTAAACTCGAATTGAGTTGAGTCGAATTGAGTAAAAGTTTTTTGAGTAAATTATTTCTATGAAACTGAACCCGTGGGATTTACGTGTGACGCACTGAGTGTGTGTGAAACTGCTGACGTCTGTAATCACAACTAAAACAACACAGAAAATTCATCTTTATTTCAAATAAAACAGAACAACAGTTCACACGAAATATTATAGTCACATCATAAAGAAAACCTGTCGATATTTCAACTTTATGGTTTCATTGATTGAGTGACTTGTCAAAACATGTCCATATTACATCATTATACAATATGTGTATCATACAATTGTTTTACAAAACCAGAGATTTAATCTTCAATTTCAATTTTCACTAAAACTTTAACACTGACTACATAGCAATTTAATAGAAGTAAAAGAGACAACATTTTGGAGTCTCTGTAGAGACCATCATCAAGTCTGAAGAATAACTAAAACAGGGAAAAACAAGTTAATTAGGAAAGTAAAGCGAGTGTTCAGTGCTAAGGTTGAGAGGTTTTGTTATTTTGTTCGTATAGGTTGTTCTAGTTATTTCTTCATTATAGTTTTATTATTTTGATTCTGATTCTTGATAAATGAATTTTGCCTTTTAAATTTGCATATAACAGGGTTTAAATCATATATTCTATGCCCGAGTCAGGCTATTATTCTATTAGCAAAAATGACACCACAGCTTTGAGAGATCAGGGGATCAGGGGATGACTCTATTGTTTTTATGGATATGTGAACCTTCACAAACAGAACAACAGTAGGCTGCCCGTGCCGGTCGGCACATATGAACAACATTCATTTGGCTTTAAACTTAAAAATTGCAGATCTGAAATAAGTGGCAGCATATCAATCTCCAGGTAGATGGTTGGTCCCTGTCCCTGTCAAATGGCAAATTGGTCCCGATCCCCACTTCGTCCTAGAATAGAGAAAACTTGCGTCAGCAAACATTACATTGAAAATGTTCGATTGAATTAACAGTCAAGTGGGAATTGTTGTTTTCATGAAATATTTCGGAAACTAGAATTTATCATTACCTTATAATTCTAGATAATTCAACACCATTATTCAATCTTTGGTCAATTTTCAAACTGTTCAATTGGACAAATTTCATGCTGCAAAAAATCATCATACTATGAAAAAGTAACGTATTTATAGCAGTCTGAAATTGGGGCTAAATTCTATTAGAAAATCAATCATTTTCAAACTTGTGTTTAGCAGAATTAAGCAGCATCAGCTGCAGCAGCATCAGCCTGCACTTCTTTCCGGAGAATCACACATAAAAATTCTCTACAGAATAATTAAATGTTAGAATATTATGAAATTAGAGCACAGTGGAGTGATGAAAGACTCACCATTTCTAAACTCATATCAGATAAATTCAGTGCCATCTAGCAGGATTTCACTTCCAACAGTCATAATGTCATGAAGTTAAGAGAACTGATGATTTTCTGAGAAAATAGATTCTTAAAACGATAGCAGCAGCTTCAGCAACTAGAGCTTCTTTACTCTTTGAAGGTGAATATTTTTAATTTCTCCAGTTCCAAAAAGTGTTGGGCGTATTGCATTCTGGAAAGAGAAAATTATGCCAGAAAATGGTTAATGAAATAGATAGAAACTGCAACTTGTTTGTGTTCGATTGACAGAAAACCTACCAGGTTAATGAGTAGTTAATCACAATGTGTCGAGTATATGCAGATTTCTGAGAGGTTTGATGGTAGCTTTAGACTGCGTCCTCAAGTAAAACGTTGATACCTGTCGACATTGACCGATCAAAACATCATTTTCTGGACTTGATTTGAAGATCACCACAAATTACTGCAATAAATCGATATAAAACTCACCGCTTCTGACTTGATTGATTTGTGGAGCGCAATGCAAGTTCAGTTTTATTTTGGACCCTAGAATACAAAAGTTGTATAATTTTGATGATTCGAACTTTGACCAGAATAGAAGTGATTGAAAATTCGCCTTCACTGATTAATGTAGCTTCTAATCAGGAAATGAGTTTATAAATGTACAGTCAAACAGAGACTAGAATCTGTAGAGATATTTACCGGTACTGTATTGGTTTTGAGGATCTAAAGCGATGTCCATCTTAAACAAATGTGAAGTGAATTCCCAATGTTTACTGTTCACAGATTCTATCAAGGGTTCCAGTTATTTCAGCTCCTAAATACAAATTTTAGAAATTGTCAGTTAAGTTGTTATGAAATAAGAGCAGTTTCACAAAAAAATCAAACTAAGCCGTGATCTTTGAGTGATTGAATGCTGGAAACATAAACAGATAGAATAATTTATATAGAACAGTTCTCTAAAAATAATGAATTTCCAAACAGGTTTTACCTGCTACTGCTGCTGTTGCAGCTGCTGGTGGCGCTGTGGCTGCATGGTGCTGGTACTGCGGATACTGCCAGTGCTGCTGTTGCAGCTGCTGTTGCTGCATGGTGCTGGTACTGCAGGTACTGCCAGTGCTGCTGTTGCAGCTGCTGGTGGCGCTGTTGCTGCATGGTGCTAGTACTGCAGGTACTGCCAGTGCTGCTGTTGCAGCTGCTGGTGGCGCTGTTGCTGCATGGTGCTAGTACTGCAGGTACTGCCAGTGCTGCTGTTGCTTCTGCTGGTGGCGCTGTTGCTGCATGGTGCTAGTACTGCAGGTACTGCCAGTGCTGCTGTTGCAGCTGCTGGTGGCGCTGTTGCTGAATGGTGCTAGTACTGCGGGTACTGCCAGTGCTGCTGTTGCAGCTGCTGGTGGCGCTGTTGCTGCATGGTGCTAGTACTGCAGGTACTGCCAGTGCTGCTGTTGCAGCTGCTGGTGGCGCTGTTGCTGTATGGTGCTGGTACTGCAGGTACTGCCAGTGCTGCTGTTGCTGCTGCTGGTGGCGCTGTTGCTGCATGGTGCTGGTACTGCCAGTGCTGCTGTTGCAGCTGCTGGTGGCGCTGTTGCTGTATGGTGCTGGTACTGCGGGTACTGCCAGTGCTGCTGTTGCTTCTGCTGGTGGCGCTGTTGCAGCTGCTGGTGCTGCTGTTGCAGCTGCTGGTGGCGCTGTTGCTGTATGGTGCTGGTACTGCAGGTACTGCCAGTGCTGCTGTTGCTGCTGCTGGTGGCGCTGTTGCTGCATGGTGCTGGTACTGCCAGTGCTGCTGTTGCAGCTGCTGGTGGCGCTGTTGCTGCATGGTGCTGGTACTGCAGGTACTGCCAGTGCTGCTGTTGCTGCTGCTGCTGCGGTGTGTATCTCATCCTGTAACTGAGAGTAAAACTGTAATTTTTAGTTCAAAAATAATTCAAAATATCAACAGAGACTGTGAAGAATTCTGTGGAGAAATTCATTACCAGTTTTGTACTTACCTTTAAATGAGCCTGTTTAAATAGTAAATTCTATTGCATTCATTTCATCCTGAAAAGAAAAAGAAACAATAATCAGTGACAATAGAGCAGAATGTAACATCTCAAATTATCAATCAATCAGACAGAAACAGTACAGGATTTCTGTAGATTAAACTGCTGTACTTATTTCATACTGATTGAACAGTTACAGATACATGTAACATTGTGTACAGATACAGAGTACAGATCACTGCATTACTTCATCCTGTGATTGAACAGTGATTTAATGTTCTCTCATCTTCATTAGATTCCCATCCGTCTAACTAAAACATCAGAACATTTAAACTCATCTAACCTCCCGACCCGACCCTCCCAGGCCCGATCCCTCCCACCCTCCCAGACCCCATCCCTCCCGCCCTCCCAGACCCCATCCCTCCCGCCCTCCCAGACCCCTTCCCTCCCGCCCTCCGGACCCCTTAAAACCCTTCCCTCCTGCCCTCCCCGACCCCTTCCCTCCCACCCTCCCATACCCCTTCCCTCCCGGACCCCTTCCATCCCTCCCTCCCGGACCCCTCAATGCCCTCCCACCTGGCCCTCCCTCAATGCCCTCCCACCTGGCCCACCCTCAATGCCCTCCCACCTAGCCCTCCCTCAATGCCCTCACACCTGGCCCACCCTCAATGCCCTCCCTCAATGCCCTCCCACCTAGCCCTCCCTCAATGCCTCCCACCTAGCCCTCCCTCAATGCCCTCCCTCAATGCCCTCCCACCTAGCCCTCCCTCAATGCCCTCCCGTCATGCCTCCTCAACTCTCTTGTCTCCTCTTCACACACCACTCTGTACAATAACTACAAAACGATTTGCCATTTTTCACAATCATATCAATTTCATTTATAAATCAAAATCCTTAATCAATTGCATCATTGACGGGACTCACAGATACTTTCTCTACACATTTTGGAGGCATTCAGATGACCTCAAATGATCATATGCCTGGGTTGGTCTTGAAAATCACATGGCTTCATTTTTACAGATGATTTCTTTATCAATTTCATCAAATTATTCCTTTTATTTCTACTCCCTCTAATAAGTATTCACAATATATCTCAGTTTCACGACAAGTTGCAGCAGTCGTCTGTAAACAGATTTCATTTCATCAAATGATGCGAGTTTGAGTTGTAGAGGTTTCATCTACAAAACATCAAACCAAACCTGAGGAACCTAATGTTGTAAGGGAGGGGGAGGTATACCGAGGGTTCACCCGAACCAAGGAAATAAACCCGAACCAAACCTCCACACTCACAAAATGTCGTGAGAAAGGCAAACACAAACCAAGGACAAGAATGATGGCTGAGATCAAAACAATTAATGCTATTTATGTTGCTTCACCAATTCAACATGACGTCACTAAATGAAACCATTGTGGACTATTTCAATACTCTCTACTAGAGGTTTCATATAAGCAAGTAGTTTATGGAATCCTATTCATAAAAGTTATTAATCAATGTTTTTAAACTGCTGATGCAAAATATATACGTCATTAAATAATCTGTTTGATTGTCTTTTCAAGTTAACACTTAAACCCAGTGGAACAAATCAAACTCCAGCCATTTTTCCTTCATTTGCCATTTTTCGTTTTTACTCTTTTCTCTGACTTTTAGCACTTGAGTCGAGGTAGGAATAGACCCCTGCCCGCTCGCTAAGCGTGCAGGACACTAAACCTTCGAATTGCTCTCGGACCCCACTCTTTATATCAGCATTTCATGCTGTTTTATTTTATTCACGCATTCGCTTTACATTTTTTCATATGGCTTTTCCTTATTTGTCGTCTCACTAAAATTCTCATCCGTTCCGACTGGGATCAAGTTTAATCTTTTAGAGACAAACAGCAAAAGGTTGTGTTAGTTGCACCAGCAGCTGCAGCAGCATCAGCAGCACCAGCAGCAACACTGATACAGATGAATCTTTCATTAACTACGTCATTTGTTCCATTCTCAAATATTGAGTCATGAAGGCAACAGAAATAACTTTAAAAAACGTTAAATCTTTCATTTATGGCCTTGGTTTGGTGACCTAAGCGTCGAAGTTTGGTTCATAAGCCAGGTTTGGTGACCAAAGAGTCAAAGTTTGGTTCATGGCTCGGGTTTAGTGACCAAAGAGTCAAAGTTTGGTTTATAGCTCTGTTTTGGTGACCAAAGAGTCAAAGTTTGGTTCATAGCTCTGTTTTGGTGACCAAAGAGTCAAATTTTGGTTCATAGCCCTGTTTTGGTGACCAAAGAGTCAAAGTTTGGTTCATGGCTCAGGTTTAGTGACCAAAGAGTCAAAGTTTGGTTCATAGCCCTGTTTTGGTGACTAAAGAGTCAAAGTTTGGTCTATGGTTCTGATTTGGTGACCTCGGAGGGTAAATATAGCTCATGGCCCTCGTTAAAGGTAAGTCAGTTTTATGGCTTTGGTTTGATTAGCAAATAACATGAGAAATTGAGCGTTGCATATGTTGAATAGGGGAATTGGACTAAACACTCATCACTAGAATAAAGTGAAGAATTATGTTCACACTGAATGGGCTCAAAATCTTGGACTAATTGATTAAGTCTGAAATAATTCTGACTAATTTGAGTCTATCAGAAAATGATGCATTGATCGAAGTCTAAAAGCTATAAACTGACAAATTGATCGAGCGCTGATAATATTTTAAATAACAACGGAGGATGGAATGACTTTCATAAACTGATATGATCGTGAAAAATGGCAAAATACACTAGATACACCTCCCCCACGCTTTATCAGAGTCTCATTGTCGTAGGAAGATTGCCGTAGCCTAACTGTAAAAACTACAACTACATCTGGTTGAATATCATTTGTTTTTATGGCTTTTAAATTCAGTAAAATATTTCCTGATAGAAGTATAATTAGTTCGCAGCCCCTCAAATTCTGTCTAGAATAGAATTATAAGTCACAGGTAGAAATAGAATATTATCCTATTCTAAAATGAATATAATAATAGAACAATAGTCTCTCCGTGTCAATCTTTGTCCCACCTAAAAATTGTACAGTTTATTTCAGAAAATATGTCCCATCTTTTTGAAAAGGATAACTAATTATTAAGGATATCTACGAATAGTGATATACTGTGCCATGAAGGCAAATGAAGAAGTGTGTCCATAAAAGTGATAACAAAACATATCACTTATTCTAATGAGTTCTATACTCTTCTTCCAAAAATGAAGAGTAGGTCTCTGTCTAGGAATCTGCAGAAAAAAGAGGAAGCAGCAATGAATGTGAACTGCATCTCGACTCTCGTCAATAATTTTCTAAGTCGTCCTATACAGTTCTCAGTATTTACAGCCGTTTTTAAAATAGCACAGAAGAAAATACATCTTTCAGCTGGAAATGTATCAGTAAACCGCCAGATATCAACAGTAATTATTACGTATGATTGTTGTTTCATTGAATTATTAATGAAACCGTTTTTTGATCGGAGCCAAGGAGCAGAACTTGTGATCATTCAAAAAATATCTCTCATTCCTGACCACATTAAATAATGGCCCTAAACATTGAAACGTCCCAATTCAAAAATCTGGGGCAATTATCTCATAACGATTGAGAGAAGTGACGGTGAAATAACGTGCGCACTCACCGGGGATCAAACCTGGGTCTCATAGAAATAACAACCAGTGAAATAGAACGAGTCCAATTGGCCGATGGTTATACAGCTTGTCATGCATAACAACTGAAACATGACATGTTGCAGTCACGTGTTTCATAATGATTAATCCTTTCTTAGAATAATAAAAAGATGGGACACATTTTCTGAAATATCCTGAACTTCAAGACTAAAACTACGACTAAACCACCTGTACCTGTACCTAAACCCTAAAGCCCCACCCTATATCCCTCCCTCCAAAGTCCTACCACCACCCCTACATCCCTCCCACCCTCCCAAGTCCAACCACCACCCCTACATCCCTCCCACCCTCCCAAACCCCATCCCTCCCAGACCCCTTCCCTCCTGCCCTCTCGGACCCCTTCCCTCCCGCCCTCCCTCAGCCCATCTCTCCCACCCTTCCTCCCAGACCCCTTCCCTCCCACCGTCCCCCACCCCAACCCTCCCTCCCTCTACCCCTTCCCTCCCCCCAACCCTACCCACCCTCCCTAAATCCCGTGGTTAGGTGAGTTGAATGTTCTGATGTTTTAGTTAGACGGATGAGAATCTAATGAAGATGAAAGAACATTAAATCACTGTTCAATCACAGGATGAAGAAATGCAGTGATCTGTATCTCAGTATCTGTACACAATGTTACATGTATCTGTAACTGTACAATCAGTACGAAATAAGTACAGCAGTTTAATCTATAGAAATTCTAACTCTCAAGATACACATGATCTGATTATCAAGAAGGAACATGATTGATAACAGTTGTATTATTGACATCAGGAACCACTTTCATATTGATTAGAAATAACATTTGAGTTGATCACAATTTAGAAAACCTGTAAACCCGCTTACAGAAATAACAATCCCAACCATGAACTGATTATAGCCAAATATTCACCAAAAGAAATTTGAAATGATTGAATAACTGCAACAGGTTTCTGAGATTTCATTTCAAAACATGGTTTATAACAAACAATATAAAATTAGTCCCTTAAAATCAATTCAACAACCGATAAATAAATGTAACTTATCTTGAATTTCCACATAGGCTATAGTGATTCCTGACGTCATGCTGAATCCAAGAGTGATTCCCGATGTCCTGTGCTAAATCAAAAAAAAGTCTGGTAGTAAAACACTGATTCCTTGTTGTCCTGTGCTGAATCCAAGAATGATTCCCGATGTCCGGCGCAAAACCAAAAAAGTCTGATTGTGAAACACTGATTCCTTGTTGTCCTGTGCTGAATCTAAGAGTGATTCTTGTTTTCCTGTGCTGAATCAAAATTCCCGTTGAACATGTTGAAGTGATACCTATAATAGACAAATCTAAGATTGTTTTCTTTCCTTAGAAATAACTGCAGAAATATCAAATCTAAAATTCAAACTTACAAATTAGATTGTTCGCTCAAATCTGCAGTTCGTTTATTCACGGGGTTTTTCTATCCACAGTTTAGGTTTTGCATCTAGAGTTCAACATGAAATATAAACAAGAAAGTAATGAAAAAACGAACAGTTTAAATATTATCTGTTTCTGAAACCGATGATGATCATCATCATCAATATCACAGACGAATGGAGGCAAGTAGAGGCATCAATCCTCCTGCGGCAGGAACTCGAACCTGATGGCATCCAGAATGCCACGGTACGAAAACCCTGCCACACTAGACCGAGTGCGCAGCAGCTACACGCGCAGCTTAGATGATGTCATTAATAGCCAATCAGAAATTTAGTTTTATTTGAGCCCGGGTTTTCCCATTTATAGTTCTTCCGTGAAATTTACCTCAGCGATTAACGAGCAATCTGTTTGGTGCCGCAAGATTTCGCGCGGTAAAGCTGCGCATGTACCTGCGCACCCGGTCTAGTGTGGCAGGGGTTCGTACCGTGGCTGAGTGTAGCAAGCGATGTCATCAGGTTCAAATCCCTCCCATGGGAGGATGTTGGTGTCCCACATGTTTGGACTGCGATTAATAGGCCTATAGGTTAAGCGACATATGAAATAAACTTACACTGTTTGATGTAATCAGTCGATGGAATCATTTTAGAACAAATTCATTACAACACAGCGAGGTGAAGCCCATCGTGGTCTAGATATATCAGGATGGAATGACGTCGATATGCTCGACTGAGCGCCACCAGTCCAAGTGCACCATTTATAGGATGTACCTCTGAAATAATTTGATTTACCACAATATCTGAGATGGAATATTTTTCGCCATTTAAACCAATGTTACAAACACTTACCAAATATTGAAATACTGATTTCAGGGGTCGGGAAGGAGGGTGGCAATGTTTAGGTGAGGTTTTTGCTTAATTTCGTGTTATGGTAATTCGGTAAAGCACGCCATTTTGATATTGCGTCATAGTGTACCTCAGATTGGGATTCCCGCCGGTAGACTGGTCACCGCCACCTGCATTCGCAAGTAGAAATGGCAACCAGTCGATTGCAGGTCTCGGCTTCTTTTCGATTAGATTAGATTTTGTATTCTACGCAATATTCAAAGAATTTATTCTAATGAAAACCACGCTCTTTACCAATCTAATCATTCGTTTCGAGGTTTCCGCAATTACTACTTTAGTTCACAGAAATTCCGCTATCGTTATTCATAGGGGCAGCACTGAACGGTTGTAATTTGATGCAGTCTTGCTATTTTACTGCGGCATGTGAGGAATACAGATTTTTCTTAAGTCAAATTTCATTCATCACTCAACACTAGTTTGTTAGAAATTAATAACTGTACCAACATTAGAGCTTTATATAAGGAGAGTAAATTAATGGTATGATAGAATCTCCCTAATTCCGATCATTGGGACCAACAAAAATCATTCGTTTTACGGCAAATCCGGATTTAAAAGTCATTTTCGTGTATATTAATGATTAAATTGACTGTAAATATTATCCGGATTAGACCAAAATTCGGATAAAGCCGATGCGGATTAAACGATTTAGTTTGACTGTATTAGCCAATAGAATCAGTCTTCACCCATCGAACTGGCCCCAGGGCACTAAAATTACCAAGAAACAAACACTGACGAGTGTTGGCCTGTTTAATGAACGCAGAAACCCTAGTGTCCCGACAGAGTACTGTGTACCGACAGAGTACTGTGTACCGACAGAGTACTGTGTACCGACAGAGTACTGTGTACCGACGGAGTACTGTGTCCCGACGGAGTACTGTGTCCCGACGGAGTACTGTGTACCGACGGAGTACTGTGTACCATTATTCAATATATATAAAAACCACAATATCTACTTAACGGTTGGTATGCAACAATTTCCACTCTTTTCCATATAGGTGTCGCTTTGGATAAATGTCTATATCTCTTGACCCAATGGACCGATTACGATTAAACTTGATACACAGGAGCTTAGTAGCACTCGGGGTGGGTGAAATCGCTCTAGGTTGAAGTTACACTGTCCTAAATTGGGTTGGCGAGCCAGGTGCTATTACCTATTGTTTGGGCCTATTTTGCCTTTGTTGAGGCTATTTCATGATTCCTGTCGTCCCCTAAATGCCATTTTGGTGGAAAAAGGGTAATTTATTATTGGCGTCGATGGGGTCTTAATAGAGAATTGTTGTTATCAGAAAAATGATAGCGTTTCGACAGTTTACAAATAAGATAAACTTTTTCGACTTTTACAGAAGTAAACCGTATGCCGTAAACATCAAGCGATTAAAATATTCACTTAAGTTTTATTCAGCAAAAAATCATCGAGTTTATTTTGTACGTTACAATTAAGTTCTTCAATTAAACAACTTAGTATAAAAAAAATGATGGTTGGATTTATAATTTTCAATATAAATGGCGGAACTTACTTTTTACAATATTGAATAATTCGATGGTTTAAAAAATACTAATAGAAAAGGAGAAATGGAAGATGAAATGAAATAATTTTCAGATTGACTAGAGAGATTGAGATTTTCTGGTGTTCTACATCTTATGTTCAAAATACACGTATTTATTATAGTGGTACCTGGTTTATCGTGGGCTGATTATATGTATAGTCCGTCTGATATTCAAAGTTTAACAAAATCTGATAAACACGTAGTCCAAAAACTGGCCCTATAAGTGTCACTTTCGTAATCTTAATTTGCTCTAACTGACATTGAACCACATAACTACGTGATAGGGGGAAATGTTCGTATTCTCAAAGCGTGGATTTCCGAACATCATCTACGGTGAATTAAACAGTGAATCAGTCGATACCGTATACAACTAGTGAAGATGGAGAAATTCAAATTTGATCAGTGTCATTAATTCAAGTCAATTACAGATAATACAGTCGTCTGTCAACAAAACGGTTACTATTATCAGTCACCAGCTGTCCTTGTAACGCGCGTCACACATATAGACAATACAGATGTAGAACGATAACCACACTCAAACGTGATGAACGGATAATAAGATAAAATCCCACTATTTACAGATTAAAATAGTGGGATTTTATCTTAATACAGATGTTTATTACTGTCGAAATTGTTTTTTAATTTCGAGGTTTTACTTGAAAAAGCCGCCATCTTGATTTTGACCTTTTAAAGGACATTTGACTTTTAAAATGTAGTTTCAGATTTAAATAGCTATATCAGACAGGAATAAAACACGTTATTGATAGTTTATATCATTATGATGATATTTATGTAAAGAAGACAGGTTCTGTTACGGGTGATGAAGCTCTGCAGTTTTACACCCGGAGACGGTTTAGGACGGCGTCCAGAATAGACTGAACGAGCTCCAGAGTGTGGAAGGTTTTTTTGTATTGTATCGAGTTTGCCGGGTTTTGATCGTCAGTTTGTACGTAAACATCGACCATGATTTGTGGAACATCACGTATTGTATTCTAATTTATATCTTGAGTGTAAAAAAAACGTGAAATTTATTTTAGATTAACACAATGTATTTCTCAAGTTGAGTGTGAACTGTTGGTTTGATCTGAATGCTGTGGAACACAATATCTGAGTTACTGTTAAAACCCTTCCAGGATTGGCACTGTCCCCCAGAGATGATTTTGGTAAAACCAGTGTCTCTGGTAAACTTTGCATCATTCAGAATCTACTCAACCAAAATAAATAAAATTGAAACCAAATTTTAGAATCTACAGGGCTTCATTTCTGAATGATTATTGTTTGTTTTGACTGGTGCGTTGTCATGGTGATGGCAAGGTGCTATTCTGGATCCGATGTCTGGAAAAATAGTAATTCCTCAAAACCGAGCCAAATTTCATACTGAAATGAATAACTACACTTATTTTCATCGATATGATAATGAAATGAGTTTATTTGAGCAAAATACGTTATAGAAATTTATCACAGAAATATAGAACTTGTAGATGTCGGCCGCGCCCCGCTGATAAACTAGGTGAAATACCTTTTGTGAGTCACCGATTTAAGTTTTTAAGTTTCTTTGTTTGAAATACCGGTATTTTATTGGGAATATTTTTCACATAATTTTTCTGTGAACTATTGCACGGAAATCGCTACAAATTCCTAATTTCGTGGTTTTATTTCCTGCAACTATCAATTCGGAGCGGCATTTAAAGTCTACCGCGGGCACTATCGTGAGCTCTTTACTTGGTGCCCGGAGCGCTAATGCCCCTGAGTCCTGGTCTCCTCGATCTGCGCGGACTACAGAACTAGCCCTCCCAAGTGGAGTATGTCCCATTTAAGAATGATGGCGGACGAATCAATCGAAATTTACACTTGAAATATTTAGAAGCTTCTCTTTCAACGAAGAAGCGACAGAATGTCTTCAAACCATTTCAACATTGAAATACAGTAAGTAACTTTACTTATGAATCGAATACTTTTTTTGTACGGTTGAAGGTGATTCGAGATGGAAGGTGTCGGAACACAGGGGCTTGTCGTCACAATGAATTCCGTCACAATTTGATGGACGGATGGATGACACCAGTTGCCAGTATCCCTATCTAGGTATGACTGCAGTTTAGGTGTCCCTAATGGTATGTACCTAACCTTACCATAACACTATTCTTTAATAACACTAGCGCCACCCAGTGGATAGGTGACCCAAACTGCAGTTAGCCCCCTATCTATATAAGGATACTGGTGTGGTCCATCCTCAATCAAATTGTGATAAGCTCCTGTGTGTTGGACATAAAACACTCGGGTTTAACCGCCATGTCGAGCTGATGCGTGTAAAACTGTCGGCCGACATTCAAGATACAATTAGTAAAATGTATGATTAATATCAAGTGTGGATCGAGGCCTAATATAAACTATTATTATCAATGCAGATGGAGCATTTGAGCAGGGACTTGACACAAAAGGATTTTGACCCCAGTATCCTCAGTCTTTTTATATATAGTACCTAGGATACTGGGGTTGAAATCGTTTTGTGTCAAGTCCCTGTAATTGCTATCAACACAGATGGAGAATTTGACCCCGCGGATACCCTTGATTTTAAAGTGCTTTCTCTGACAGGTTTCTATGTTTATTTCAGGGTGATGCTCTATTAATTAACTGCAGTCATGCAGGAAGTTCAAGAAATAACTGTTTGCAATGAAGTGAACAAGTGGTCCCTCGATTCAGGTAGATATATCTTAGGCCCTAATCACAGACCTCTAGAAACTAAATAGTTTCAGTGGTGTTTTAAAACTGAGTTAACCAAAATCCAAGTAGGTTTTCAGCGCCGGTCTCAAATCATTGATGCCATCATGATTTGAAAGCTTGTCAAAGATTGCGGCTCAATTTACTGTGTTTGGGACTAAACAAAAATTTTGCTGCGATGAAATTTACTGTGGAAATATCAAACATGTTTGAATGGTGCGATTCACCTGCTGCTGAGCAACGAACACGCTGCAAATTTCATTGTGAAATCTGTAATTTCAGACGGTGTGGGAATAAATTCATATAGTGTTCCCTGCTCTAAGTCTGAACCAATTTACCGTTAAGTCTTGTATGAAAAAAATTGTAACACTGAAAATTCTTGGCACTAAAAGCATTTTGAATCTAGTTGAATCTGTTTTCATTTTTTATCTGATGAAGAAATAAAGATTTTCAGTGTTTTGTATTATTTCAGATGTAGGCGTAACGCTAGAGTTTTGTTTATTCTACTCAAAAGAAGGTGATGTTTAGATCAGGTTTGTTTAGTTACTCTTATTCATGTCGAATATTTGATATGATTTTTGTGAATTGCTCTAATGATGTTATAATGAATGTTGTTTGATTTATTTTCAGTCTAATGGAGGAGGATCTCAATAACTGAAACCTGCGACACGTCTAAACCTGAAATTGACTGCACGTCAAATGAATGAATTATTGATTCTAAATGACTGTGATGTTTCATGCTGATTGGAGGATTTGGAGGAATGTCTCAGGTTCGAACCCAATGACTGTGTTGCGATGTCCCAGGTTCAAACCCAGTGATTCTGATCAGATGATGAACCAAGGTGTCTTATAACTTCACATACATTAGTTACATGTTCGCCACCTCTTGGAATTTTGCTGAACCACTAAATTACTGGAAAAGCTAATTGCGACGATTGGCAAAATGAGTTACATATCGCAGGCGCCATCTATCGGAAATTTGAGTTGTGAACTTTTGATCTGAACACATTTTATCACAAAATCTGAGTGACTAAAAGCCCTCCAGGGATGGGGCAGTGAAGTTTACCATCAGTACTGAAACTCAAACTTTGCATCATTCAAAATCTACTCAACCAATATAAACAAACTTTTAACCAAATATAAGAATCTACAGGGCTTCATTTCTGAATGATTGTTGTTTGTTTTGACTGCTGCGTTGTCATGGTGATGGCAAGGTGAATTTCTGGATCCGATTTCTGGAAAATTAGTAATTCCTCAAAACCGAGCCAAATTTCAAACTGAAATGAATTACTACACTAATTTTCATTGATATGATAACAAAATGAATTTATTTGAGCAAAATATTTCATAGAAATATAAAATTAACCTCGAATGATGATACTGGAGGCTGTAATGTTGAGTCCGGCTGACCCCAAATACTTCAGACCGCACAGATGATGATGATGAAAACTGTCATGAAAACTGTGTTCTCCCCTTCTTCAGAATCAAGCTTTAAATTAAGAAAAGATATTTGCATTATTTACTTAAAAGTGTCATTATTGCTTAGGCTACATTCTGCTTTCATCAATATCAATATCTATAAGCCTATGTGCCCCTAGAGGAACCTTATCTATTTTCTGAATTGATAATCAATGGAGTTTCAATGCACCTTATTTCTTATGCATCATCTATGGGAAATATAGAATGAAATGTATTCAATGAATTAAACTCTGTGTCCGTGATTCGAACCCTGTAACTTGCCATTGGCTGTTGAAGGAGAGAATTTTTCCCGGGTTCCAGCGTCCGCATATTTGACACCAAATTTCACAAAATTTTCTTTCCAAACAAAAACTAACTCATTTTTACTATAGAATCAATCTTATATAGGTCTATGTAGTGTTAATGGAAATAAATAGAAATATATTTATAAATAGACGATTATTTCTTTATATTATGGTCTGATGGTGCATGGTCTTTTGGTCTCTTCTTTTCCCTGCTTAGGATAGCGGACACACAGCAGGAAAACTGGAATAATCATTTGTCACATCCCAAACACCCCCGTCCCCAGACGCGCGTCTGCATGTGGTATAAGTCAAACCTCGGACTACATAAATCGCTACTGTAAATTGACTGTAAATATTATCCGGATTAGACCAAAATTCGGATTAAGCCGATGCGGATTAAACGATTTAGTTTGACTGTATTAGCCAATAGAATCAGTCTTGGAATACAGAAAGACGTTCACGATTGAGTTATGTACAAATACCGATATGAGAAAAGCTTAGATTCACCTCCTAAGCCATCACCCATGGAAATGGCCCCAGGGCACTAAAAAGGCAATTACCAAGAAACAAACACTGACGCGAGTGTTGGCCTGTTTGATAAACGCAGAAACCCAAGTGTTGGCCTTGTACCACACTGACCACACGCATTCACAAACTAAGTCAGCCACCAGAACTCAGCGGTCTAGTGGTTGGCGTGCTCGGCTGGCATGCTGGAGTTCGCAGGTTCGAGTCCTGCTAGGGTTAGGGTTACGGTCGATCTAGGGTTAGGGTTAGTGCCTCAGGTTGGGGCTAATTTTTGGCCCAGCGAGGTATTTGTAGTACGATGATCATCTGTTTGACTCGGGTTATTTTTTGGTCAATAGATTCTATACTAACTTATATATTTTGAACACAAATATTCGCTTTATCCTTAGAAGCCACTTTATTTAAAAGATACTTCGCTCAATACAGTAGTTTATTTCTGAATGAATGAAAGAGTTGGTGACATTATTCAATATATATATATAAACCACAATATCTACTTTACGGTTGGTATGCAACAATTTCCACTCTTTTCCATAGGTGTCGCTTTGGATAAATGTCTATATCTCTTGACCCAATGGACCGATTACGATTAAACTTGATACACAGGAACTTTTATCAAGTAGCACTCGGGGTGGGTGAAATCGCTCTAGGTTGAAGTTACACTGTCCTAAAATGGCTCCAAACAACGTGAAATTGGTAGTTAGGCCTACTTCGAGTACGGGTAGAACACATTTTGAAATCGTATCGTTGTAGGTTATCGTAAAGAAGATGAATCCGTAGGCACCTAATACGACGGTTAACAGTACAAATATCGATATAGACACGCGGTTTTAGTCGAGACATTGATCGCCGGGTTTAAACATTCCTGGATATGACCATGTTTCACAATTAAATTCATCTTCTAAATGAGGACGACCATCGATCACGTGTCTAATCGCATCATAATGGGTACGGGGTGTCCCGCGTTCGAACCAAGTAATTACTGATACTGGTTCAGAGTGGTCTTGATACTGAATAGAGGATGTACAGGGGTATCCCGAGTTCGAACCCAGTAATTACTGATACTGATTCAGAGAGGTCCTGATGCTGATTTGATGATGTACAGGGTGTCCCGGGTTCAAACTCAGTAGTGGTCCAAGTTGTCCTGATGCTGAATGGAGGATGTACAGGGTTGTCCCGGGTTCGAGAATCAGTAATTACTGATACTGATTCACAGTGGTCCTGATGCTGATTTGATGATGTACAGGGGTGTCCCGGGTTCGAACTCAGTAGTGGTCCAAGTTGTCCTGATGCTGAATGGAGGATGTACAGGGGTGTCCCGACCGTACGGTGCTGCCGCTATGCTCATCGTTAGCGGGATTTCCATACACTAACTGAAGTCAACTCTGGCAATCGACGTGCTGTCCAGTTACACTCCGTAACCCTTGCTTGCCAGAGTTGACTAACGTTAGTGTATGAAAATCCCGCTACCGATGAGCATAGAGGCAGCACCGTACGGTAAAATGTTGATATCTTAACAAAAGTAATTACTGATAACTGATTCTGATTGGTCCTGATGCTGAATGGAGGAAGTACAGGGGTATCCCGGGTTCGAACCCAGTAATTACTGATACTGGTTCAGAGTGGTCTTGATACTGAATAGAGGATGTACAGGGGTGTCCTGGGTTCGACCCCGCCACGAAAAATGATTAAATAACGCACACACGACTTACAGCAACAATTATCTATATGTATTCCTCATTGACATGTAACACACCAGGACCCAGTTCCACAGTTGTGAGTTTGGGGTAACCCATTGAAAATGAAATAACTCAGAGTTAACTCTAACTCACAACTGTGGAACTGGGTCCTGCCCTTTTAAGAATAGTAGTTGGACCATCGAATTGAAACCCTCGCATACTATGGTAAGAAAGAATAAATGAATCCCTTAAATGGACACCAGGGGTCGCAGTTTCACAAAAAACGATGCATTTTTTAAATGAATTTGTGAAGAAATTTAATCTGGATCAAATCTAACAAAAACAGATGAACTTCCTGAACTCAGTTTTTCTTTTTTGTTGATCTTTGATAATTAATCCGGTGAACTGTACCCGCGGTAGGATTTGGTTTATGATGCGAGGGTTTCAATCAGATTTAGATGCCGCAGTTTCGCACACTGAATAGCGAGTATTTAATCCCATCGAGTCCAGTTTCACAGAGAAAGTATGAATCAATTTCAACTTGGGATTTAATTTTTTCTTCAAAATAAAATGTTTGAACGCAATTGGTTTGTGAAACTCTACCCCAGGCCCAGTTTCTTCAAAAATATTCATTCATTGAGGCGGTAAAGTCGAATTGAGTAAAGTTTTTTGAATAAATTATTTCTATGAAACTGAACCCGTGGGATTTACGTGTGAAACACTGAGTGTGTGTGAAACTGCTGGCGTCTGTAATCACAACTAAAACAACACAGAAAATTCATCTTTATTTCAAATAAAACAGAACAACAGTTCACACGAAATATTATAGTGCCATAATAAAGAAAACCTCGATATTTCAACTTTATGGTTTCATTGATTGAGTGACTTGTCAAAACATGTCCATATTACATCATTATACAATATGTGTATCATACAATTTTTCTACAAAACCAGACCAATAAAACTGGTCGTTGGGTACAAACAATTACAAACTAATGCAACCAGTTATCGCTGCTTTACAGCTACATTTAATCTTCAATTTCAATTTTCACTAAAACTTTAAAACCCACTATATAGAAACTTAATAGAAGTAAAAGAGACAACATTTTGGAGTCTCTGTAGAGACCATCATCAAGTCTGAAGAATAACTAAAACAGGGAAAAACAAGTTAATTAGGAAAGTAAAGCGAGTGTTCAGTGCTAAGGTTGAGAGGTTTTGTTATTTTGTTCGTATAGGTTGTTCTAGTTATTTCTTCATTATACTTTGATTATTTTGATTCTGATTCTTGATAAATGAATTTTGCCTTTTAAATTTGCATATAACAGGGTTTAAATCATATATTCTATGCCCGAGTCAGGCTATTATTCTATTAGCAAAAATGACACCACAGCTTTGAGAGACGAATCAGGGGATGACTTGATTGTTTTTATGGATATGTGATACACAGTCCATCAAACCATCATAAACAGAACAACAGTAGGCTGCCCGTGCCGGTCGGCACAGATAAACAATATTCATTTGGCGCCAGGTAGATGGCTGGTCCCTGTCCCTGTCAAATGGCAAATTGGTCCCGATCCCAACTTCGTCCTAGAATAGAGAAAACTTGCGTCAGCAATTATTACATAGAAAATGTTCAATTGAATTAACAGTTAAGTGGGAATTGTTTTCATGACATAATTCGGTAACTAGAATTTATAATTACCTTATAATTCAAGATAATTCAACACCATTATTCAATCTTTGGTCAATTTTCAAACTGTTCTATTGGACAAATTTCATGCTGCAAAAAATCATCATACTATGAAAAAGTAACGTATTTATAGCAGTCTGAAATTGGGGCTAAATTCTATTAGAAAATCAATCATTTTCAAACTTGTGTTTAGCAGAATCAAGAATCACACATAAAAATTTTGTACAGAATAATTAAATGTTAGAATATTATGAAATTAGAGCACAGTGGAGTGATGAAAGACTCACCATTTCTAAACTCATATCAGATAAGTTCAGTGCCATCTAGCAGGATTTCACTTCCAACAGTCATAATGTCATGAAGTTAAGAGAACTGATGATTTTCTGAGAAAATAAATTCTTAAAACGATAGCAGCAGCTTCAGCAACTAGAGCTTCTTTACTCTTTGAAGGTGAATATTTTTAATTTCTCCAGTTCCAAAAAGTGTTGGGCGTATTGCATTCTGGAAAGAGAAAATTATGCCAGAAAATGGTTAATGAAATAGATAGAAACTGCAACTTGTTTGTGTTCGATTGACAGAAAACCTACCGGGTTAATGAGTAGTTTATCACAATGTGTCGAGTATATGCAGATTTCTGAGAGGTTTGATGGTAGCTTTAGACTGCATCCTCTAGTAAAACGTTGATACCTGCCAACATTGACCGATCAAAACATCATTTTCTGGACTTGATTTGAAGATCACCACAAATTACTGCAATAAATCGATATAAAACTCACCGCTTCTGACTTGATTGATTTGTGGAGCGCAATGTTAACTGCAAGTTCAGCTTTATTTTGGACCCTAGAATACAAAAGTTGTATAATTTTGATGATTCGAACTTTGACCAGAATAGAAGTGATTGAAATTTCGCCTTCACTGATTAATGTAGCTTCTAATCAGGAAATGAGTTTATAAATGTACAGTCAAACAGAGACTAGAATCTGTAGAGATATTTACCGGTACTGTATTTGTTTTGAGGACTTAAAGCGATGTCCATCTTAAACAAATGTGAAGTGAATTCCCAATGTTTACTGTTCACAGATTCTATCAAGGGTTCCAGTTATTTCAGCTCCTAAATACGAATTTTAGAAATTTTCAGTGAAGCTGTTATGAAATAAGAGCAGTTTCACACCAAATCAAACTAAGCCGTGATCTTTGAGCGGTTGAATGCTGGAAACATGAACAGATCGAATAATTTATATAGAACAGTTCTCTAAAAATAATGAATTTCCAAACAGGTTTTACCTGCTGCCGCTGCTGGTGGCGCTGTTGCTGCATGGTGCTGGTACTGCAGGTACTGCCAGTGCTGCTGTTGCAGCTGCTGGTGGCGCTGTTGCTGCATGGTGCTGGTACTGCAGGTACTGCCAGTGCTGCTGTTGCTGCTGCTGGTGGCGCTGTTGCTGCATGGTGCTGGCACTGCAGGTACTGCCAGTGCTGCTGTTGCTGCTGCTGCTGCGGTGTGTATCTCATCCTGTAACTGAGAGTAAAACAGTAATTCTTAGTTCAAAAATAATTCAAAATATCAACAGAGACTGTGAAGAATTCTGTGGAGAAATTCATTACCAGTTTTGTATTTACCTTTAAATGAGCCAGTTTAAATAGTAAATTCTATTGCATTCATTTCATTCTGAAAAGAAAAAGAAGCAATAATCAGTGACAATAGAGCAGAATGTAACATCTCAAATTATCAATCAATCAGACAGAAACAGTACAGATTAAACTGCTGTACTTATTTCATACTGATTGTACAGTTACAGATACATGTAACATTGTGTACAGATACAGAGTACAGATCACTGCATTACTTCATCCTGTGAATGAACAGTGATTTAATGTTCTCTCATCTTCATTAGATTCCCATCCGTCTAACTAAAACATCAGAACATTTCAACTCATCTAACCTCCCGACCCAACCCTCCCAGACCCCATCCCTCCCGCCCTTCTTCTCTCCCATACCCCTTCAATCCCGCCTCCCGACCCCTTCCCTCCCACGCCCCTTCCCTCCCGCCTCCTTCCCTCCCTCATCCCTTCCCTCCCGCCCTACCCGACCCCTTCCCTCCCGCCCATACCCTAGCCTTCCCTCAATGCCCCCCCCCACCTGGCCCTCCCTCAATGCCCTCCCACCTAGCCCTACCTCAATGCCTCCTCAACTCTCTCAATGCCCTCCCACCTGGCCCTCCCTCAATGCCCTCCCACCTAGCCCTCCCTCAATGCCCTTCCATCATGCCTCCTCAACTCTCTTGTCTCCTCTTCACACACCACTCATCTGTACAATAACTACAAAACGATTTGCCATTTTTCACGATCATATCAATTTCATTTATAGATCAAAATCCTTAATCAATTGCATCATTGATGGGACTCACAGATACTTTCTCTACACATTTTGGAGGCATTCAGATGACCTCAAATGATCATATGCCTGGGTTGGTCTTGAAAATCACATGGCTTCATTTTTACAGATGATTTCTTTATCAATTTCATCAAATTATTCCTATTATTTCTACTCCCTCTAATAAGTATTCACAATATATCTCAGTTTCACGACAAGTTGCAGCAGTCGTCTGTAAACAGATTTCATTTCATCAAATGATGCGAGTTTGAGTTGTAGAGGTTTCATCTACAAAACATCAAACCAAACCCGAGGAACTTAATGTTGTAAGGGAGGGGGAGGTATACGGAGGGTTCACCCGAACAAAGGAAATAAGCCCGAACCAAACCTTCACACTCACAAAATGTCGCGAGAAAGGCAAACACAAACCAAGGACAAGAATGATGGCTGAGATCAAAACAATTAATGCTATTTATGTTGCTTCACCAATTCAACATGACGTCACTAAATGAAACCATTGTGGACTATTTCAATACTCTCTACTAGAGGTTTCATATAAGCAAGTAGTTTATGGAATCCTATTCATAAAAGTTATTAATCAATGTTTTTAAACTGTTGCAAAAAATATACGTCATAAATAATCTGTTTGATTGTCTTTTCAAGTTAACACTTAAACCCAGTGGAACAAATCAAACTCCAGCCATTTTTCCTTCATTTGCCATTTTTCGTTTTTACTCTTTTCTCTGATTTTTAGCACTTGAGTCGAGGTAGGAATAGACCCCTGCCCGCTCGCTAAGCGTACAGGACACTAAACCTTCGAATTGCTCTCGGACCCCACTCTTTATATCAGCATTTCATGCTGTTTTATTTTATTCACGCATTCGCTTTACATTTTTTCATATGGCTTTTCCTTATTTTTCGTCTCACTAAAATTCTCATCAGTTCCGACTGGGATAAAGTTTAATCTTTTAGAGACAAACAGCAAAAGGTTGTGTTAGTTGCACCAGCAGCAGCAGCAGCAGCTGCAGCAGCACCAGCAGCAACACTGATACAGATGAATCTTTCATTAACTACGTCATTTGTTCCATTCCCAAATATTGAGTCATGAAGGCAACAGAAATAACTTTAAAAAACGTTAAATCTTTCATTTATGGCCTTGGTTTAGTGACCTAAGCGTCAAATATTGGTTCATAGCCCAGGTATGGTGACCAAAGAGTCAAAGTTTGGTTCATGGCTCAGGTTTAGTGACCAAAGAGTCAAAGTTTGGTTCAAGGCTCAGGTTTAGTGACCAAAGAGTCAAAGTTTGGTTCATGGCTCAGGTTTAGTGACCAAAGAGTCAAAGTTTGGTTCATGGCTCAGGTTTGGTGACCAAAGAGTCAAAGCTTGGTTCAAGGCTCAGGTTTAGTGACCAAAGAGTCAAAGTTTGGTCCATGGCTCAGGTTTAGTGACCAAATAGTCAAAGTTTGGTTCATAGCCCAGGTTTGGTAACCAAAGAGTCAAAGTTTGGTTCATAGCCCAGGTTTGGTGACCAAAGAGTCAAAGTTTGGTTCATAGGCCTGTTTTGGTGACCAAAGTGTCAAAGTTTGGTCTATGGTTCTGATTTGGTGACCAAAGAGTTAAAGTTTGGTTCATAGCCCTGTTAGGTTTACCAAAGAGTCAAAGTTTGGTCTATGGTTCTGATTTGGTGACCACGGAGGGTAAATATAGCTCATGAGCGTTGCATATGTTGAATAGGGGAATTGGACTAAACACTCATCACTAGAATAAAGTGAAGAATTATGTTCACACTGAATGGGCTCAAAATCTTGTACTAATTGATAAAGTCTGAAATAATTCTGACTAATTTGAGTCTATCGGAAAATGATGCATTGATCGAAGTCTAAAAGCTATAAACTGACAAATTGATCGAGCGCTGATAATATTTTAAATAACAGCGGAGGATGAAATAACTTTCATAAACTGATATGATCGTGAAAAATGGCAAAATACACTAGATACACCTCCCCCACGCTTTATCAGAATCTCATTGTAGTAGGAAGATTGCCGTAGCCTAACTGTAAAAACTACAACTACATCTGGTTGAATATCATTTGTTTTTACGCCTTTTAAATTCAGTAAAATATTTCCTGATAGAAGTATAATTAGTTCGCAGCCCCTTAAATTCTGTCTAGAATAGAATTATAAGTCACAGGTAGAAATAGAATATTATCCTATTCTAAAATGAATATAATAATAGAACAATAGTCTCTCCGTGTCAATCTTTGTCCCACCTAAAAATTGTACAGTTTATTTCAGAAAATGTGTCCCATCTTTTTGAAAAAGATAACTAATTATTAAGGATATCTATGAATAGTGATATACTGTGCCATGAAGGCAAATGAAGAAGTGTGTCAATAAAAGTGATTACAAAACATATCACTTATTCTAATGAGTTCTATACTCTTCTTCCAAAAATGAAGAGTAGGTCTCTGTCTAAGAATCTCCAGAAAAAAGAGGAGGCAGCAATGAATGTGAACTGCATCTCGACTCTCGTCAACAATTTTCTAAGTCGTCCTATACAGTTCTCAGTATTTACAGCCGTTTCTAAAATAGCACAGAAGAAAATACATCTTTCAGCTGGAAATGTATCAGTAAACCGCCAGACATCAACAGTAATTATTACGTATGATTGTTGTTTCATTGAATTATTAATGAAGCCGTGTTTTGATCGGAGCCAAGGAGCAGTTTGTGATCATTCAAAAAATATCACTCATTCCTGACCACATTAAATAATGGCCCTAAACATTGAAACGTCCCAATTCAGAAATCTGGGGGCAATTATCTCATAACGATTGAGAGAAGTGACGGTGAAATAACGTGCGCACTCACCGGGGATCAAACCCGGGTCTCATAGTAAAATAGAACGAGTCCAATTGGCCGATGCTTAAAAAGCTTACTGAAACATGACATGTTGCAGTCACACATGTTGCGGCCACATGACGTGTTTCATAATGATTAATCCTTTCTTAGAATAATAAAAAGATGGGACACATTTTCTGAAATATCCTGAATTTCGAGACTAAAACTACGACTAAACCATCTGTACCTGTACCAAAACCCCCACCCTATATCCCTCCCTCCAAAGTCCTACCACCACCCCTACATCCCTCCCGCCCTCCCTCACCCCTTCCCTCCCGTACCCTTTCCCTCCTGCCCTCCCTCACCCCTTCCCTCCCGCCCTCCCTCACCCCTTACCTCCCGCCCTCCCTCACCCCTTACCTCCCGCCCTCCCTCACCCCATAGGCCTACCTCCCCCCAACCTACCCACCCTCCCTAAACCCTGTGGTTAGGTGAGATGAATGTTCTAATGTTTTAGTTAGACGGATGGGAATCTAATGAAGACGAGAGAACATTAAATCACTGTTCAATCACAGGATGAAGTAATGCAGTGATCTGTACTCTGTATCTGTACACAATGTTACAATGTATCTGTAACTGTTCAATCAGTATGAAATAAGTACAGCAGTTTAATCTATAGAAATTCTAACTCTTAAGATACACATGATCTGATTGTCACGAAGGAACATGATTGATAACAGTTGTATTATTGACATCAGGAACCAGTTTCATATTGATTAAAAATAACATTTGAGTTGACCACAATTTAGAAAACCTGTAAACCCGCTTACAGAAATAACAATCCCAATCATGAACTGATTATAGTCAAATATTCACCAAAAGAAATTTGAAATGATTGAATAAATGCAACAGGTTTCTGAGATTTCATTTCAAAACATGGTTTATAACAAACAATATAAAATTGGTCCCTAAAAATCAATTCAACAACCGATAAATAAAGATTAATGTTACTTATCTTGAATTTCCACATAGGCTATAGTGATTCCTGATGTCATGCTGAATCCAAGAATGATTCCCGATGTCCGGCGCGAAACCAAAAAAGTCTGATTGTGAAACACTGATTCCTTGTCCTGTGCTGAATCTAAGAGTGATTCTTGTTTTCCTGTGCTGAATCAAAATTCCCGTTGAACACGTTGAAGTGATACCTATAATAGACAAATCTAAGATTGTTTTCTTTCCTTAGAAATAACTGCAGAAATATCAAATCTAAAATTCAAACTTACAAATTAGATTGTTCGCTCCAATCTGCAGTTCATTTATTCACGGGGTTTTTCTATCCACAGTTTAGGTTTTGCATCTAGAGTTGAACATGAAATATAAACAAAAAGGTAATGAAAAAATGAACAGTTTAAATATTATCTGTTTCTGAAACCAATGATCATCATCATCATCAATATCAGACGAATGGAGGCAAGTAGAGGCATCCATCCTCCCGCGGCAGTGACTCGAACCTCATGGCATCCAGATTGCCACGGTACGAAACCCTGCCACACTAGACCGAGTGCGCAGCAGCTACACGCGCAGCTTAGATGATCTCATTAATAGCCAATCAGAAATTCAGTTTTATTTTAGCCCGGGTTTACCCATTTATAGTTCTTCCGTGAAATTTACCTCAGCGATTAACGAGCAATCTGTTTGGTGCCGCAAGATTTCGCGCGGTAAAGCTGCGCATGTACCTGCGCACCCGGTCTAGTGTGGCAGGGGTTCGTGCTGTGGCTGAGTGTGGCGAGCGATGTCATCAGGTTGGAATCCCTCCCATGGGAGGATATTGGTGTCCGACACGTTTGGACTGCTGTGGTGATTAATATCGGTTTAGCGACAGATGAAATAAACTTACACTGTTTTCACTGTTTGATGTAATCAGTCGATGGAATCATTTTAGAACAAATTCATCACAAAACAGCGAGGTGGAGCCCATCGTGGTCTAGATATATCAGGATGGAATGACGTCGATATGCTCGACTGAGCGCCACCAGTCCAAGTGCACCATTTATAGGATGTACCTCTGAAATAATTTGATTTACCACAATATCTGAGATGGAATATTTTTCGCCATTTAAACCAATGTTACAAACACTTACCAAATATTGAAATACTGATTTCAGGGGTCGGGAAGGAGGGTGGCAATATTTAGGTGAGGATTTTGCTGAATTTCGTGTTATGGTAAAGCACGCCATTTTGATATTGCGTCATAGTGTACCTCAGATTGGGATTCCCGCCGCTAGACTGGTCACCGCCACCTGCATTCGCAAGTAGAAATGGCAACCAGTCTATTGCAGGTCTCGGCTTCTTTTCGATTATATTGAATTTTTATATTCTACGCAATATTCAAAGAATTTATTCTAATGAAAACCACGCTCTTGGATCAAAGGCCCGTGGATTACTACTTTAGTTCACAGAAATTCCGCTATCGTTATTCATAGGGGCAGCACTGAACGGTTGTTATCTGATGCAGTCTTGCTTTTTTACTGCGGCATGTGAGGAATACAGATTTTTCTTAAGTCAAATTTCATTCATCACTCAACACTAGTTTGTTAGAAATTAATAACTCTACCAACATTAGAGCTTTATATAAGGAGAGTAAATAGTATGATAGAATCTCCCTAATTCCGATCATTGGGACCAACAAAATTCATCCGTTTTACGGCAAATCCGGATTAAAAGTCATTTTCGTGTATATTAATGAATAAATTGACTGTAAATATTATCCGGATTAGACCAAAATTCGGATTAAGCCGATGCGGATTAAACGATTTAGTTTGACTGTATCAGCCAATAGAATCAGTCTTGGAATACAGAAAGACGTTCACGATTGAGTTATGTACAAATACCGATATGAGAAAAGCTTAGATTCACCTCCTAAGCCATCACCCATGGAACTGGCCCCAGGGCACTAAAAAGGCAATTACCAAGAAACAAACACTGACGCGAGTGTTGGCCTGTTTGATAAACGCAGTAACCCTAGTGTTGGCCTTGTACCACACTGACCACACGTATTCACAAACTTAGTCAGCCACCAGAACTCAGCGGTCTAGTGGTTAGCATGCTCGGCCGGCATGCTGGAGTTCGCAGGTTCGAGTCCTGCTAGGGTTAGGATTACGGTAGATATAGGGTTAGGGTTAGTGCCACAGGTTAGGGCAGCTTTTGGCCCAGCGAGGTATTTGTAGTACGATGATCATATGTTTGACTCAGGTTATTTTTTGGTGAATAGATTCTATACTAACTTATATATTTTGAACACAAATATTCGCTTTATCCTTAGAAGCCACTTTATTCAAAAGATACTTCGCTCAATACAGTAGTTTATTTCTAAATGAATAAAAGAGTTGGTGACATTATTCAATATATATATATATAAACCACAATATCTACTTTACGGTTGGTATGCAACAATTTCCACTCTTTTCCAAGAGGTGTCGCTTTGGATAAATGTCTATATCTCTTGACCCAATGGACCGATTACGATTAAACTTGATACACAGGAACTTTTATCAAGTAGCACTCGGGGTGGGTGAAATCGCTCTAGGTTGAAGTTACACTGTCCTAAAATGGCTCCAAACAACGTGAAATTGGTAGTTAGGCCTAATTCGAGTACGGGTAGAACACAGTTTGAAATCGTATCGTTGTAGGTTATCGTAAAGAAGATGAATCCGTAGGCACCTAATACGACGATTAACAGTACAAATATCGATATAGACACGGTTTTAGTCGAGACATTGATCGCCGGGTTTAAACATTCCTGGATATGACCATGTTTCACAATTAAATTCATCTTCTGAATGAGGACGACCATCGATCACGTGTCTAATCGCGTCATAATGGGTACGGAATGTCCCGTGTTCGAACCAAGTAATTACTGATACTGGTTCAGAGTGGTATTGATACTGAATAGAGGATGTACAGGGGTATCCCGAGTTCGAACCTAGTAATTACTGATACTGGTTCAGAGTGGTATTGATACTGAATAGAGGATGTACAGGAGTATCCCGAGTTCGAACCTAGTAATTACTGATACTGGTTCAGAGTGGTCTTGATACTGAATACAGGGGTGTCACGGGTTCGAACCCAGTAGTGGTCCAAGTTGCCCTTATGCTGGATAGAGGATGTCCCGATTGTACAGTGCTGCCGCTATGCTCATCGTTAGCGGGATTTCCATACACTAACTGAAGTCAACTCTGGCAATCGTCGTGCTGTCCAGTTATACTCCGTAACCCTTGCTTGCCAGAGTTGACTAACGTTAGTGTATGAAAATCCCGCTACCGATGGGCATAGAGGCAGCACCGTACGGTAAAATGTTGATATCTTAAAAATAATTACTGATAACTGATTCAGAGTGGTCCAAGTGGTCACTGGTGGTCCAAGTTGTCCTGATGCTGAATAGAGGATGTACAGGGGTGTCCCGAGTTCGAACCCAGCACTATTCTAGGTTGTTAGTCGAAAAATGATTGAATAACGCACACACGACTTACAGCAAAATTTATCTATATTTACTCCAGAGATGATTTTGATAAAACCAATGTCTCTAGTAAACTTTGCATCATTCATGAATCTACTCAACCAAAATAAATAAAATTGAAACCAAATTTTAGAATCTACAGGGCTTCATTTCTGAATGATTATTGTTTGTTTTGACTGGTGCGTTGTCATGGTGATGGCAAGGTGCTATTCTGGATCAGATGTCTGGAAAAATAGTAATTCCTCAAAACAGAGCCAAATTTCATCCTGAAATGAATAACTACACTTATTTTCATCGATATGATAATGAAATGAGTTTATTTGAGCAAAATACGTTATAGAAATTTATCACAGAAATATAGAACTTGTAGATGTCGGCCGCGCCCCGCTGATAAACTAGGTGAAATACCTATTGTGAGTCACCGATTTAAGTTTTTAAGTTTCTTTGTTTGAAATACCGGTATTTTATTGGGAATATTTTTCACATAATTTTTCTGTGAACTATTGCACGGAAATCGCAACAAATTCCTAATTTCGTGGTATTATTTCCTGCAACTATCAATTCGGAGCGGCATTTAAAGTCTACCGCGGGCACTATCGTGAGCTCTTTACTTGGTGCCCGGAGCGCTAATGCCCCTGAGTCCTGGTCTCCTCGATCTGCGCGGACTACAGAACTAGCCCTCCCAAGTGGAGTATGTCCCATTTAAGAATGATGGCGGACGAATCAATCGCATTTTTCGCTTGAAATATTTAGAAGCTTCTCTTTCAACGCAGAAGCGACAGAATGTCTTCAAACCATTTCAACATTGAGATACAGTAAGTAAATTTACTTATGAATCGAATACTTTTTTGTACGGTTGAAGGTGATTCGAGATGGAAGGTGTCGGAACACAGGGGCTTGTCACTCACAATTTGACGGAGGGAGGATGGATTGGATGACACCAGTTGCCAGTATCCCTATCTATATAAGGATACTGGTGTGGTCCATCCTCAATCAAATTGTGATAAGCTCCTGTGTGTTGGACATAAAACACTCGGGTTTAACCGCCATGTCGAGCTGATGCGTGTAAAACTGTCGGCCGACATTCAAGATACAATTAGTAAAATGTATGATTAATATCAAGTGTGGATCGAGGCCTAATATAAACTATTATTATCAATGCAGATGGAGCATTTGAGCAGGGACTTGACACAAAAGGATTTTGACCCCAGTATCCTCAGTCTTTTTATACATAGTACCTAGGATACTGGGGACTGGGGTTGAAATCGTTTTGTGTCAAGTCCCTGTGATTACTATCAATACAGATGTAGCATTTGACCCCGCGGATACCCTGGATTTTAGAGTGATTTCTCTGACAGGTTTCTATGTTTATTTCAGGGTGATGCTCAACTAAATAACTGCAGTCATGCAGGAAGTTCAAGCTGGAATAACTGTTTGGCGATGAAGTGAACAAGTGATCCCTCAATTCAGGTAGATATATCTTAAGGTAGGGGCACACGAGCATATTTTTTCGCCCGTTCGCGGCGAATTTATTAATCGCCCGAAAAATTCGCTAGTGTGGCCACTCACGGCGACGACGATTTCGTCGGCCGACTCGATCGCCCGGTGAATCGCCTGTATCAAACATGTTTGATATTTTCGGCCGATTATTTACGCCGGCGATCAGATCGCTCGCAAATTCGCTCGTCTGCCCGCACTCAGCGAATTTCACCGATCAATCCATTTTTATCAACCAATAGGATGCATTGTTGATATCATGTGATTCGTTAACTCTCTCCCTCTTAGTGCCAGTCGCTGACCGAATTTCGGTTTGATCGCTTTGTGTGCCCGCTCGTATCGGGCGTATAATTTTGTCGGTGAATTTAATCGTCGCGATCGGGAGAAAAAATACGCTCGTGTGTCCCTAGCTTTAGGCCCTTGTCACAGACCTCTAGAAACCAGTTTCAGTGGTGTTTTAAAACCGAGTTAACCAAAATCCAAGCAGGTTTTCAGCGCCGTTCTCAAATCATTGATGCCATCATGATTTGAAAGCTTGTCAAAGATTGCGGCTCAATTTACTGTGTTTGGGACTTTGCAAAATTTCGCTGCGATGAAATTAACTGTGGAAATATCAAACATGTTTGAATGGTGCGATTCACCTGCTGCTGAGCAACGAACACGCTGCAAATTTCATTGTGAAATCTGTAATTTCAGACGGTGTGGGAATAAATTCATATAGTGTTCCCTGCTCTAAGTCTGAACCAATTTACCGTTAAGTCTTGTATGAAAAAAGATTGTAACACTGAAAATTCTTGGCACTAAAAGCATTTTGAATCTTGTTGAATCTGTTTTCATTTTTTATCTGATGAAGAAATAATGATTTTCAGTGTTTTGTATTATTTCAGACGTAGGCCTAACGCTAGAGTTTTATTTATTCTATTCAAAAGAAGATGATATTTAGATCAGGTTTGTTTAGTTACTCTTATTCATGTCGAATATTTGATATGATTTTTGTGAATTGCTCTAATGATGTTATAATGAATGTTGTTTGATTTATTTTCAGTCTAATGGAGGAGGATCTCAATAACTGAAACCTGCGACACGTCTACACCTGAAATTGACTGCACGTCAAATGAATGAATTATTGAATGTAAATGACTGTGATGTTTAATGTTGATTAGAGGATTTGGACCAGGGTGTCTGATATATACTGATGAATAGTTACTACATGATCGCCACCTATTGGAATTTTGCTGAACTACCAAATTATTGGATTGAACAGTATATCACAGACGCCATCTATTGGAAATTTAGAAATTTATGTCTTGAGTGTCAAAATAAACGTAAAATTTATTTTAGATAAACACTTAAAATCATTCTCAAGTTGAGTCTGAACTGTTTGTTTTGATCTGAATGTAGTCGATCACAATATCTGAGTGACTGTCAAAACCCTTTCAGGATTGGCACTTAACTATCCTATGAGTACAGAGATGATTTTGATAAAACCAGTGTCTCTGGTAAACTTTGCATCATTCAGAATCTACTCAACCAAAATAAAGAAACTTGAAACCAAATTTGAGAATCTATATGCGTTGTCATGGTGATGGCAAGGTGAAATTCTGGATCTGAGTTCGGGGAAAATAGTAATTCCTCAAAACAGAGCCAAATTTCATACTGAAATGAATAACTACACTTATTTTTCATCGATATGATAAAATGAATTTATTTGAGCAAAATATTTCATAGAAATTTGTCACAAAAATATAGAACTTGACCTCGAATGATATGAAAGGGTGTTGAGTCTGGGTGACCTGTAGATACTTCAGATCGCACAGATGATGATGATGATGAAAACTGTTATTTGTGTTCTCCTCTTCTTCAGAATCAGACTATAAATAAATCAAGAAAAGATATCTGTATTTTTATTTTAAGAGTCATTATCAGGCCACACCGAGGGGTAGGGTGAGAGGTTTGAGACGGACAACCATGAATGGTCCCACATCTCAAATATTACTACATATATTACTAAAACATCCTAAAATCCAGTTGCTACCTGGTTCAAGTTGACGTGTTTTGACTACATGTAATTTGACCAGTAACTTTGTGCCCCACACCAAATCCAGATTTATCAAAGTGACATAGTAAACAGTACCAAACAATATATCTACCCGTACCTGAATTGAGGGATCACTTGTTCACCTCATTGCCAAACAGTTATTCGGACTGGAACTCCCTGATGACTGCAGTTATTTAGTAGATCATCACCCTGAAATGAACACAGAAACCTGTCTGTCAGAGAAAGCACTCTAAAATCCAGGGTATCCACCGCGGGGTCAAATCTGTAAACAGTATCTCATGAGACCAGTATCAATCGCCTAATCGTATCGAAGGAGTCTCTACGAACCTGTTCGCTGGACGTTCGTCGCCCGATAGTTTATCGAGACAATTATATGCCCTCCATATGATTTCTTCAGTCAGTTTTTATGTTACATCGTCTCGTGTACGACGCCGTCTCTATAATGAGATCACAAACATAGACTCGCCCAGTGAGAGGGTAGTCGGCGTCTTCAAGTTCCGACTTCCAGAATATCATTAAAAAAACTACCATTAACCAGTATAAACACCCCTAAAACCTCAATCAGTTAAGTATCAAGGCTGAAACAACCCCCGACTCGATATTTCAAGAGAAAACGTATCAAATACGCCCAGCCCATCCCGCTGTCGCAATAGCTCATCCCCCTATTGTTGCAACACAATAGAACACGCCACAATTGAAATATCCCTCGCACTAGCAATAGACGATATCCCCCAATTGAGATCGATTAGCCAATCAGCGGCCGCGTACTAAAGCGTGTCTGGACTTGTCGCAGGCGCCGGGAAATTCGATTTCAGCAATAAATCGAAATATCAGTCGAATCGTGCGCCATCTTTCGCTATTCTGATTGGATTTCACTCGCAAAGGAATACAATACGGAGAAAATGTTTTATAGGAGGTTTTTAGTGAATAAATGGAATATTTTCAATCGAAATGTGATAAAAATATTGCTATTTTGCGAATGGATTTCATGAAAATTCTTAGACTGGACACGGAATTAAATTTACTTCAAAACGTGGGATTGGATGAACTTAAATAATCACTGGATCCACGTCGGAATCTGAGAAAAAGTTGCAGTTGTGTAAGTAAGTTTTTTTTGTATCAACGATGGATTTATTATTCTATACTTTAGGGATATATTTTTCTTGAACAATATTTAGAAAGTAAGGTAAAGTTTGAAATTTGTTCGTTACAAAATGCAACTTAAATTTACTAACGACTGGACTAATTTGACCCAACAATCAATATAGTGCTTTATGCATAGATTCTGCGCGATATTTCTCTTAAAAAAAAACCTCAGTCATCCTCATTAATCTGGGTGTCTAGTTGACTGATACAAATTACGTAACAGTAAAACAACAAACTGCGTTACGATGATGAACTGTGTTTTTATGTCGGTTTGATAGTTTATACGAGTTGAATTTACATAAATAGATTATTAGAAATTAAACTCAGGAATATTTTGAGAGAGACTCAGTAAGAGAGCGGTGCCGCATTAGAGACACAGGGCGGGGTAAGAGAGCGGTGCCGCATTGGAGACACAGGGCGGGGTAAGAGAGCGGTGCCGCATTAGAGACACAGGGCGGGGTAAGAGAGCGGTGCCGCATCAGAGACACAGGGCGGGGTAAGAGAGCGGTGCCGCATTAGAGACACAGGGCGGGGTAAGAGAGCGGTGCCGCGTTAGAGACACAGGGCGGGGTAAGCTGTGTTTTAGGTCGCGCTCTATTATCAACTACATCTCATTTTGCTAATAATCACTGATCAGCTCTTACAGTAACTCAGTATACTAGTTTGATTCTTGATATAAAAAAAAGTCGAGGGCAGTAGGGATTTGTAATGGTATCAGGGGTAGATAGCAGACTGCAGAACTAGTTTCACTCGTTTCAGTATGAATCAGTTATGACTAAATGAGACAATTTGTAGACTGCGTTATGTTTTCCAGGGTTTGATTAGCTTAAAGTTGTATGATCGACAAATTGGTTACACATATTAATGTACTGATCTAAAGTTTATACATTGGTTAAATGGGACATTCGAAATAAATTCAAGTTAAATGATTTTCAACTAATAAAACTACGATAGCGGTGTTGCATTAGTTCATCACGCAGGAACTTGTCACAAAATCATACACAGATACATTCAGTATTAAAACGGTCCAGTTTGAGATGATATTGATATTGTATTGTTAATGATTAACGTATAGTGACCTGCATTGAGTTTACGATGTAAAGAAGATGATTTAAAGTCTCGTGAAATGTGTCAAATGTCATTGTTTATTGTTCTCGGACAATACGATACAAATGCCTACGTGATGCGCGTTCAAACGATTTCATCCAGTTTAGATATTCATATTTTGTATCAGTTAGCCAAACACCGACGAGTATGACTAACTTTGTATCCAATCACTGACGAGTATGACTAATTATGCGTCGAATCATTGATGAGGATGTTTTGGAAGCTGGAACCGGTGTTGGCGGCGCCGACGCCTCATGAAAATATAAATTAATCATTAAAATTCAAATTTCAAGTTAAATCAATTGCTATAAGATATTTCTATAGTATCTGATTTATACTGATACATACTTCATACAGTTCGGAATGGATTGATATCTTCACTAGAGTCACCGCGCAGTTTATAGAGCGAAGATGGATTATGACCAGTGACCCAATAGTTAGATAATATGAAATATGAAGCTTCATTGTGTTCGACCATTCTTGTCGTTCGTTGTGTCCAGCACAGATTATTACATCTGGGTGTCAAGTGTACATTATTCATATGACTGTCGGACTTAGAGGTGCTCGCACGTAATGTCTACAGTAAAAATCAGACATTTTAACATACCTACCTCTTGTGAACATATATACGAATTTATTCTGAATGGAATCGATTAATATGACCTGTTCTCAAAAACTGTGAACTGTTACTGGAAACTAAATTTCTTATTCAGGATTCCGGCACGTTATTCAAAACACAAGGATTCAAATTGACTCAAAGATTATCATTGGATTCAACACACACAGGATTGGATAAACTGTAAGTTAGAAAAAAATTAACAGCTGAAATTATGTTTTATAGGTTTAGTAAGTTATTAGGAACTTACTCGGTGAGTTAGTAAGTTATAGTATTACATGGAAATATAATGGGTTAATTTAAGTGATGAAATTAGGGTGCTATGCGTGGTGTCCTGGGAGTTCTCAGTTGGAGGAAGCTGTTTGTTTATTCTGATGCTTAATATCTTAATTTCAGGATCCTGTATTTCATGCTTCTTTTTTTTCCAGGGTTTCTCTCTATTCTATTTCCAGGTGATTTTCTTTTTTTCAGAATTTCGGTTTTTTAAATCTATTGCTTTACTAGACAACGCCTATTATGTAAATAAATTATTTGAAATAAACATGACAATTTCAGGGTCATCGCTGAGACAAGACCCCAGAGGACTAGGCCACAGAGTACGTGTCTTCACCCCCAGCACACAAAAGAGTGGTCCGATTCAGGTGCGGCCTGTATATTCTATTTCAGTGAAAAGACCAAGACCCCCCTAGTCACAGAAGATTGAACCTGAAGTTGAATGATGATGACAGAGTGACTGAAGAACTCCGGTGCGACCTGTATAACATGTCTCTATTTCAGTATCCCCCTCCCTAACCCCTAAACCCGAGCCCGAATAGGTAGGCCGAATATATATAGGTTAGGTTAGAATAGTTAGTTGATAAATCTGTGAATTGAAACATAATTTCAGCTGTTGATATAAAATGCAGTTGTAATTTCAAGTGGAACCTTTTAACAATAAAAAGTTGCATTTATTTACAATGAACTGGATTGAAAATGTTTGACAGTTTGTGAGTTAAGTGTGATTTGATTAAGATGAAGAGTTGAACTGTTGAACTCTACTTCTTATAAAATACAAATGACATTTACTTACGTACAACTGGTTTCAGGTTCAGACAGCACCCACCCCACCCGGTCGGGTCCTATTCCTGTGGTACCTGGGTTTCTGGTTTATTTGGTTGAATTAATTTACTGATTTTGGTCGCGCTGTTTTTGATGTCGATATTTCTCGCGTATATTTTTAGAAGACGCAGTTTGTAATGTTGAAGTTTAGTTTAATTGATGATTCAAATCATTGAATAATTATACATTTAAATAATCCACACCTTGTTATTTTGAGGTCTCCTCTCAAATTAATCTCGTTATAGCAGCGGTTGTTTTCGTACCATTGAACATCAGTGTTTTATTGCAAACATAGAAATTCATTACATGAAACAGAATTAGAGTCAACAATTTATTACTATTATTCTATAGATTATAAATGTTGGATGTGGCTCGACCTTTAAGTCATCATTTCAAAGTCGTTTCGTGCTGTTTGATTTTTCTCACGGCAAGTCTAGGTAGGTAGGTCTCTGCCAATTGTAATTTTACGGGGTCAGTTACTCCAATTTCACGACCCTCTTATTGTATTAAAGAAGTTTCAAAATTCACGATAAACAATAGATTCTCAGAATCAGAATTTTCTGGCTGCTTTTGGTTCTGAAGATGATGAATTCTATCTTAATTGATGGGTTAGGGTGTACTGAACTGATTTTCAATAGATTGGCTGAAAGATTCAGAATTTTCTGGCTACTTATGCTTCTGAAGTTGATGGATTCAAACTGAAAAGATGGGTTAAGGCGTATTGAACTGATTTCAAATAGATAGGTTGAAAGAACCAGAATTTTCTGGCTGCTTTTGGTTCTGAAGATGATGGATTCAATCTGAAAAGATGGGTTAAGGCGTATTGAACTGATTTCAAATAGATAGGTGGAAAGATTCAGAATTTTCTGGGTACTTATGCTCCTGAAGATGATGGACTCGATCTGAAATGATAGGTTAAGGTAAACTGAACTGATTTCGAGTAGATGGACTGAAAGATACAGATTTTTCTTGCAAAGTAGGGTCCTAAAGATGATGAGTTCTATCTTAATTGATTGGTTAGGGTGTACTGAACTGATTTAAAATAGATAGGTGGAAAGATTAAGAATTTTCTGGCTATTTATGCTCCTGAGGATGATGCACTCGATCTGAAATGATAGGTTAAGGTAGACTGAACTGATTTCGAGTAGATGGACTGAAAGATACAGATTTTTCTTGCAAAATAGGGTCCTAAAGATGATGAGTTCTATCTTAATTGATGAGTTAGGGTGTACTGAATTGATTTCAAATAGATAGGTTGAAAGAATCAGAATTTTCTGGCTGCTTTTGGTTCTGATGATGATGGATTCAATTTGAAAAGATGTGTTAAGGCGTATTGAACTGATTTCAAATAGATAGGTGGAAAGATTAAGAATTTTCTGGCTATTTATGCTCCTGAGGATGATGCACTCGATCTGAAATGATAGGTTAAGGTAGACTGAACTGATTTCGAGTAGATGGACTGAAAGATACAGATTTTTCTTGAAAAATAGGGTCCTAAAGATGATGAGTTCTATCTTAATTGATGGGTTAGGGTGTACTGAACTGATTTCAAATAGATAGGTGGAAAGATTAAGAATTTTCTGGCTATTTATGCTCCTGAAGATGATGGACTCGATCTGAAATGATAGGTTAAGGTAAACTGAACTGATTTCGAGTAGATGGACTGAAAGATACAGATTTTTCTTGCAAAATAGGGTCCTAAAGATGATGAATTCTATCTTAATTGATGGGTTAGGGTGAACTGAACTGATTTCAAATAGATAGGTGGAAAGAATCAGAATTTTCTGGCTGCCTTTGGTTCTGAAGATGATGGACTCAATCTGAAAAGATGGGCTAAGGCGTATTGAACTGATTTCAAATAGATAGGTGGAAAGATTAAGAATTTTCTGGCTATTTATGCTCCTGAAGATGATGGACTCGATCTGAAATGATAGGTTAAGGCGTATTGAACTGATTTCAAATAGATAGATGGAAAGATTAAGAATTTTCTGGCTATTTATGCTCCTGAAGATGATGGACTCGATTTGAAATGATAGGTTAAGGTAAACTGAACTGATTTCGAGTAGATGGACTGAAAGATACAGATTTTTCTTGCAAAATAGGGTCCTAAAGATGATGAATTCTATCTTAATTGATGGGTTAGGGTGAACTGAACTGATTTCAAATAGATAGGTTGAAAGAATCAGAATTTTCTGGCTGCTTTTGGTTCTGAAGATGATGGATTCAATTCGAAAAGATGTGTTAAGGCGTATTGAACTGATTTCAAATAGATAGGTGGAATGATTCAGAATTTTCTGGGTACTTATCCTCCTGAAGATGATGGACTCGATCTGAAATGATAGGGTAAGGTAAACTGAACTGATTTCGAGTAGATGGACTGAAAGATACAGATTTTTCTTGCAAAATAGGGTCCTAGAGATGATGAATTCTATCTTAATTGATGGGTTAGGATGTACTGAACTGATTTCAAATAGATAGGTTGAAAGAATCAGAATTTTCTGGCTGCCTTTGGTTCTGAAGATGATGGACTCAATCTGAAAAGATGGGCTAAGGCGTATTGAACTGATTTCAAATAGATAGGTGGAAAGATTAAGAATTTTCTGGCTATTTATGCTCCTGAAGATGATGGACTCGATCTGAAACGATAGGTTAAGGTAAACTGAACTGATTTCGAGTAGATGGACTGAAAAATACAGATTTTTCTTGCAAAATAGGGTCCTAAAGATGATGAATTCTATCTTAATTGATGGGTTAGGGTGTACTGAACTGATTTCAAATAGATAGGTTGAAAGAATCAGAATTTTCTGGCTGCTTTTGGTTCTGAAGATGATGGATTCAATCTGAAAAGATGTGTTAAGGCGTATTGAACTGATTTCAAATAGATAGGTGGAAAGATTCAGAATTTTCTGGGTACTTATGCTCCTGAAGATGATGGACTCGATCTGAAATGATAGGTTAAGGTAAACTGAACTGATTTCGAGTAGATGGAGTGAAAGATACAGATTTTTCTTGCAAAGTAGGGTCCTAAAGATGATGAGTTCTATCTTAATTGATTGGTTAGGGTGTACTGAACTGATTTCAAATAGATAGGTGGAAAGAATCAGAATTTTCTGGCTGCTTTTGGTTCTGAAGATGATGGATTCAACCTGAAAAGATGTGTTAAGGCGTATTGAACTGATTTCAAATAGATAGGTGGAAAGATTCAGAATCTTCTGGGTACTTATGCTCCTGAAGATGATGGACTCGATCTGAAATGATAGGTTAAGGCAAACTGAACTGATTTCGAGTAGATGGACTGAAAGATACAGATTTTTCTTGCAAAATAGGGTCCTAAAGATGATGAGTTCTATCTTAATTGATGGGTTAGGGTGTACTGAACTGATTTCAAATAGATAGGTTGAAAGAATCAGAATTTTCTGGCTGCTTTTGGTTCTGAAGATGATGGATTCAATCTGAAAAGATGTGTTAAGGCGTATTGAACTGATTTCAAATAGATAGGTGGAAAGATTAAGAATTTTCTGGCTATTTATGCTCCTGAAGATGATGGACTCGATCTGAAACGATAGGTTAAGGTAAACTGAACTGATTTCGAGTAGATGGACTGAAAGATACAGATTTTTCTTGCAAAATAGGGTCCTAAAGTTGATGAGTTCTATCTTAATTGATGGGTTAGAGTGTACTGAACTGATTTCAAATAGAAAGGTGGAAAGATTAAGAATTTTCTGGCTATTTATGCTCCTGAAGATGATGGACTCGATCTGAAACGATAGGTTAAGGTAAACTGAACTGATTTCGAATAGATGGACTGAAAGATACAGATTTTTCTTGCAAAATAGGGTCCTAAAGATGATGAATTCTATCTTAATTGATGGGATAGGGTGTACTGAACTGATTTCAAATACATAGGTTGAAAGAATCAGAATTTTCTGGCTGCTTTTGGTTCTGAAGATGATGGATTCAATCTGAAAAGATGTGTTAAGGCGTATTGAACTGATTTCAAATAGATAGGTGGAAAGATTAAGAATTTTCTGGGTACTTATCCTCCTGAAGATGATGGACTCGATCTGAAATGATAGGTTAAGGTAAACTGAACTGATTTCGAGTAGATGGACTGAAAGATACAGATTTTTCTTGCAAAATAGGGTCCTAAAGATGATGAATTCTATCTTAATTGATGGGTTAGGGTGAACTGAACTGATTTCAAATAGATAGGTGGAAAGAATCAGAATTTTCTGGCTGCCTTTGGTTCTGAAGATGATGGACTCAATCTGAAAAGATGGGCTAAGGCGTATTGAACTGATTTTAAATAGATAGGTGGAAAGATTAAGAATTTTCTGGCTATTTATGCTCCTGAAGATGATGGACTCGATCTGAAATGATAGGTTAAGGTAAACTGAACTGATTTCGAGTAGATGGACTGAAAGATACAGATTTTTCTTGCAAAATAGGGTCCTAAAGATGATGAATTCTATCTTAATTGATGGGTTAGGGTGTACTGAACTGATGTTCAATAGATTGGTTGAAAGATTCAGAATTTTCTGACTACTAATACTTCTGAAGTTGATTGAAACAATCTGAAAAGATGGGTTAAGGCGTATTGAACTGATTTCAAATAGATAGGTGGAAAGATTAAGAATTTTCTGGCTATTTATGCTCCTGAAGATGATGGACTCGATCTGAAACGATAGGTTAAGGTAAACTGAACTGATTCCGAGTAGATGGGATGAAAGATACAGATTTTTGTTGCAAAATAGGGTCCTAAAGATAATGAATTCAATCTTAATTAATGGGTTAGGGTGTAATGAACTGATGTCAAATAGATAGGTTGAAAGAATCAGAATTTTCTGGCTGCTTTTGGTTCTGAAGATGATGGATTCAATCTGAAAAGATGGGTTTAGGCGAATTGAACTGATTTCAAATAGATAGGTGGAAAGATTCAGAATTTTCTGGGTATTTATGCTCCTGAAGATGATGGACTCGATCTGAAACGATAGGTTAAGGTAAACTGAACTGATTTCGAGTAGATGGACTGACAGATACAGATTTTTCTTGCAAAAGAGGGTCCTAAAGGTGATGAATTCTATCTTAATTGATGGGTTAGGGTGTACTGAACTGATTTCAAATAGATAGGTTGAAAGAATTAGAATTTTCTGGCTGCTTTTGGTTCTGAAGATGATGGATTCAATCTGAAAAGATGTGTTAAGGCGTATTGAACTGATTTCAAATAGATAGGTGGAAAGATTCAGAATCTTCTGGGTACTTATGCTCCTGAAGATGATGGACTCGATCTGAAATGATAGGTTAAGGTAAACTGAACTGATTTAGAGTAGATGGACTGAAAGATACAGATTTTTCTTGCAAAGTAGGGTCCTAAAGATGATGAGTTCTATCTTAATTGATTGGTTAGGGTGTACTGAGCTGATTTCAAATAGATAGGTGGAAAGATTAAGAATTTTCTGGCTATTTATGCTCCTGAAGATGATGGACTCGATCTGAAACGATAGGTTAAGGTAAACTGAACTGATTTCGTGTAGATGGACTGAAAGATACAGATTTTTCTTGCAAAATAGGGTCCTAAAGATGATGAATTCTATCTTAATTGATGGGTTAGGGTGTACTGAACTGATTTCAAATAGATAGGTTGAAAGAATCAGAATTTTCTGGCTGCTTTTGGTTCTGAAGATGATGGATTCAACCTGAAAAGATGTGTTAAGGCGTATTGAACTGATTTCAAATAGATAGGTGGAAAGATTCAGAATCTTCTGGGTACTTATGCTCCTGAAGATGATGGACTCGATCTGAAATGATAGGTTAAGGCAAACTGAACTGATTTCGAGTAGATGGACTGAAAGATACAGATTTTTCTTGCAAAATAGGGTCCTAAAGATGATGAATTCTATCTTAATTGTTGGGTTAGGGTGTACTGAACTGATGTTCAATAGATTGGTTGAAAGATTCAGAATTTCCTGACTACTTATAGTTCTGAAGTTGATTGATTCAATCTGAAAAGATGGGTTAAGGCGTATTGAACTGATTTCAAATAGATAGGTGGAAAGATTAAGAATTTTCTGGCTATTTATGCTCCTGAAGATGATGGACTCGATCTGAAATGATAGGTTAAGGTAAACTGAACTGATTCCGAGTAGATGGGATGAAAGATACAGATTTTTCTTGCAAAATAGGGTCCTAAAGATCATGAATTCTATCTTAATCGATGGGTTAGGGTGTACTGAACTGATTTCAAATAGATAGGTTGAAAGAATCAGAATTTTCTGGCTGCTTTTGGTTCTGAAGATGATGGATTCAATCTGAAAAGATGTGTTAAGGCGTATTGAACTGATTTCAAATAGATAGGTGGAAAGATTCAGAATTTTCTGGGTACTTATGCTCCTGAAGATGATGGACTCGATCTGAAATGATAGGTTAAGGTAAACTGAACTTATTTCGAGTAGATGGACTGAAAGATACAGATTTTTCTTGCAAAGTAGGGTCCTAAAGATGATGAGTTCTATCTTAATTGATTGGTTAGGGTGTACTGAACTGATTTCAAATAGATAGGTGGAAAGATTAAGAATTTTCTGGCTATTTATGCTCCTGAAGATGATGGACTCGATCTGAAACGTTAGGTTAAGGTAAACTGAACTGATTTCGTGTAGATGGACTGAAAGATACAGATTTTTCTTGCAAAATAGGGTCCTAAAGATGATGAATTCTATCTTAATTGATGGGTTAGGGTGTACTGAACTGATTTCGAATAGATAGGTTGAAAGAATCAGAATTTTCTGGCTGCTTTTGGTTCTGAAGATGATGGATTCAACCTGAAAAGATGTGTTAAGGCGTATTGAACTGATTTCAAATAGATAGGTGGAAAGATTAAGAATTTTCTGGCTATTTATGCTCCTGAAGATGATGGAATCGATCTGAAATGATAGGGTAAGGTAAACTGAACTGATTTCGAGTAGATGGACTGAAAGATACAGATTTTTCTTGCAAAATAGGGTCCTAAAGATGATGAATTCTATCTTAATTGATGGGTTAGGGTGAACTGAACTGATTTCAAATAGATAGGTGGAAAGAATCAGAATTTTCTGGCTGCCTTTGGTTCTGAAGATGATGGACTCAATCTGAAAAGATGGGCTAAGGCGTATGGAACTGATTTCAAATAGATAGGTGGAAAGATTAAGAATTTTCTGGCTATTTATGCTCCTGAAGATGATGGACTCGATCTGAAATGATAGGTTAAGGTAAACTGAACTGATTTCGAGTAGATGGACTGAAAGATACAGATTTTTCTTGCAAAATAGGGTCCCAAAGATGATGAATTCTATCTTAATTGTTGGGTTAGGGTGTACTGAACTGATGTTCAATAGATTGGTTGAAAGATTCAGAATTTTCTGACTACTTATACTTCTGAAGTTGATTGAAACAATCTGAAAAGATGGGTTAAGGCGTATTGAACTGATTTCAAATAGATAGGTGGAAAGATTAAGAATTTTCTGGCTATTTATGCTCCTGAAGATGATGGACTCGATCTGAAATGATAGGTTAAGGTAAACTGAACTGATTCCGAGTAGATGGGATGAAAGATACAGATTTTTGTTGCAAAATAGGGTCCTAAAGATGATGAATTCTATCTTAATTAATGGGTTAGGGTGTAATGAACTGATGTCAAATAGATAGGTTGAAAGAATCAGAATTTTCTGGCTGCTTTTGGTTCTGAAGATGATGGATTCAATCTGAAAAGATGGGTTTAGGCGAATTGAACTGATTTCAAATAGATTGGTGGAAAGATTCAGAATTTTCTGGCTATTTATGCTCCTGAAGATGATGGACTCGATCTGAAACGATAGGTTAAGGTAAACTGAACTGATTTCGAGTAGATGGACTAAAAGATACAGATTTTTCTTGCAAAAGAGGGTCATAAAGGTGATGAATTCTATCTTAATTGATGGGTTAGGGTGTACTGAACTGATTTCAAATAGATAGGTTGAAAGAATTAGAATTTTCTGGCTGCTTTTGGTTCTGAAGATGATGGATTCAATCTGAAAAGATGTGTTAAGGCGTATTGAACTGATTTCAAATAGATAGGTGGAAAGATTCAGAATTTTCTGGGTACTGATGCTTCTGAAGATGATGGACTCGATCTGAAATGATAGGTTAAGGTAAACTGAACTGATTTAGAGTAGATGGACTGAAAGATACAGATTTTTCTTGCAAAATAGGGTCCTAAAGATGATGAATTCTATCTTAATTGTTGGGTTATGGTGTACTGAACTGATGTTCAATAGATTGGTTGAAAGATTCAGAATTTTCTGACTACTTATACTTCTGAAGTTGATTGATTCAATCTGAAAAGATGGGTTAGGGCGTATTGAACTGATTTCAAATAGATAGGTGGAAAGATTAAGAATTTTCTGGCTATTTATGCTCCTGAAGATGATGGACTCCATCTGAAATGATAGGTTAAGGTAAACTGAACTGATTCCGAGTAGATGGGATGTAAGATACAGATTTTTGTTGCAAATTAGGGTCCTAAAGATGATGAATTCTATCTTATTTAATGGGTTAGGGTGTAATGAACTGATGTCAAATAGATAGGTTGAAAGAATCAGAATTTTCTGGCTGCTTTTGGTTCTGAAGATGATGGATTCAATCTGAAAAGATGGGTTTAGGCGAATTGAACTGATTTCAAATAGATAGGTGGAAAGATTCAGAATTTTCTGGCTTTTTATGCTCCTGAAGATGATGGAATCGATCTGAAACGATAGGTTAAGGTAAACTGAACTGATTTCGAGTAGATGGACTGAAAGATACAGATTTTTCTTGCAAAATAGGGTCCTAAAGATGATGAATTCTATCTTAATTGATGGGTTAAGGTGTACTGAACTGATTTCAAATAGATAGGTTGAAAGAATCAGAATTTTCTGGCTGCTTTTGGTTCTGAAGATGATGGATTCAATCTGAAAAGATGTGTTAGGGCGTATTGAACTGATTTCAAATAGATAGGTGGAAAGATTAAGAATTTTCTGGCTATTTATGCTCCTGAAGATGATGGACTCGATCTGAAATGATAGGTTAAGGTAAACTGAACTGATTTCGAGTAGATGGACTGAAAGATACAGATTTTTCTTGCAAAATAGGGTCCTAAAGATGATGAGTTCTATCTTAATTGATGGGTTAGGGTGCACTGAACTGATTTCAAATAGAAAGGTGGAAAGATTAGGAATTTTCTGGTTATTTATGCTCCTGAAGATGGTGGACTCGATCTGAAATGATAGGTTAAGGTCAACTGAACTGATTACGAGCAGATGGACTGAAAGATACAGATTTTTCTTGCAAAATAGAGTCCTAAAGATGACGAATTCTATCTTAATTGATGGGTTAGGGAGAACTGAACTGATTTCAAATAGATAGGTGGAAAGAATCAGAATTTTCTGGCTTCCTTTGGTTCTGAAGATGATGGACTCAATCTGAAAAGATTGGCTAAGGCGTATTGAACTGATTTCAAATAGATAGGTGGAAAGATTAAGAATTTTCTGGCTATTTATGCTCCTGAAGATGATGGACTCGATCTGAAATGATAGGTTAAGGTAAACTGAACTGATTTCGAGAAGATTGACTGAAAGATACAGATTTTTCTTGCAAAATAGGGTCCTAAAGATGATGAATTCTATCTTAATTGATGGGTTAGGGTGTACTGAACTGATTTCAAATAGATAGGTGGAAAGACTAAGAATTTTCTGGCTATTTATGCTCCTGAAGATGATGGACTCGATCTTAAATGATAGGTTAAGGTAAACTGAACTGATTTCGAGTAGATGGACTGAAAGATACAGATTTTTCTTGCAAAATAGGGTCCTAAAGATGATGAATTCTATCTTAATTGTTGGGTTAGGGTGTACTGAACTGATGTTCAATAGATTGGTTGAAAGATTCAGAATTTTCTGACTACTTATACTTCTGAAGTTGATTGATTCAATCTGAAAAGATGTGTTAAGGCGTATTGAACTGATTTCAAATAGATGGGTGGAAAGATTAAGAATTTTCTGGCTATTTATGCTCCTGAAGATGATGGACTCCATCTGAAATGATAGGTTAAGGTAAACTGAACTGATTTCGAGTAGATGGACTGAAAGATACAGATTTTTCTTGCAAAATAGGGTCCTAAAGATGATGAATTCTATCTTAATTAATGGGTTAGGGTGTAATGAACTGATGTCAAATAGATAGGTTGAAAGAATCAGAATTTTCTGGCTGCTTTTGGTTCTGAAGATGATGGATTCAATCTGAAAAGATGGGTTTAGGCGAATTGAACTGATTTCAAATAGATAGGTGGAAAGATTCAGAATTTTCTGGCTATTTATGCTCCTGAAGATGATGGACTCGATCTGAAACGATAGGTTAAGGTAAACTGAACTGATTTCGAGTAGATGGACTGAAAGATACAGATTTTTCTTGCAAAATAGGGTCCTAAAGATGATGAATTCTATCTTAATATATGGGTTAGGGTGTACTGAACTGATTTCAAATAGATAGGTTGAAAGAATCAGAATTTTCTGGCTGCTTTTGGTTCTGAAGATGTTGGATTCAATCTGAAAAGATGTGTTAAGGCGTATTGAACTGATTTCAAATAGATAGGTGGAAAGATTTAGCATTTTCTGGGTACTGATGCTCCTGAAGATGATGGACTCGATCTGAAATGATAGGTTAAGGTAAACTGAACCGATTTCGAGTAGATGGACTGAAAGATACATATTTTTCTTGCAAAGTAGGGTCCTAAAGATGATAAGTTCTATCTTAATTGATTGGTTAGGGTGTACTGAACTGATTTCAAATAGATAGGTGGAAAGATTAAGAATTTTCTGGCTATTTATGCTCCTGAAGATGATGGACTCGATCTGAAACAATAGGTTAAGGTAAACTGAACTGATTTCGTGTAGATTGACTGAAAGATACAGATTTTTCTTGCAAAATAGGGTCCTAAAGATGATGAATTCTATCTTAATTGATGGGTTAGGGTGTACTGAACTGATTTCAAATAGATTGGTTGAAAGATTCAGAACTTTCTGACTACTTATACTTCTGAAGTTGATTGATTCAATCTGAAAAGATGGGTTAAGGCGTATTGAACTGATTTCAAATAGATAGGTGGAAAGATTAAGAATTTTCTGGCTATTTATGCTCCTGAAGATGATGGACTCCATCTGAAATGATAGGTTAAGGTAAACTGAACTGATTCCGAGAAGATGGGATGTAAGATACAGATTTTTGTTGCAAATTAGGGTCCTAAAGATGATGAATTCTATCTTATTTAATGGGTTAGGGTGTAATGAACTGATGTCAAATAGATAGGTTGAAAGAATCAGAATTTTCTGGCTGCTTTTGGTTCTGAAGATGATGGATTCAATCTGAAAAGATGGGTTTAGGCGAATTGAACTGATTTCAAATAGGTAGGTGGAAAGATTCAGAATTTTCTGGCTTTTTATGCTCCTGAAGATGATGGAATCGATCTGAAACGATAGGTTAAGGTAAACTGAACTGATTTCGAGTAGATGGACTGAAAGATACAGATTTTTCTTGCAAAATAGGGTCCTAAAGATGATGAATTCTATCTTAATTGATGGGTTAGGGTGTACTGAACTGATTTCAAATAGATAGGTGGAAAGAATCAGAATTTTCTGGCTGCTTTTGGTTCTGAAGATGATGGACTCAACCTGAAAAGATGTGTTAAGGCGTATTGAACTGATTTCAAATAGATAGGTGGAAAGATTCAGAATCTTCTGGGTACTTATGCTCCTGAAGATGATGGACTCGATCTGAAATGATAGGTTAAGGCAAACTGAACTGATTTCGAGTAGATGGACTGAAAGATACAGATTTTTCTTGCAAAATAGGGTCCTAAAGATGATGAATTCTATCTTAATTGTTGGGTTAGGGTGTACTGAACTGATGTTCAATAGATTGGTTGAAAGATTCAGAATTTTCTGACTACTTATAGTTCTGAAGTTGATTGATTCAATCTGAAAAGATGGGTTAAGGCGTATTGAACTGATTTCAAATAGACAGGTGGAAAGATTAAGAATTTTCTGGCTATTTATGCTCCTGAAGATGATGGACTCGATCTGAAATGATAGGTTAAGGTAAACTGAACTGATTCCGAGTAGATGGGATGAAAGATACAGATTTTTGTTGCAAAATAGGGTCCTAAAGATGATGAATTCTATCTTAATTAATGGGTTAGGGTGTAATGAACTGATGTCAAATAGATAGGTTGAAAGAATCAGAATTTTCTGGCTGCTTTTGGTTCTGAAGATGATGGATTCAATCTGAAAAGATGGGTTTAGGCGAATTGAACTGATTTCAAATAGATAGGTGGAAAGATTCAGAATTTTCTGGCTGCTTTTGGTCCTAAAGATGATGAGTTCTATCTTAATTGATTGGTTAGGGTGTACTGACCTGATTTCAAATAGATAGGTGGAAAGATTAAGAATTTTCTGGCTATTTATGCTCCTGAAGATGATGGACTCGATCTGAAACGTTAGGTTAAGGTAAACTGAACTGATTTCGTGTAGATGGACTGAAAGATACAGATTTTTCTTGCAAAATAGGGTCCTAAAGATGATGAATTCTATCTTAATTGATGGGTTAGGGTGTACTGAACTGATTTCAAATAGATAGGTTGAAAGAATCAGAATTTTCTGGCTGCTTTTGGTTCTGAAGATGATGGATTCAACCTGAAAAGATGTGTTAAGGCGTATTGAACTGATTTCAAATAGATAGGTGGAAAGATTCAGAATCTTCTGGGTACTTATGCTCCTGAAGATGATGGACTCGATCTGAAATGATAGGTTAAGGCAAACTGAACTGATTTCGAGTAGATGGACTGATAGATACAGATTTTTCTTGCAAAATAGGGTCCTAAAGATGATGAGTTCTATCTTAATTGATGGGTTAGGGTGTACTGAACTGATTTCAAATAGATAGGTTGAAAGAATCAGAATTTTCTGGCTGCTTTTGGTTCTGAAGATGATGGATTCAATTTGAAAAGATGTGTTAAGGCGTATTAAACTGATTTCAAATAGATAGGTGGAAAGATTAAGAATTTTCTGGCTATTTATGCTCCTGAGGATGATGCACTCGATCTGGAATGATAGGTTAAGGTAGACTGAACTGATTTCGAGTAGATGGACTGAAAGATACAGATTTTTCTTGCAAAATAGGGTCCTAAAGATGATGAGTTCTATCTTAATTGATGGGTTAGGGTGTACTGAACTGATTTCAAATAGAAAGGTTGAAAGAATCAGAATTTTCTGGCTGCTTTTGGTTCTGAAGATGATGGATTCAATCTGAAAAGATGTGTTAAGGCGTATTGAACTGATTTCAAATAGATAGGTGGAAAGATTAAGAATTTTCTGGCTATTTATGCTCCTGAAGATGATGGACTCGATCTGAAATGATAGGTTAAGGTAAACTGAACTGATTTCGAGAAGATGGACTGAAAGATACAGATTTTTCTTGCAAAATAGGGTCCTAAAGATGATGAGTTCTATCTTAATTGATGGGTTAGGGTGTACTGAACTGATTTCAAATAGATAGGTTGAAAGAATCAGAATTTTCTGGCTGCTTTTGGTTCTGAAGATGATGGATTCAATCTGAAAAGATGTGTTAAGGCGTATTGAACTGATTTCAAATAGATAGGTGGAAAGATTAAGAATTTTCTGGCTATTTATGCTCCTGAAGATGATGGACTCGATCTGAAATGATAGGTTAAGGTAAACTGAACTGATTTCGAGAAGATGGACTGAAAGATACAGATTTTTCTTGCAAAATAGGGTCCTAAAGATGATGAGTTCTATCTTAATTGATGGGTTAGAGTGTACTGAACTGACTTCAAATAGATAGGTGGAAAGATTAAGAATTTTCTGGCTATTTATGCTCCTGAAGATGATGGACTCGATCTGAAATGATAGGTTAAGGTAAACTGAACTGATTTCGAGAAGATGGACTGAAAGATACAGATTTTTCTTGCAAAATAGGGTCCTAAAGATGATGAGTTCTATCTTAATTGATGGGTTAGAGTGTACTGAACTGACTTCAAATAGATAGGTGGAAAGATTAAGAATTTTCTGGCTATTTATGCTCCTGAAGATGATGGACTCGATCTGAAACGATAGGTTAAGGTAAATTGAACTGATTTCGTGTAGATGGACTGAAAGATACAGATTTTTCTTGCAAAATAGGGTCCTAAAGATGATGAATTCTATCTTAATTGATGGGTTAGGGTGTACTGAACTGATTTCAAATACATAGGTTGAAAGAATCAGAATTTTCTGGCTGCTTTTGGTTCTGAAGATGATGGATTCAATCTGAAAAGATGTGTTAAGGCGTATTGAACTGATTTCAAATAGATAGGTGGAAAGATTCAGAATTTTCTGGGTACTTATCCTCCTGAAGATGATGGACTCGATCTGAAATGATAGGGTGAGGTAAACTGAACTGATTTCGAGTAGATGGACTGAAAGATACAGATTTTTCTTGCAAAATAGGGTCCTGGAGATGATGAATTCTATCTCAATTGATGGGTTAGGATGTACTGAACTGATTTCAAATAGATAGGTTGAAAGAATCAGAATTTTCTGGCTGCCTTTGGTTCTGAAGATGATGGACTCAATCTGAAAAGATGGGCTAAGGCGTATTGAACTGATTTCAAATAGATAGGTGGAAAGATTAAGAATTTTCTGGCTATTTATGCTCCTGATGATGATGGACTCGATCTGAAATGATAGGTTAAGGTAAACTGAACTGATTTCGAGTAGATGGACTGAAAGATACAGATTTTTCTTGCAAAAAAGGGTCCTAAAGATGATGAATTCTATCTTAATTGATGGGTTAGGGTGAACTGAACTGATTTCAAATAGATAGGTGGAAAGAATCAGAATTTTCTGGCTGCCTTTGGTTCTGAAGATGATGGACTCAATCTGAAAAGATGGGCTAAGGCGTATGGAACTGATTTCAAATAGATAGGTGGAAAGATTAAGAATTTTCTGGCTATTTATGCTCCTGAAGATGATGGACTCGATCTGAAATGATAGGTTAAGGTAAACTGAACTGATTTCGAGTAGATGGACTGAAAGATACAGATTTTTCTTGCAAAATAGGGTCCTAAAGTTGATGAATTCTATCTTAATTGTTGGGTTAGGGTGTACTGAACTGATGTTCAATAGATTGGTTGAAAGATTCAGAATTTTCTGACTACTTATACTTCTGAAGTTGATTGATTCAATCTGAAAAGATGGGTTAAGGCGTATTGAACTGATTTCAAATAGATGGGTGGAAAGATTAAGAATTTTCTGGCTATTTATGCTCCTGAAGATGATGGACTCCATCTGAAATGATAGGTTAAGGTAAACTGAACTGATTCCGAGTAGATGGGATGTAAGATACAGATTTTTGTTGCAAATTAGGGTCCTAAAGATGATGTATTCTATCTTAATTAATGGGTTAGGGTGTAATGAACTGATGTCAAATAGATAGGTTGAAAGAATCAGAATTTTCTGGCTGCTTTTGGTTCTGAAGATGATGGATTCAATCTGAAAAGATGGGTTTAGGCGAATTGAACTGATTTCAAATAGATAGGTGGAAAGATTCAGAATTTTCTGGCTATTTATGCTCCTGAAGATGATGGACTCGATCTGAAACGATAGGTTAAGGTAAACTGAACTGATTTCGAGTAGATGGACTGAAAGATACAGATTTTTCTTGCAAAATAGGGTCCTAAAGATGATGAATTCTATCTTAATTGATGGGTTAGGGTGTACTGAACTGATTTCAAATAGATAGGTTGAAAGAATCAGAATTTTCTGGCTGCTTTTGGTTCTGAAGATGATGGATTCAATCTGAAAAGATGTGTTAAGGCGTATTGAACTGATTTCAAATAGATAGGTGGAAAGATTTAGCATTTTCTGGGTACTGATGCTCCTGAAGATGATGGACTCGATCTGAAATGATAGGTTAAGGTAAACTGAACTGATTTCGAGTAGATGGACTGAAAGATACATATTTTTCTTGCAAAGTAGGGTCCTAAAGATGATAAGTTCTATCTTAATTGATTGGTTAGGGTGTACTGAACTGATTTCAAATAGATAGGTGGAAAGATTAAGAATTTTCTGGCTATTTATGCTCCTGAAGATGATGGACTCGATCTGAAACGATAGGTTAAGGTAAACTGAACTGATTTCGTGTAGATTGACTGAAAGATACAGATTTTTCTTGCAAAATAGGGTCCTAAAGATGATGAATTCTATCTTAATTGATGGGTTAGGGTGTACTGAACTGATTTCAAATAGATAGGTTGAAAGAATCAGAATTTTCTGGCTGCTTTTGGTTCTGAAGATGATGGATTCAACCTGAAAAGATGTGTTAAGGCGTATTGAACTGATTTCAAATAGATAGGTGGAAAGATTCAGAATCTTCTGGGTACTTATGCTCCTGAAGATGATGGACTCGATCTGAAATGATAGGTTAAGGCAAACTGAACTGATTTCGAATAGATGGACTGAAAGATACAGATTTTTCTTGCAAAATAGGGTCCTAAAGATGATGAGTTCTATCTTAATTGATGGGTAAGGGTGTACTGAACTGATTTCAAATAGATAGGTTGAAAGAATCAGAATTTTCTGGCTGCTTTTGGTTCTGAAGATGATGGATTCGATTTGAAAAGATGTGTTAAGGCGTATTGAACTGATTTCAAATAGATAGGTGGAAAGATTCAGAATTTTCTGGGTACTTATGCTCCTGAAGATGATGGACTCGATCTGAAATGATAGGTTAAGGTAAACTGAACTGATTTCGAGTAGATGGACTGAAAGATACATATTTTTCTTGCAAAATAGGGTCCTAAAGATGATGAATTCTATCTTAATTGATGGGTTAGGGTGAACTGAACTGATTTCAAATAGATAGGTTGAAAGAATCAGAATTTTCTGGCTGCCTTTGGTTCTGAAGATGATGGACTCAATCTGAAAAGATGGGCTAAGGCGTATGGAACTGATTTCAAATAGATAGGTGGAAAGATTAAGAATTTTCTGGCTATTTATGCTCCTGAAGATGATGGACTCGATCTGAAATGATAGGTTAAGGTAAACTGAACTGATTTCGAGTAGATGGACTGAAAGATACAGATTTTTCTTGCAAAATAGGGTCCTAAAGATGATGAATTCTATCTTAATTGTTGGGTTAGGGTGTACTGAACTGATGTTCAATAGATTGGTTGAAAGATTCAGAATTTTCTGACTACTTATAGTTCTGAAGTTGATTGATTCAATCTGAAAAGATGGGTTAAGGCGTATTGAACTGATTTCAAATAGATAGGTGGAAAGATTAAGAATTTTCTGGCTATTTATGCTCCTGAAGATGATGGACTCGATCTGAAATGATAGGTTAAGGTAAACTGAACTGATTCCGAGTAGATGGGATGAAAGATACAGATTTTTGTTGCAAAATAGGGTCCTAAAGATGATGAATTCTATCTTAATTAATGGGTTAGGGTGTAATGAACTGATGTCAAATAGATAGGTTGAAAGAATCAGAATTTTCTGGCTGCTTTTGGTTCTGAAGATGATGGATTCAATCTGAAAAGATGGGTTTAGGCGAATTGAACTGATTTCAAATAGATAGGTGGAAAGATTCAGAATTTTCTGGCTGCTTTTGGTCCTAAAGATGATGAGTTCTATCTTAATTGATTGGTTAGGGTGTACTGACCTGATTTCAAATAGATAGGTGGAAAGATTAAGAATTTTCTGGCTATTTATGCTCCTGAAGATGATGGACTCGATCTGAAACGTTAGGTTAAGGTAAACTGAACTGATTTCGTGTAGATGGACTGAAAGATACAGATTTTTCTTGCAAAATAGGGTCCTAAAGATGATGAATTCTATCTTAATTGATGGGTTAGGGTGTACTGAACTGATTTCAAATAGATAGGTTGAAAGAATCAGAATTTTCTGGCTGCTTTTGGTTCTGAAGATGATGGATTCAACCTGAAAAGATGTGTTAAGGCGTATTGAACTGATTTCAAATAGATAGGTGGAAAGATTCAGAATCTTCTGGGTACTTATGCTCCTGAAGATGATGGACTCGATCTGAAATGATAGGTTAAGGCAAACTGAACTGATTTCGAGTAGATGGACTGATAGATACAGATTTTTCTTGCAAAATAGGGTCCTAAAGATGATGAGTTCTATCTTAATTGATGGGTTAGGGTGTACTGAACTGATTTCAAATAGATAGGTTGAAAGAATCAGAATTTTCTGGCTGCTTTTGGTTCTGAAGATGATGGATTCAATTTGAAAAGATGTGTTAAGGCGTATTAAACTGATTTCAAATAGATAGGTGGAAAGATTAAGAATTTTCTGGCTATTTATGCTCCTGAGGATGATGCACTCGATCTGGAATGATAGGTTAAGGTAGACTGAACTGATTTCGAGTAGATGGACTGAAAGATACAGATTTTTCTTGCAAAATAGGGTCCTAAAGATGATGAGTTCTATCTTAATTGATGGGTTAGGGTGTACTGAACTGATTTCAAATAGAAAGGTTGAAAGAATCAGAATTTTCTGGCTGCTTTTGGTTCTGAAGATGATGGATTCAATCTGAAAAGATGTGTTAAGGCGTATTGAACTGATTTCAAATAGATAGGTGGAAAGATTAAGAATTTTCTGGCTATTTATGCTCCTGAAGATGATGGACTCGATCTGAAATGATAGGTTAAGGTAAACTGAACTTATTTCGAGAAGATGGACTGAAAGATACAGATTTTTCTTGCAAAATAGGGTCCTAAAGATGATGAGTTCTATCTTAATTGATGGGTTAGGGTGTACTGAACTGATTTCAAATAGATAGGTTGAAAGAATCAGAATTTTCTGGCTGCTTTTGGTTCTGAAGATGATGGATTCAATCTGAAAAGATGTGTTAAGGCGTATTGAACTGATTTCAAATAGATAGGTGGAAAGATTAAGAATTTTCTGGCTATTTATGCTCCTGAAGATGATGGACTCGATCTGAAATGATAGGTTAAGGTAAACTGAACTGATTTCGAGAAGATGGACTGAAAGATACAGATTTTTCTTGCAAAATAGGGTCCTAAAGATGATGAGTTCTATCTTAATTGATGGGTTAGAGTGTACTGAACTGACTTCAAATAGATAGGTGGAAAGATTAAGAATTTTCTGGCTATTTATGCTCCTGAAGATGATGGACTCGATCTGAAATGATAGGTTAAGGTAAACTGAACTGATTTCGAGAAGATGGACTGAAAGATACAGATTTTTCTTGCAAAATAGGGTCCTAAAGATGATGAGTTCTATCTTAATTGATGGGTTAGAGTGTACTGAACTGACTTCAAATAGATAGGTGGAAAGATTAAGAATTTTCTGGCTATTTATGCTCCTGAAGATGATGGACTCGATCTGAAACGATAGGTTAAGGTAAATTGAACTGATTTCGTGTAGATGGACTGAAAGATACAGATTTTTCTTGCAAAATAGGGTCCTAAAGATGATGAATTCTATCTTAATTGATGGGTTAGGGTGTACTGAACTGATTTCAAATACATAGGTTGAAAGAATCAGAATTTTCTGGCTGCTTTTGGTTCTGAAGATGATGGATTCAATCTGAAAAGATGTGTTAAGGCGTATTGAACTGATTTCAAATAGATAGGTGGAAAGATTCAGAATTTTCTGGGTACTTATCCTCCTGAAGATGATGGACTCGATCTGAAATGATAGGGTGAGGTAAACTGAACTGATTTCGAGTAGATGGACTGAAAGATACAGATTTTTCTTGCAAAATAGGGTCCTGGAGATGATGAATTCTATCTCAATTGATGGGTTAGGATGTACTGAACTGATTTCAAATAGATAGGTTGAAAGAATCAGAATTTTCTGGCTGCCTTTGGTTCTGAAGATGATGGACTCAATCTGAAAAGATGGGCTAAGGCGTATTGAACTGATTTCAAATAGATAGGTGGAAAGATTAAGAATTTTCTGGCTATTTATGCTCCTGATGATGATGGACTCGATCTGAAATGATAGGTTAAGGTAAACTGAACTGATTTCGAGTAGATGGACTGAAAGATACAGATTTTTCTTGCAAAAAAGGGTCCTAAAGATGATGAATTCTATCTTAATTGATGGGTTAGGGTGAACTGAACTGATTTCAAATAGATAGGTGGAAAGAATCAGAATTTTCTGGCTGCCTTTGGTTCTGAAGATGATGGACTCAATCTGAAAAGATGGGCTAAGGCGTATGGAACTGATTTCAAATAGATAGGTGGAAAGATTAAGAATTTTCTGGCTATTTATGCTCCTGAAGATGATGGACTCGATCTGAAATGATAGGTTAAGGTAAACTGAACTGATTTCGAGTAGATGGACTGAAAGATACAGATTTTTCTTGCAAAATAGGGTCCTAAAGTTGATGAATTCTATCTTAATTGTTGGGTTAGGGTGTACTGAACTGATGTTCAATAGATTGGTTGAAAGATTCAGAATTTTCTGACTACTTATACTTCTGAAGTTGATTGATTCAATCTGAAAAGATGGGTTAAGGCGTATTGAACTGATTTCAAATAGATGGGTGGAAAGATTAAGAATTTTCTGGCTATTTATGCTCCTGAAGATGATGGACTCCATCTGAAATGATAGGTTAAGGTAAACTGAACTGATTCCGAGTAGATGGGATGTAAGATACAGATTTTTGTTGCAAATTAGGGTCCTAAAGATGATGTATTCTATCTTAATTAATGGGTTAGGGTGTAATGAACTGATGTCAAATAGATAGGTTGAAAGAATCAGAATTTTCTGGCTGCTTTTGGTTCTGAAGATGATGGATTCAATCTGAAAAGATGGGTTTAGGCGAATTGAACTGATTTCAAATAGATAGGTGGAAAGATTCAGAATTTTCTGGCTATTTATGCTCCTGAAGATGATGGACTCGATCTGAAACGATAGGTTAAGGTAAACTGAACTGATTTCGAGTAGATGGACTGAAAGATACAGATTTTTCTTGCAAAATAGGGTCCTAAAGATGATGAATTCTATCTTAATTGATGGGTTAGGGTGTACTGAACTGATTTCAAATAGATAGGTTGAAAGAATCAGAATTTTCTGGCTGCTTTTGGTTCTGAAGATGATGGATTCAATCTGAAAAGATGTGTTAAGGCGTATTGAACTGATTTCAAATAGATAGGTGGAAAGATTTAGCATTTTCTGGGTACTGATGCTCCTGAAGATGATGGACTCGATCTGAAATGATAGGTTAAGGTAAACTGAACTGATTTCGAGTAGATGGACTGAAAGATACATATTTTTCTTGCAAAGTAGGGTCCTAAAGATGATAAGTTCTATCTTAATTGATTGGTTAGGGTGTACTGAACTGATTTCAAATAGATAGGTGGAAAGATTAAGAATTTTCTGGCTATTTATGCTCCTGAAGATGATGGACTCGATCTGAAACGATAGGTTAAGGTAAACTGAACTGATTTCGTGTAGATTGACTGAAAGATACAGATTTTTCTTGCAAAATAGGGTCCTAAAGATGATGAATTCTATCTTAATTGATGGGTTAGGGTGTACTGAACTGATTTCAAATAGATAGGTTGAAAGAATCAGAATTTTCTGGCTGCTTTTGGTTCTGAAGATGATGGATTCAACCTGAAAAGATGTGTTAAGGCGTATTGAACTGATTTCAAATAGATAGGTGGAAAGATTCAGAATCTTCTGGGTACTTATGCTCCTGAAGATGATGGACTCGATCTGAAATGATAGGTTAAGGCAAACTGAACTGATTTCGAATAGATGGACTGAAAGATACAGATTTTTCTTGCAAAATAGGGTCCTAAAGATGATGAGTTCTATCTTAATTGATGGGTAAGGGTGTACTGAACTGATTTCAAATAGATAGGTTGAAAGAATCAGAATTTTCTGGCTGCTTTTGGTTCTGAAGATGATGGATTCGATTTGAAAAGATGTTTTAAGGCGTATTGAACTGATTTCAAATAGATAGGTGGAAAGATTCAGAATTTTCTGGGTACTTATGCTCCTGAAGATGATGGACTCGATCTGAAATGATAGGTTAAGGTAAACTGAACTGATTTCGAGTAGATGGACTGAAAGATACAGATTTTTCTTGCAAAATAGGGTCCTAAAGATGATGAATTCTATCTTAATTGATGGGTTAGGGTGAACTGAACTGATTTCAAATAGATAGGTTGAAAGAATCAGAATTTTCTGGCTGCCTTTGGTTCTGAAGATGATGGACTCAATCTGAAAAGATGGGCTAAGGCGTATGGAACTGATTTCAAATAGATAGGTGGAAAGATTAAGAATTTTCTGGCTATTTATGCTCCTGAAGATGATGGACTCGATCTGAAATGATAGGTTAAGGTAAACTGAACTGATTTCGAGTAGATGGACTGAAAGATACAGATTTTTCTTGCAAAATAGGGTCCTAAAGATGATGAATTCTATCTTAATTGTTGGGTTAGGGTGTACTGAACTGATGTTCAATAGATTGGTTGAAAGATTCAGAATTTTCTGACTACTTATACTTCTGAAGTTGATTGATTCAATCTGAAAAGATGGGTTAAGGCGTATTGAACTGATTTCAAATAGATAGGTGGAAAGATTAAGAATTTTCTGGCTATTTATGCTCCTGAAGATGATGGACTCGATCTTAAATGATAGGTTAAGGTAAACTGAACTGATTTCGAGTAGATGGACTGAAAGATACAGATTTTTCTTGCAAAATAGGGTCCTAAAGATAATGAATTCTATCTTAATTGATGGGTTAGGGTGAACTGAACTGATTTCAAATAGATAGGTGGAAAGAATCAGAATTTTCTGGCTGCCTTTGGTTCTGAAGATGATGGACTCAATCTGAAAAGATGGGCTAAGGCGTATTAAACTGATTTCAAATAGATAGGTGGAAAGATTAAGAATTTTCTGGCTATTTATGCTCCTGAAGATGATATACTCGATCTGAAATGATAGGTTAAGGTAAACTGAACTGATTTCGAGTAGATGGACTGAAAGATTCAGATTTTTCTTGAAAAATAGGGTCCTAAAGATGATGAATTCTATCTTAATTGATGGGTTAGGGTGAACTGAACTGATTTCAAATAGATAGGTGGAAAGAATCAGAATTTTATGGCTGCCTTTGGTTCTGAAGATGATGGACTCAATCTGAAAAGATGGGCTAATGCGTATTGAACTGATTTCAAATAGATAGGTGGAAAGATTCAGAATTTTCTGGCTATTTATGCTCCTGAAGATGATGGACTCGATCTGAAATGATAGGTTAAGGTAAACTGAACTGATTTCGAGTAGATGGACTGAAAGATACAGATTTTTCTTGCAAAATAGGGTCCTAAAGATGATGAATTCTATCTTAATTGATGGGTTAGGGTGTACTGAACTGATTTCAAATAGATAGGTTGAAAGAATCAGAATTTTCTGGCTGCTTTTGGTTCTGAAGATGATGGATTCAATTTGAAAAGATGTGTTAAGGCGTATTGAACTGATTTCAAATAGATAGGTGGAAAGATTAAGAATTTTCTGGCTATTTATGCTCCTGAAGATGATGGACTCGATCTGAAATGATAGGTTAAGGTAAACTGAACTGGTTTCGAGTAGATGGACTGAAAGATACAGATTTTTCTTGCAAAATAGGGTCCTAAAGATGATGAATTCTATCTTAATTGATGGGTTAGGGTGAACTGAACTGATTTCAAATAGATAGGTGGAAAGAATCAGAATTTTCTGGCTGCCTTTGGTTCTGAAGATGATGGACTCAATCTGAAAAGATGGGTTAAGGCGTATTGAACTGATTTCAAATAGATAGGTGGAAAGATTAAGAATTTTCTGGCTATTTATGCTCCTGAAGATGATGGACTCGATCTGAAATGATAGGTTAAGGTAAACTGAACTTATTTCGAGTAGATGGACTGAAAGATACAGATTTTTCTTGCAAAGTAGGGTCCTAAAGATGATAAGTTCTATCTTAATTGATTGGTTAGGGTGTACTGAACTGATTTCAAATAGATAGGTGGAAAGATTAAGAATTTTCTGGCTATTTATGCTCCTGAAGATGATGGACTCGATCTGAAACGATAGGTTAAGGTAAACTGAACTGATTTCGTGTAGATTGACTGAAAGATACAGATTTTTCTTGCAAAATAGGGTCCTAAAGATGATGAATTCTATCTTAATTGATGGGTTAGGGTGTACTGAACTGATTTCAAATAGATAGGTTGAAAGAATCAGAATTTTCTGGCTGCTTTTGGTTTTGAAGATGATGGATTCAATCTGAAAAGATGGGTTTAGGCGAATTGAACTGATTTTCAAATAGATAGGTGGAAAGATTCAGAATTTTCTGGCTTTTTATGCTCCTGAAGATGATGGAATCGATCTGAAACGATAGGTTAAGGTCAACTGAACTGATTTCGAGCAGATGGACTGAAAGATACAGATTTTTCTTGCAAAATAGAGTCCTAAAGATGACGAATTCTATCTTAATTGATGGGTTAGGGTGAACTGAATTGATTTCAAATAGATAGGTGGAAAGAATCAGAATTTTCTGGCTGCTCTTGGTTCTGAAGATGATAAATTCAATCTGAAAAGATGTGTTAAGGCGTATTGAACTGGGATTCAGAATTTTCTGGGTATTTATGCTCCTGAAGATGATGGACTCGATCTGAAATGATAGGTTAAGGTAAACTGAACTGATTTCGAGTAGATGGACTGAAAGATACAGATTTTTCTTGCAAAATAGGGTCCTAAAGATGATGAATTCTATCTTAATTGATGGGTTAGGGTGAACTGAACTGATTTCAAATAGATAGGTTGAAAGAATCAGAATTTTCTGGCTGCCTTTGGTTCTGAAGATGATGGACTCAATCTGAAAAGATGGGCTAAGGCGTATGGAACTGATTTCAAATAGATAGGTGGAAAGATTAAGAATTTTCTGGCTATTTATGCTCCTGAAGATGATGGACTCGATCTGAAATGATAGGTTAAGGTAAACTGAACTGATTTCGAGTAGATGGACTGAAAGATACAGATTTTTCTTGCAAAATAGGGTCCTAAAGATGATGAATTCTATCTTAATTGTTGGGTTAGGGTGTACTGAACTGATGTTCAATAGATTGGTTGAAAGATTCAGAATTTTCTGACTACTTATACTTCTGAAGTTGATTGATTCAATCTGAAAAGATGGGTTAAGGCGTATTGAACTGATGTTCAATAGATTGGTTGAAAGATTCAGAATTTTCTGACTACTTATACTTCTGAAGTTGATTGATTCAATCTGAAAAGATGGGTTAAGGCGTATTGAACTGATTTCAAATAGATAGGTGGAAAGATTAAGAATTTTCTGGCTATTTATGCTCCTGAAGATGATGGACTCCATCTGAAATGATAGGTTAAGGTAAACTGAACTGATTCCGAGTAGATGGGATGTAAGATACAGATTTTTGTTGCAAATTAGGGTCCTAAAGATGATGAATTCTATCTTATTTAATGGGTTAGGGTGTAATGAACTGATGTCAAATAGATAGGTTGAAAGAATAAGAATTTTCTGGCTGCTTTTGGTTCTGAAGATGATGGATTCAATCTGAAAAGATGTGTTAGGGCTTATTGAACTGATTTCAAATAGATAGGTGGAAAGATTCAGAATTTTCTGGCTATTTATGCTCCTGAAGATGATGGACTCGATCTGAAATGATAGGTTAAGGTAAACTGAACTGATTTCGAGTAGATGGACTGAAAGATACAGATTTTTCTTGCAAAATAGGGTCCTAAAGATGATGAATTCTATCTTAATTGATGGGTTAGGGTGCACTGAACTGATTTCAAATAGAAAGGTGGAAAGATTAGGAATTTTCTGGTTATTTATGCTCCTGAAGATGATGGACTCGATCTGAAATGATAGGTTAAGGTCAACTGAACTGATTTCGAGCAGATGGACTGAAAGATACAGATTTTTCTTGCAAAATAGAGTCCTAAAGATGACGAATTCTATCTTAATTGATGGGTTAGGGTGAACTGAACTGATTTCAAATAGATAGGTGGAAAGAATCAGAATTTTCTGGCTTCCTTTGGTTCTGAAGATGATGGACTCAATCTGAAAAGATTGGCTAAGGCGTATTGAACTGATTTTAAATAGATAGGTGGAAAGATTAAGAATTTTCTGGCTATTTATGCTCCTGAAGATGATGGACTCGATCTTAAATGATAGGTTAAGGTAAACTGAACTGATTTCGAGTAGATGGACTGAAAGATACAGATTTTTCTTGCAAAATAGGGTCCTAAAGATAATGAATTCTATCTTAATTGATGGGTTAGGGTGAACTGAACTGATTTCAAATAGATAGGTGGAAAAAATCAGAATTTTCTGGCTGCCTTTGGTTCTGAAGATGATGGACTCAATCTGAAAAGATGGGCTAAGGCGTATTGAACTGATTTCAAATAGATAGGTGGAAAGATTAAGAATTTTCTGGCTATTTATGCTCCTGAAGATGATATACTCGATCTGAAATGATAGGTTAAGGTAAACTGAACTGATTTCGAGTAGATGGACTGAAAGATACAAATTTTTCTTGCAAAATAGGGTCCTAAAGATGATGAATTCTATCTTAATTGATGGGTTAGGGTGTACTGAATTGATTTCAAATAGATAGGTTGAAAGAATCAGAATTTTCTGGCTGCTCTTGGTTCTGAAGATGATAAATTCAATCTGAAAAGATGTGTTAAGGCGTATTGAACTGATTTCAAATAGATAGGTGGAAAGATTAAGAATTTTCTGGCTATTTATGCTCCTGAAGATGATGGACTCGATCTGAAATGATAGGTTAAGGTAAACTGAACTGATTTCGAGTAGATGGACTGAAAGATACAGATTTTTCTTGCAAAATAGGGTCCTAAAGATGATGAATTCTATCTTAATTGATGGGTTAGGGTGTACTGAACTGATTTCAAATAGATAGGTGGAAAGATTAAGAATTTTCTGGCTATTTATGCTCCTGAAGATGATGGACTCGATCTGAAATGATAGGTTAAGGTAAACTGAACTGATTTCGAGCAGATGGACTGAAAGATTCAGATTTTTCTTGCAAAATAGGGTCCTAAAGATGATGAATTCTATCTTAATTGATGGGTTAGGGTGAACTGAACTGATTTCAAATAGATAGGTGGAAAGAATCAGAATTTTATGGCTGCCTTTGGTTCTGAAGATGATGGACTCAATCTGAAAAGATGGGCTAAGGCGTATTGAACTGATTTCAAATAGATAGGTGGAAAGATTCAGAATTTTCTGGCTATTTATGCTCCTGAAGATGATGGACTCGATCTGAAATGATAGGTTAAGGTAAACTGAACTGATTTCGAGTAGATGGACTGAAAGATACAGATTTTTCTTGCAAAATAGGGTCCTAAAGATGATGAATTCTATCTTAATTGATGGGTTAGGGTGTACTGAACTGATTTCAAATAGATAGGTTGAAAGAATCAGAATTTTCTGGCTGCTTTTGGTTCTGAAGATGATGGATTCAATTTGAAAAGATGTGTTAAGGCGTATTGAACTGATTTCAAATAGATAGGTGGAAAGATTAAGAATTTTCTGGCTATTTATGCTCCTGAAGATGATGGACTCGATCTGAAATGATAGGTTAAGGTAAACTGAACTGGTTTCGAGTAGATGGACTGAAAGATACAGATTTTTCTTGCAAAATAGGGTCCTAAAGATGATGAATTCTATCTTAATTGATGGGTTAGGGTGAACTGAACTGATTTCAAATAGATAGGTGGAAAGAATCAGAATTTTCTGGCTGCCTTTGGTTCTGAAGATGATGGACTCAATCTTATGCTCCTGAAGATGATGGACTCGATCTGAAATGATAGGTTAAGGTAAACTGAACTGGTTTCGAGTAGATGGACTGAAAGATACAGATTTTTCTTGCAAAATAGGGTCCTAAAGATGATGAATTCTATCTTAATTGATGGGTTAGGGTGAACTGAACTGATTTCAAATAGATAGGTGGAAAGAATCAGAATTTTCTGGCTGCCTTTGGTTCTGAAGATGATGGACTCAATCTGAAAAGATGTGTTAAGGCGTATTGAACTGATTTCAAATAGATAGGTGGAAAGATTAAGAATTTTCTGGCTATTTATGCTCCTGAAGATGATGGACTCGATCTGAAATGATAGGTTAAGGTAAACTGAACTGATTTCGAGTAGATGGACTGAAAGATACAGATTTTTCTTGCAAAGTAGGGTCCTAAAGATGATAAGTTCTATCTTAATTGATTGGTTAGGGTGTACTGAACTGATTTCAAATAGATAGGTGGAAAGATTAAGAATTTTCTGGCTATTTATGCTCCTGAAGATGATGGACTCGATCTGAAACGATAGGTTAAGGTAAACTGAACTGATTTCGTGTAGATTGACTGAAAGATACAGATTTTTCTTGCAAAATAGGGTCCTAAAGATGATGAATTCTATCTTAATTGATGGGTTAGGGTGTACTGAACTGATTTCAAATAGATAGGTTGAAAGAATCAGAATTTTCTGGCTGCTTTTGGTTCTGAAGATGATGGATTCAATCTGAAAAGATGGGTTTAGGCGAATTGAACTGATTTTCAAATAGATAGGTGGAAAGATTCAGAATTTTCTGGCTTTTTATGCTCCTGAAGATGATGGAATCGATCTGAAACGATAGGTTAAGGTCAACTGAACTGATTTCGAGCAGATGGACTGAAAGATACAGATTTTTCTTGCAAAATAGAGTCCTAAAGATGACGAATTCTATCTTAATTGATGGGTTAGGGTGAACTGAATTGATTTCAAATAGATAGGTGGAAAGAATCAGAATTTTCTGGCTGCTCTTGGTTCTGAAGATGATAAATTCAATCTGAAAAGATGTGTTAAGGCGTATTGAACTGATTTCAAATAGATAGGTGGAAAGATTTAGCATTTTCTGGGTACTGATGCTCCTGAAGATGATGGACTCGATCTGAAATGATAGGTTAAGGTAAACTGAACTGATTTCGAGTAGATGGACTGAAAGATACATATTTTTCTTGCAAAGTAGGGTCCTAAAGATGATAAGTTCTATCTTAATTGATTGGTTAGGGTGTACTGAACTGATTTCAAATAGATAGGTGGAAAGATTAAGAATTTTCTGGCTATTTATGCTCCTGAAGATGATGGACTCGATCTGAAACGATAGGTTAAGGTAAACTGAACTGATTTCGTGTAGATTGACTGAAAGATACAGATTTTTCTTGCAAAATAGGGTCCTAAAGATGATGAATTCTATCTTAATTGTTGGGTTAGGGTGTACTGAACTGATGTTCAATAGATTGGTTGAAAGATTCAGAATTTTCTGACTACTTATACTTCTGAAGTTGATTGATTCAATCTGAAAAGATGGGCTAAGGCGTATGGAACTGATTTCAAATAGATAGGTGGAAAGATTAAGAATTTTCTGGCTATTTATGCTCCTGAAGATGATGGACTCGATCTGAAATGATAGGTTAAGGTAAACTGAACTGATTTCGAGTAGATGGACTGAAAGATACAGATTTTTCTTGCAAAATAGGGTCCTAAAGATGATGAATTCTATCTTAATTGTTGGGTTAGGGTGTACTGAACTGATGTTCAATAGATTGGTTGAAAGATTCAGAATTTTCTGACTACTTATACTTCTGAAGTTGATTGATTCAATCTGAAAAGATGGGTTAAGGCGTATTGAACTGATTTCAAATAGATAGGTGGAAAGATTAAGAATTTTCTGGCTATTTATGCTCCTGAAGATGATGGACTCCATCTGAAATGATAGGTTAAGGTAAATTGAATTGATTTCGAGTAGATGGACTGAAAGATACAGATTTTTGTTGCAAATTAGGGTCCTAAAGATGATGAATTCTATCTTATTTAATGGGTTAGGGTGTAATGAACTGATGTCAAATAGATAGGTTGAAAGAATAAGAATTTTCTGGCTGCTTTTGGTTCTGAAGATGATGGATTCAATCTGAAAAGATGTGTTAGGGCTTATTGAACTGATTTCAAATAGATAGGTGGAAAGATTCAGAATTTTCTGGCTATTTATGCTCCTGAAGATGATGGACTCGATCTGAAATGATAGGTTAAGGTAAACTGAACTGATTTCGAGTAGATGGACTGAAAGATACAGATTTTTCTTGCAAAATAGGGTCCTAAAGATGATGAATTCTATCTTAATTGATGGGTTAGGGTGCACTGAACTGATTTCAAATAGAAAGGTGGAAAGATTAGGAATTTTCTGGTTATTTATGCTCCTGAAGATGATGGACTCGATCTGAAATGATAGGTTAAGGTCAACTGAACTGATTTCGAGCAGATGGACTGAAAGATACAGATTTTTCTTGCAAAATAGAGTCCTAAAGATGACGAATTCTATCTTAATTGATGGGTTAGGGTGAACTGAACTGATTTCAAATAGATAGGTGGAAAGAATCAGAATTTTCTGGCTTCCTTTGGTTCTGAAGATGATGGACTCAATCTGAAAAGATTGGCTAAGGCGTATTGAACTGATTTTAAATAGATAGGTGGAAAGATTAAGAATTTTCTGGCTATTTATGCTCCTGAAGATGATGGACTCGATCTTAAATGATAGGTTAAGGTAAACTGAACTGATTTCGAGTAGATGGACTGAAAGATACAGATTTTTCTTGCAAAATAGGGTCCTAAAGATAATGAATTCTATCTTAATTGATGGGTTAGGGTGAACTGAACTGATTTCAAATAGATAGGTGGAAAGAATCAGAATTTTCTGGCTGCCTTTGGTTCTGAAGATGATGGACTCAATCTGAAAAGATGGGCTAAGGCGTATTGAACTGATTTCAAATAGATAGGTGGAAAGATTAAGAATTTTCTGGCTATTTATGCTCCTGAAGATGATATACTCGATCTGAAATGATAGGTTAAGGTAAACTGAACTGATTTCGAGTAGATGGACTGAAAGATACAAATTTTTCTTGCAAAATAGGGTCCTAAAGATGATGAATTCTATCTTAATTGATGGGTTAGGGTGTACTGAATTGATTTCAAATAGATAGGTTGAAAGAATCAGAATTTTCTGGCTGCTCTTGGTTCTGAAGATGATAAATTCAATCTGAAAAGATGTGTTAAGGCGTATTGAACTGATTTCAAATAGATAGGTGGAAAGATTAAGAATTTTCTGGCTATTTATGCTCCTGAAGATGATGGACTCGATCTGAAATGATAGGTTAAGGTAAACTGAACTGATTTCGAGTAGATGGACTGAAAGATACAGATTTTTCTTGCAAAATAGGGTCCTAAAGATGATGAATTCTATCTTAATTGATGGGTTAGGGTGTACTGAACTGATTTCAAATAGATAGGTGGAAAGATTAAGAATTTTCTGGCTATTTATGCTCCTGAAGATGATGGACTCGATCTGAAATGATAGGTTAAGGTAAACTGAACTGATTTCGAGCAGATGGACTGAAAGATTCAGATTTTTCTTGCAAAATAGGGTCCTAAAGATGATGAATTCTATCTTAATTGATGGGTTAGGGTGAACTGAACTGATTTCAAATAGATAGGTGGAAAGAATCAGAATTTTCTGGCTGCCTTTGGTTCTGAAGATGATGGACTCAATCTGAAAAGATGGGCTAAGGCGTATTGAACTGATTTCAAATAGATAGGTGGAAAGATTCAGAATTTTCTGGCTATTTATGCTCCTGAAGATGATGGACTCGATCTGAAATGATAGGTTAAGGTAAACTGAACTGATTTCGAGTAGATGGACTGAAAGATACAGATTTTTCTTGCAAAATAGGGTCCTAAAGATGATGAATTCTATCTTAATTGATGGGTTAGGGTGTACTGAACTGATTTCAAATAGATAGGTTGAAAGAATCAGAATTTTCTGGCTGCTTTTGGTTCTGAAGATGATGGATTCAATTTGAAAAGATGTGTTAAGGCGTATTGAACTGATTTCAAATAGATAGGTGGAAAGATTAAGAATTTTCTGGCTATTTATGCTCCTGAAGATGATGGACTCGATCTGAAATGATAGGTTAAGGTAAACTGAACTGGTTTCGAGTAGATGGACTGAAAGATACAGATTTTTCTTGCAAAATAGGGTCCTAAAGATGATGAATTCTATCTTAATTGATGGGTTAGGGTGAACTGAACTGATTTCAAATAGATAGGTGGAAAGAATCAGAATTTTCTGGCTGCCTTTGGTTCTGAAGATGATGGACTCAATCTGAAAAGATGGGTTAAGGCGTATTGAACTGATTTCAAATAGATAGGTGGAAAGATTAAGAATTTTCTGGCTATTTATGCTCCTGAAGATGATGGACTCGATCTGAAATGATAGGTTAAGGTAAACTGAACTGATTTCGAGTAGATGGACTGAAAGATACAGATTTTTCTTGCAAAGTAGGGTCCTAAAGATGATAAGTTCTATCTTAATTGATTGGTTAGGGTGTACTGAACTGATTTCAAATAGATAGGTGGAAAGATTAAGAATTTTCTGGCTATTTATGCTCCTGAAGATGATGGACTCGATCTGAAACGATAGGTTAAGGTAAACTGAACTGATTTCGTGTAGATTGACTGAAAGATACAGATTTTTCTTGCAAAATAGGGTCCTAAAGATGATGAATTCTATCTTAATTGATGGGTTAGGGTGTACTGAACTGATTTCAAATAGATAGGTTGAAAGAATCAGAATTTTCTGGCTGCTTTTGGTTCTGAAGATGATGGATTCAATCTGAAAAGATGGGTTTAGGCGAATTGAACTGATTTTCAAATAGATAGGTGGAAAGATTCAGAATTTTCTGGCTTTTTATGCTCCTGAAGATGATGGAATCGATCTGAAACGATAGGTTAAGGTCAACTGAACTGATTTCGAGCAGATGGACTGAAAGATACAGATTTTTCTTGCAAAATAGAGTCCTAAAGATGACGAATTCTATCTTAATTGATGGGTTAGGGTGAACTGAATTGATTTCAAATAGATAGGTGGAAAGAATCAGAATTTTCTGGCTGCTCTTGGTTCTGAAGATGATAAATTCAATCTGAAAAGATGTGTTAAGGCGTATTGAACTGATTTCAAATAGATAGGTGGAAAGATTTAGCATTTTCTGGGTACTGATGCTCCTGAAGATGATGGACTCGATCTGAAATGATAGGTTAAGGTAAACTGAACTGATTTCGAGTAGATGGACTGAAAGATACATATTTTTCTTGCAAAGTAGGGTCCTAAAGATGATAAGTTCTATCTTAATTGATTGGTTAGGGTGTACTGAACTGATTTCAAATAGATAGGTGGAAAGATTAAGAATTTTCTGGCTATTAATGCTCCTGAAGATGATGGACTCGATCTGAAACGATAGGTTAAGGTAAACTGAACTGATTTCGTGTAGATTGACTGAAAGATACAGATTTTTCTTGCAAAATAGGGTCCTAAAGATGATGAATTCTATCTTAATTGATGGGTTAGGGTGTACTGAACTGATTTCAAATAGATAGGTTGAAAGAATCAGAATTTTCTGGCTGCTTTTGGTTCTGAAGATGATGGATTCAACCTGAAAAGATGTGTTAAGGCGTATTGAACTGATTTCAAATAGATAGGTGGAAAGATTCAGAATCTTCTGGGTACTCATGCTCCTGAAGATGATGGACTCGATCTGAAATGATAGGTTAAGGCAAACTGAACTGATTTCGAGTAGATGGACTGAAAGATACAGATTTTTCTTGCAAAATAGGGTCCTAAAGATGATGAGTTCTATCTTAATTGATGGGTTAGGGTGTACTGAACTGATTTCAAATAGATAGGTTGAAAGAATCAGAATTTTCTGGCTGCTTTTGGTTCTGAAGATGATGGATTCGATTTGAAAAGATGTGTTAAGGCGTATTGAACTGATTTCAAATAGATAGGTGGAAAGATTCAGAATTTTCTGGGTACTTATGCTCCTGAAGATGATGGACTCGATCTGAAATGATAGGTTAAGGTAAACTGAACTGATTTCGAGTAGATGGACTGAAAGATACAGATTTTTCTTGCAAAATAGGGTCCTAAAGATGATGAATTCTATCTTAATTGATGGGTTAGGGTGAACTGAACTGATTTCAAATAGATAGGTGGAAAGAATCAGAATTTTCTTGCTGCCTTTGGTTCTGAAGATGATGGACTCAATCTGAAAAGATGGGCTAAGGCGTATGGAACTGATTTCAAATAGATAGGTGGAAAGATTAAGAATTTTCTGGCTATTTATGCTCCTGAAGATGATGGACTCGATCTGAAATGATAGGTTAAGGTAAACTGAACTGATTTCGAGTAGATGGACTGAAAGATACAGATTTTTCTTGCAAAATAGGGTCCTAAAGATGATGAATTCTATCTTAATTGTTGGGTTAGGGTGTACTGAACTGATGTTCAATAGATTGGTTGAAAGATTCAGAATTTTCTGACTACTTATACTTCTGAAGTTGATTGATTCAATCTGAAACGATGGGTTAAGGCGTATTGAACTGATTTCAAATAGATAGGTGGAAAGATTAAGAATTTTCTGGCTATTTATGCTCCTGAAGATGATGGACTCCATCTGAAATGATAGGTTAAGGTAAACTGAACTGATTCCGAGTAGATGGGATGTAAGATACAGATTTTTGTTGCAAATTAGGGTCCTAAAGATGATGAATTCTATCTTATTTAATGGGTTAGGGTGTAATGAACTGATGTCAAATAGATAGGTTGAAAGAATCAGAATTTTCTGGCTGCTTTTGGTTCTGAAGATGATGGATTCAATCTGAAAAGATGGGTTTAGGCGAATTGAACTGATTTCAAATAGGTAGGTGGAAAGATTAAGAATTTTCTGGCTTTTTACGCTCCTGAAGATGATGGAATCGATCTGAAACGATAGGTTAAGGTAAACTGAACTGATTTCGAGTAGATGGACTGAAAGATACAGATTTTTCTTGCAAAATAGGGTCCTAAAGATGATGAATTCTATCTTAATTGATGGGTTAGGGTGTACTGAACTGATTTCAAATAGATAGGTGGAAAGATTAAGAATTTTCTGGCTATTTATGCTCCTGAAGATGATGGACTCGATCTGAAACGATAGGTTAAGGTAAACTGAACTGATTTCGTGTAGATGGACTGAAAGATACAGATTTTTCTTGCAAAATAGGGTCCTAAAGATGATGAATTCTATCTTAATTGATGGGTTAGGGCGTATTGAACTGATTTCAAATAGATAGGTGGAAAGATTCAGAATCTTCTGGGTACTTATGCTCCTGAAGATGATGGACTCGATCTGAAATGATAGGTTAAGGCAAACTGAACTGATTTCGAGTAGATGGACTGAAAGATACAGATTTTTCTTGCAAAATAGGGTCCTAAAGATGATGAATTCTATCTTAATTGTTGGGTTAGGGTGTACTGAACTGATGTTCAATAGATTGGTTGAAAGATTCAGAATTTTCTGACTACTTATAGTTCTGAAGTTGATTGATTCAATCTGAAAAGATGGGTTAAGGCGTATTGAACTGATTTCAAATAGATAGGTGGAAAGATTAAGAATTTTCTGGCTATTTATGCTCCTGAAGATGATGGACTCGATCTGAAATGATAGGTTAAGGTAAACTGAACTGATTCCGAGTAGATGGGATGAAAGATACAGATTTTTGTTGCAAAATAGGGTCCTAAAGATGATGAATTCTATCTTAATTGATTGGTTAGGGTGTACTGAACTGATTTCAAATAGATAGGTGGAAAGATTAAGAATTTTCTGGCTATTTATGCTCCTGAAGATGATGGACTCGATCTGAAACGTTAGGTTAAGGTAAACTGAACTGATTTCGTGTAGATGGACTGAAAGATACAGATTTTTCTTGCAAAATAGGGTCCTAAAGATGATGAATTCTATCTTAATTGATGGGTTAGGGTGTACTGAACTGATTTCAAATAGATAGGTTGAAAGAATCAGAATTTTCTGGCTGCTTTTGGTTCTGAAGATGATGGATTCAACCTGAAAAGATGTGTTAAGGCGTATTGAACTGATTTCAAATAGATAGGTGGAAAGATTCAGAATCTTCTGGGTACTTATGCTCCTGAAGATGATGGACTCGATCTGAAATGATAGGTTAAGGCAAACTGAACTGATTTCGAGTAGATGGACTGAAAGATACAGATTTTTCTTGCAAAATAGGGTCCTAAAGATGATGAGTTCTATCTTAATTGATGGGTTAGGGTGTACTGAACTGATTTCAAATAGATAGGTTGAAAGAATCAGAATTTTCTGGCTGCTTTTGGTTCTGAAGATGATGGATTCAATTTGAAAAGATGTGTTAAGGCGTATTGAACTGATTTCAAATAGATAGGTGGAAAGATTAAGAATTTTCTGGCTATTTATGCTCTTGAGGATGATGCACTCGATCTGAAATGATAGGTTAAGGTAGACTGAACTGATTTCGAGTAGATGGACTGAAAGATACAGATTTTTCTTGCAAAATAGGGTCCTAAAGATGATGAGTTCTATCTTAATTGATGGGTTAGGGTGTACTGAACTGATTTCAAATAGATAGGTTGAAAGAATCAGAATTTTCTGGCTGCTTTTGGTTCTGAAGATGATGGATTCAATCTGAAAAGATGTGTTAAGGCGTATTGAACTGATTTCAAATAGATAGGTGGAAAGATTAAGAATTTTCTGGCTATTTATGCTCCTGAAGATGATGGACTCGATCTGAAATGATAGGTTAAGGTAAACTGAACTGATTTCGAGAAGATGGACTGAAAGATACAGATTTTTCTTGCAAAATAGGGTCCTAAAGATGATGAGTTCTATCTTAATTGATGGGTTAGGGTGTACTGAACTGATTTCAAATAGATAGGTTGAAAGAATCAGAATTTTCTGGCTGCTTTTGGTTCTGAAGATGATGGATTCAATCTGAAAAGATGTGTTAAGGCGTATTGAACTGATTTCAAATAGATAGGTGGAAAGATTAAGAATTTTCTGGCTATTTATGCTCCTGAAGATGATGGACTCGATCTGAAATGATAGGTTAAGGTAAACTGAACTGATTTGGAGAAGATGGACTGAAAGATACAGATTTTTCTTGCAAAATAGGGTCCTAAAGATGATGAGTTCTATCTTAATTGATGGGTTAGAGTGTACTGAACTGACTTCAAATAGATAGGTGGAAAGATTAAGAATTTTCTGGCTATTTATGCTCCTGAAGATGATGGACTCGATCTGAAATGATCGGTTAAGGTAAACTGAACTGATTTCGAGAAGATGGATTGAAAGATACAGATTTTTCTTGCAAAATAGGGTCCTAAAGATGATGAGTTCTATCTTAATTGATGGGTTAGAGTGTACTGAACTGACTTCAAATAGATAGGTGGAAAGATTAAGAATTTTCTGGCTATTTATGCTCCTGAAGATGATGGACTCGATCTGAAACGATAGGTTAAGGTAAACTGAACTGATTTCGAGTAGATGGACTGAAAGATACAGATTTTTCTTGCAAAATAGGGTCCTAAAGATGATGAATTCTATCTTAATTGATGGGTTAGGGTGTACTGAACTGATTTCAAATACATAGGTTGAAAGAATCAGAATTTTCTGGCTGCTTTTGGTTCTGAAGATGATGGATTCAATCTGAAAAGATGTGTTAAGGCGTATTGAACTGATTTCAAATAGATAGGTGGAATGATTCAGAATTTTCTGGGTACTTATCCTCCTGAAGATGATGGACTCGATCTGAAATGATAGGGTAAGGTAAACTGAACTGATTTCGAGTAGATGGACTGAAAGATACAGATTTTTCTTGCAAAATAGGGTCCTAGAGATGATGAATTCTATCTTAATTGATGGGTTAGGATGTACTGAACTGATTTCAAATAGATAGGTTGAAAGAATCAGAATTTTCTGGCTGCCTTTGGTTCTGAAGATGATGGACTCAATCTGAAAAGATGGGCTAAGGCGTATTGAACTGATTTCAAATAGATAGGTGGAAAGATTAAGAATTTTCTGGCTATTTATGCTCCTGATGATGATGGACTCGATCTGAAATGATAGGTTAAGGTAAACTGAACTGATTTCGAGTAGATGGACTGAAAGATACAGATTTTTCTTGCAAAAAAGGGTCCTAAAGATGATGAATTCTATCTTAATTGATGGGTTAGGGTGAACTGAACTGATTTCAAATAGATAGGTGGAAAGAATCAGAATTTTCTGGCTGCCTTTGGTTCTGAAGATGATGGACTCAATCTGAAAAGATGGGCTAAGGCGTATGGAACTGATTTCAAATAGATAGGTGGAAAGATTAAGAATTTTCTGGCTATTTATGCTCCTGAAGATGATGGACTCGATCTGAAATGATAGGTTAAGGTAAACTGAACTGATTTCGAGTAGATGGACTGAAAGATACAGATTTTTCTTGCAAAATAGGGTCCTAAAGATGATGAATTCTATCTTAATTGTTGGGTTAGGGTGTACTGAACTGATGTTCAATAGATTGGTTGAAAGATTCAGAATTTTCTGACTACTTATACTTCTGAAGTTGATTGATTCAATCTGAAAAGATGGGTTAAGGCGTATTGAACTGATTTCAAATAGATGGGTGGAAAGATTAAGAATTTTCTGGCTATTTATGCTCCTGAAGATGATGGACTCCATCTGAAATGATAGGTTAAGGTAAACTGAACTGATTCCGAGTAGATGGGATGTAAGATACAGATTTTTGTTGCAAATTAGGGTCCTAAAGATGATGAATTCTATCTTAATTAATGGGTTAGGGTGTAATGAACTGATGTCAAATAGATAGGTTGAAAGAATCAGAATTTTCTGGCTGCTTTTGGTTCTGAAGATGATGGATTCAATCTGAAAAGATGGGTTTAGGCAAATTGAACTGATTTCAAATAGATAGGTGGAAAGATTCAGAATTTTCTGGCTATTTATGCTCCTGAAGATGATGGACTCGATCTGAAACGATAGGTTAAGGTAAACTGAACTGATTTCGAGTAGATGGACTGAAAGATACAGATTTTTCTTGCAAAATAGGGTCCTAAAGATGATGAATTCTATCTTAATTGATGGGTTAGGGTGTACTGAACTGATTTCAAATAGATAGGTTGAAAGAATCCGAATTTTCTGGCTGCTTTTGGTTCTGAAGATGATGGATTCAATCTGAAAAGATGTGTTAAGGCGTATTGAACTGATTTCAAATAGATAGGTGGAAAGATTAAGAATTTTCTGGCTATTTATGCTCCTGAAGATGATGGACTCGATCTGAAATGATAGGTTAAGGTAAACTGAACTGATTTCGAGTAGATGGACTGAAAGATACATATTTTTCTTGCAAAGTAGGGTCCTAAAGATGATAAGTTCTATCTTAATTGATTGGTTAGGGTGTACTGAACTGATTTCAAATAGATAGGTGGAAAGATTAAGAATTTTCTGGCTATTTATGCTCCTGAAGATGATGGACTCGATCTGAAACGATAGGTTAAGGTAAACTGAACTGATTTCGTGTAGATTGACTGAAAGATACAGATTTTTCTTGCAAAATAGGGTCCTAAAGATGATGAATTCTATCTTAATTGATGGGTTAGGGTGTACTGAACTGATTTCAAATAGATAGGTTGAAAGAATCAGAATTTTCTGGCTGCTTTTGGTTCTGAAGATGATGGATTCAACCTGAAAAGATGTGTTAAGGCGTATTGAACTGATTTCAAATAGATAGGTGGAAAGATTCAGAATCTTCTGGGTACTCATGCTCCTGAAGATGATGGACTCGATCTGAAATGATAGGTTAAGGCAAACTGAACTGATTTCGAGTAGATGGACTGAAAGATACAGATTTTTCTTGCAAAATAGGGTCCTAAAGATGATGAGTTCTATCTTAATTGATGGGTTAGGGTGTACTGAACTGATTTCAAATAGATAGGTTGAAAGAATCAGAATTTTCTGGCTGCTTTTGGTTCTGAAGATGATGGATTCGATTTGAAAAGATGTGTTAAGGCGTATTGAACTGATTTCAAATAGATAGGTGGAAAGATTCAGAATTTTCTGGGTACTTATGCTCCTGAAGATGATGGACTCGATCTGAAATGATAGGTTAAGGTAAACTGAACTGATTTCGAGTAGATGGACTGAAAGATACAGATTTTTCTTGCAAAATAGGGTCCTAAAGATGATGAATTCTATCTTAATTGATGGGTTAGGGTGAACTGAACTGATTTCAAATAGATAGGTGGAAAGAATCAGAATTTTCTTGCTGCCTTTGGTTCTGAAGATGATGGACTCAATCTGAAAAGATGGGCTAAGGCGTATGGAACTGATTTCAAATAGATAGGTGGAAAGATTAAGAATTTTCTGGCTATTTATGCTCCTGAAGATGATGGACTCGATCTGAAATGATAGGTTAAGGTAAACTGAACTGATTTCGAGTAGATGGACTGAAAGATACAGATTTTTCTTGCAAAATAGGGTCCTAAAGATGATGAATTCTATCTTAATTGTTGGGTTAGGGTGTACTGAACTGATGTTCAATAGATTGGTTGAAAGATTCAGAATTTTCTGACTACTTATACTTCTGAAGTTGATTGATTCAATCTGAAACGATGGGTTAAGGCGTATTGAACTGATTTCAAATAGATAGGTGGAAAGATTAAGAATTTTCTGGCTATTTATGCTCCTGAAGATGATGGACTCCATCTGAAATGATAGGTTAAGGTAAACTGAACTGATTTCGAGTAGATGGACTGAAAGATACAGATTTTTCTTGCAAAATAGGGTCCTAAAGATGATGAATTCTATCTTAATTGTTGGGTTAGGGTGTACTGAACTGATGTTCAATAGATTGGTTGAAAGATTCAGAATTTTCTGACTACTTATACTTCTGAAGTTGATTGATTCAATCTGAAACGATGGGTTAAGGCGTATTGAACTGATTTCAAATAGATAGGTGGAAAGATTAAGAATTTTCTGGCTATTTATGCTCCTGAAGATGATGGACTCCATCTGAAATGATAGGTTAAGGTAAACTGAACTGATTCCGAGTAGATGGGATGTAAGATACAGATTTTTGTTGCAAATTAGGGTCCTAAAGATGATGAATTCTATCTTATTTAATGGGTTAGGGTGTAATGAACTGATGTCAAATAGATAGGTTGAAAGAATCAGAATTTTCTGGCTGCTTTTGGTTCTGAAGATGATGGATTCAATCTGAAAAGATGGGTTTAGGCGAATTGAACTGATTTCAAATAGGTAGGTGGAAAGATTAAGAATTTTCTGGCTTTTTACGCTCCTGAAGATGATGGAATCGATCTGAAACGATAGGTTAAGGTAAACTGAACTGATTTCGAGTAGATGGACTGAAAGATACAGATTTTTCTTGCAAAATAGGGTCCTAAAGATGATGAATTCTATCTTAATTGATGGGTTAGGGTGTACTGAACTGATTTCAAATAGATAGGTGGAAAGATTAAGAATTTTCTGGCTATTTATGCTCCTGAAGATGATGGACTCGATCTGAAACGATAGGTTAAGGTAAACTGAACTGATTTCGTGTAGATGGACTGAAAGATACAGATTTTTCTTGCAAAATAGGGTCCTAAAGATGATGAATTCTATCTTAATTGATGGGTTAGGGCGTATTGAACTGATTTCAAATAGATAGGTGGAAAGATTCAGAATCTTCTGGGTACTTATGCTCCTGAAGATGATGGACTCGATCTGAAATGATAGGTTAAGGCAAACTGAACTGATTTCGAGTAGATGGACTGAAAGATACAGATTTTTCTTGCAAAATAGGGTCCTAAAGATGATGAATTCTATCTTAATTGTTGGGTTAGGGTGTACTGAACTGATGTTCAATAGATTGGTTGAAAGATTCAGAATTTTCTGACTACTTATAGTTCTGAAGTTGATTGATTCAATCTGAAAAGATGGGTTAAGGCGTATTGAACTGATTTCAAATAGATAGGTGGAAAGATTAAGAATTTTCTGGCTATTTATGCTCCTGAAGATGATGGACTCGATCTGAAATGATAGGTTAAGGTAAACTGAACTGATTCCGAGTAGATGGGATGAAAGATACAGATTTTTGTTGCAAAATAGGGTCCTAAAGATGATGAATTCTATCTTAATTAATGGGTTAGGGTGTAATGAACTGATGTCAAATAGATAGGTTGAAAGAATCAGAATTTTCTGGCTGCTTTTGGTTCTGAAGATGATGGATTCAATCTGAAAAGATGGGTTTAGGCGAATTGAACTGATTTCAAATAGATAGGTGGAAAGATTCAGAATTTTCTGGCTGCTTTTGGTCCTAAAGATGATGAGTTCTATCTTAATTGATTGGTTAGGGTGTACTGAACTGATTTCAAATAGATAGGTGGAAAGATTAAGAATTTTCTGGCTATTTATGCTCCTGAAGATGATGGACTCGATCTGAAACGTTAGGTTAAGGTAAACTGAACTGATTTCGTGTAGATGGACTGAAAGATACAGATTTTTCTTGCAAAATAGGGTCCTAAAGATGATGAATTCTATCTTAATTGATGGGTTAGGGTGTACTGAACTGATTTCAAATAGATAGGTTGAAAGAATCAGAATTTTCTGGCTGCTTTTGGTTCTGAAGATGATGGATTCAACCTGAAAAGATGTGTTAAGGCGTATTGAACTGATTTCAAATAGATAGGTGGAAAGATTCAGAATCTTCTGGGTACTTATGCTCCTGAAGATGATGGACTCGATCTGAAATGATAGGTTAAGGCAAACTGAACTGATTTCGAGTAGATGGACTGAAAGATACAGATTTTTCTTGCAAAATAGGGTCCTAAAGATGATGAGTTCTATCTTAATTGATGGGTTAGGGTGTACTGAACTGATTTCAAATAGATAGGTTGAAAGAATCAGAATTTTCTGGCTGCTTTTGGTTCTGAAGATGATGGATTCAATTTGAAAAGATGTGTTAAGGCGTATTGAACTGATTTCAAATAGATAGGTGGAAAGATTAAGAATTTTCTGGCTATTTATGCTCCTGAGGATGATGCACTCGATCTGAAATGATAGGTTAAGGTAGACTGAACTGATTTCGAGTAGATGGACTGAAAGATACAGATTTTTCTTGCAAAATAGGGTCCTAAAGATGATGAGTTCTATCTTAATTGATGGGTTAGGGTGTACTGAACTGATTTCAAATAGATAGGTTGAAAGAATCAGAATTTTCTGGCTGCTTTTGGTTCTGAAGATGATGGATTCAATCTGAAAAGATGTGTTAAGGCGTATTGAACTGATTTCAAATAGATAGGTGGAAAGATTAAGAATTTTCTGGCTATTTATGCTCCTGAAGATGATGGACTCGATCTGAAATGATAGGTTAAGGTAAACTGAACTGATTTCGAGAAGATGGACTGAAAGATACAGATTTTTCTTGCAAAATAGGGTCCTAAAGATGATGAGTTCTATCTTAATTGATGGGTTAGGGTGTACTGAACTGATTTCAAATAGATAGGTTGAAAGAATCAGAATTTTCTGGCTGCTTTTGGTTCTGAAGATGATGGATTCAATCTGAAAAGATGTGTTAAGGCGTATTGAACTGATTTCAAATAGATAGGTGGAAAGATTAAGAATTTTCTGGCTATTTATGCTCCTGAAGATGATGGACTCGATCTGAAATGATAGGTTAAGGTAAACTGAACTGATTTGGAGAAGATGGACTGAAAGATACAGATTTTTCTTGCAAAATAGGGTCCTAAAGATGATGAGTTCTATCTTAATTGATGGGTTAGAGTGTACTGAACTGACTTCAAATAGATAGGTGGAAAGATTAAGAATTTTCTGGCTATTTATGCTCCTGAAGATGATGGACTCGATCTGAAATGATAGGTTAAGGTAAACTGAACTGATTTCGAGAAGATGGATTGAAAGATACAGATTTTTCTTGCAAAATAGGGTCCTAAAGATGATGAGTTCTATCTTAATTGATGGGTTAGAGTGTACTGAACTGACTTCAAATAGATAGGTGGAAAGATTAAGAATTTTCTGGCTATTTATGCTCCTGAAGATGATGGACTCGATCTGAAACGATAGGTTAAGGTAAACTGAACTGATTTCGAGTAGATGGACTGAAAGATACAGATTTTTCTTGCAAAATAGGGTCCTAAAGATGATGAATTCTATCTTAATTGATGGGTTAGGGTGTACTGAACTGATTTCAAATACATAGGTTGAAAGAATCAGAATTTTCTGGCTGCTTTTGGTTCTGAAGATGATGGATTCAATCTGAAAAGATGTGTTAAGGCGTATTGAACTGATTTCAAATAGATAGGTGGAATGATTCAGAATTTTCTGGGTACTTATCCTCCTGAAGATGATGGACTCGATCTGAAATGATAGGGTAAGGTAAACTGAACTGATTTCGAGTAGATGGACTGAAAGATACAGATTTTTCTTGCAAAATAGGGTCCTAGAGATGATGAATTCTATCTTAATTGATGGGTTAGGATGTACTGAACTGATTTCAAATAGATAGGTTGAAAGAATCAGAATTTTCTGGCTGCCTTTGGTTCTGAAGATGATGGACTCAATCTGAAAAGATGGGCTAAGGCGTATTGAACTGATTTCAAATAGATAGGTGGAAAGATTAAGAATTTTCTGGCTTTTTATGCTCCTGATGATGATGGACTCGATCTGAAATGATAGGTTAAGGTAAACTGAACTGATTTCGAGTAGATGGACTGAAAGATACAGATTTTTCTTGCAAAAAAGGGTCCTAAAGATGATGAATTCTATCTTAATTGATGGGTTAGGGTGAACTGAACTGATTTCAAATAGATAGGTGGAAAGAATCAGAATTTTCTGGCTGCCTTTGGTTCTGAAGATGATGGACTCAATCTGAAAAGATGGGCTAAGGCGTATGGAACTGATTTCAAATAGATAGGTGGAAAGATTAAGAATTTTCTGGCTATTTATGCTCCTGAAGATGATGGACTCGATCTGAAATGATAGGTTAAGGTAAACTGAACTGATTTCGAGTAGATGGACTGAAAGATACAGATTTTTCTTGCAAAATAGGGTCCTAAAGATGATGAATTCTATCTTAATTGTTGGGTTAGGGTGTACTGAACTGATGTTCAATAGATTGGTTGAAAGATTCAGAATTTTCTGACTACTTATACTTCTGAAGTTGATTGATTCAATCTGAAAAGATGGGTTAAGGCGTATTGAACTGATTTCAAATAGATGGGTGGAAAGATTAAGAATTTTCTGGCTATTTATGCTCCTGAAGATGATGGACTCCATCTGAAATGATAGGTTAAGGTAAACTGAACTGATTCCGAGTAGATGGGATGTAAGATACAGATTTTTGTTGCAAATTAGGGTCCTAAAGATGATGAATTCTATCTTAATTAATGGGTTAGGGTGTAATGAACTGATGTCAAATAGATAGGTTGAAAGAATCAGAATTTTCTGGCTGCTTTTGGTTCTGAAGATGATGGATTCAATCTGAAAAGATGGGTTTAGGCGAATTGAACTGATTTCAAATAGATAGGTGGAAAGATTCAGAATTTTCTGGCTATTTATGCTCCTGAAGATGATGGACTCGATCTGAAACGATAGGTTAAGGTAAACTGAACTGATTTCGAGTAGATGGACTGAAAGATACAGATTTTTCTTGCAAAATAGGGTCCTAAAGATGATGAATTCTATCTTAATTGATGGGTTAGGGTGTACTGAACTGATTTCAAATAGATAGGTTGAAAGAATCCGAATTTTCTGGCTGCTTTTGGTTCTGAAGATGATGGATTCAATCTGAAAAGATGTGTTAAGGCGTATTGAACTGATTTCAAATAGATAGGTGGAAAGATTTAGCATTTTCTGGGTACTGATGCTCCTGAAGATGATGGACTCGATCTGAAATGATAGGTTAAGGTAAACTGAACTGATTTCGAGTAGATGGACTGAAAGATACATATTTTTCTTGCAAAGTAGGGTCCTTAAGATGATAAGTTCTATCATAATTGATTGGTTAGGGTGTACTGAACTGATTTCAAATAGATAAGTGGAAAGATTAAGAATTTTCTGGCTATTTATGCTCCTGAAGATGATGGACTCGATCTGAAACGATAGGTTAAGGTAAACTGAACTGATTTCGTGTAGATTGACTGAAAGATACAGATTTTTCTTGCAAAATAGGGTCCTAAAGATGATGAATTCTATCTTAATTGATGGGTTAGGGTGTACTGAACTGATTTCAAATAGATAGGTTGAAAGAATCAGAATTTTCTGGCTGCTTTTGGTTCTGAAGATGATGGATTCAACCTGAAAAGATGTGTTAAGGCGTATTGAACTGATTTCAAATAGATAGGTGGAAAGATTCAGAATCTTCTGGGTACTTATGCTCCTGAAGATGATGGACTCGATCTGAAATGATAGGTTAAGGCAAACTGAACTGATTTCGAGTAGATGGACTGAAAGATACAGATTTTTCTTGCAAAATAGGGTCCTAAAGATGATGAGTTCTATCTTAATTGATGGGTTAGGGTGTACTGAACTGATTTCAAATAGATAGGTTGAAAGAATCAGAATTTTCTGGCTGCTTTTGGTTCTGAAGATGATGGATTCGATTTGAAAAGATGTGTTAAGGCGTATTGAACTGATTTCAAATAGATAGGTGGAAAGATTCAGAATTTTCTGGGTACTTATGCTCCTGAAGATGATGGACTCGATCTGAAATGATAGGTTAAGGTAAACTGAACTGATTTCGAGTAGATGGACTGAAAGATACAGATCTTTCTTGCAAAATAGGGTCCTAAAGATGATGAATTCTATCTTAATTGATGGGTTAGGGTGAAATGAACTGATTTCAAATAGATAGGTGGAAAGAATCAGAATTTTCTGGCTGCCTTTGGTTCTGAAGATGATGGACTCAATCTGAAAAGATGGGCTAAGGCGTATGGAACTGATTTCAAATGGATAGGTGGAAAGATTAAGAATTTTCTGGCTATTTATGCTCCTGAAGATAATGGACTCGATCTGAAATGATAGGTTAAGGTAAACTGAACTGATTTCGAGTAGATGGACTGAAAGATACAGATTTTTCTTGCAAAATAGGGTCCTAAAGATGATGAATTCTATCTTAATTGTTGGGTTAGGGTGTACTGAATTGATGTTCAATAGATTGGTTGAAAGATTCAGAATTTTCTGACTACTTATACTTCTGAAGTTGATTGAAACAATCTGAAAAGATGGGTTAAGGCGTATTGAACTGATTTCAAATAGATAGGTGGAAAGATTAAGAATTTTCTGGCTATTTATGCTCCTGAAGATGATGGACTCGATCTGAAATGATAGGTTAAGGTAAACTGAACTGATTTGGAGAAGATGGACTGAAAGATACAGATTTTTCTTGCAAAATAGGGTCCTAAAGATGATGAGTTCTATCTTAATTGATGGGTTAGGGTGTACTGAACTGATTTCAAATAGATAGGTGGAAAGATTAAGAATTTTCTGGCTATTTATGCTCCTGAAGATGATGGACTCGATCTGAAACGTTAGGTTAAGGTAAACTGAACTGATTTCGTGTAGATGGACTGAAAGATACAGATTTTTCTTGCAAAATAGGGTCCTAAAGATGATGAATTCTATCTTAATTGATGGGTTAGGGTGTACTGAACTGATTTCAAATAGATAGGTTGAAAGAATCAGAATTTTCTGGCTGCTTTTGGTTCTGAAGATGATGGATTCAACCTGAAAAGATGTGTTAAGGCGTATTGAACTGATTTCAAATAGATAGGTGGAACGATTCAGAATCTTCTGGGTACTTATGCTCCTGAAGATGATGGACTCGATCTGAAATGATAGGTTAAGGCAAACTGAACTGATTTCGAGTAGATGGACTGAAAGATACAGATTTTTCTTGCAAAATAGGGTCCTAAAGATGATGAGTTCTATCTTAATTGATGGGTTAGGGTGTACTGAACTGATTTCAAATAGATAGGTTGAAAGAATCAGAATTTTCTGGCTGCTTTTGGTTCTGAAGATGATGGATTCAATTTGAAAAGATGTGTTAAGGCGTATTGAACTGATTTCAAATAGATAGGTGGAAAGATTAAGAATTTTCTGGCTATTTATGCTCCTGAGGATGATGCACTCGATCTGAAATGATAGGTTAAGGTAGACTGAACTGATTTCGAGTAGATGGACTGAAAGATACAGATTTTTCTTGCAAAATAGGGTCCTAAAGATGATGAGTTCTATCTTAATTGATGGGTTAGGGTGTACTGAACTGATTTCAAATAGATAGGTTGAAAGAATCAGAATTTTCTGGCTGCTTTTGGTTCTGAAGATGATGGATTCAATCTGAAAAGATGTGTTAAGGCGTATTGAACTGATTTCAAATAGATAGGTGGAAAGATTAAGAATTTTCTGGCTATTTATGCTCCTGAAGATGATGGACTCGATCTGAAATGATAGGTTAAGGTAAACTGAACTGATTTCGAGAAGATGGACTGAAAGATACAGATTTTTCTTGCAAAATAGGGTCCTAAAGATGATGAGTTCTATCTTAATTGATGGGTTAGGGTGTACTGAACTGATTTCAAATAGATAGGTTGAAAGAATCAGAATTTTCTGGCTGCTTTTGGTTCTGAAGATGATGGATTCAATCTGAAAAGATGTGTTAAGGCGTATTGAACTGATTTCAAATAGATAGGTGGAAAGATTAAGAATTTTCTGGCTATTTATGCTCCTGAAGATGATGGACTCGATCTGAAATGATATGTTAAGGTAAACTGAACTGATTTGGAGAAGATGGACTGAAAGATACAGATTTTTCTTGCAAAATAGGGTCCTAAAGATGATGAGTTCTATCTTAATTGATGGGTTAGAGTGTACTGAACTGACTTCAAATAGATAGGTGGAAAGATTAAGAATTTTCTGGCTATTTATGCTCCTGAAGATGATGGACTCGATCTGAAATGATAGGTTAAGGTAAACTGAACTGATTTCGAGAAGATGGACTGAAAGATACAGATTTTTCTTGCAAAATAGGGTCCTAAAGATGATGAGTTCTATCTTAATTGATGGGTTAGAGTGTACTGAACTGACTTCAAATAGATAGGTGGAAAGATTAAGAATTTTCTGGCTATTTATGCTCCTGAAGATGATGGACTCGATCTGAAACGATAGGTTAAGGTAAACTGAACTGATTTCGAGTAGATGGACTGAAAGATACAGATTTTTCTTGCAAAATAGGGTCCTAAAGATGATGAGTTCTATCTTAATTGATGGGTTAGGGTGTACTGAACTGATTTCAAATACATAGGTTGAAAGAATCAGAATTTTCTGGCTGCTTTTGGTTCTGAAGATGATGGATTCAATCTGAAAAGATGTGTTAAGGCGTATTGAACTGATTTCAAATAGATAGGTGGAATGATTCAGAATTTTCTGGGTACTTATCCTCCTGAAGATGATGGACTCGATCTGAAATGATAGGGTAAGGTAAACTGAACTGATTTCGAGTAGATGGACTGAAAGAAACAGATTTTTCTTGCAAAATAGGGTCCTAGAGATGATGAATTCTATCTTAGTTGATGGGTTAGGATGTACTGAACTGATTTCAAATAGATAGGTTGAAAGAATCAGAATTTTCTGGCTGCCTTTGGTTCTGAAGATGATGGACTCAATCTGAAAAGATGGGCTAAGGCGTATTGAACTGATTTCAAATAGATAGGTGGAAAGATTAAGAATTTTCTGGCTATTTATGCTCCTGAAGATGATGGACTCGATCTGAAATGATAGGTTAAGGTAAACTGAACTGATTTCGAGTAGATGGACTGAAAGATACAAATTTTTCTTGCAAAAAAGGGTCCTAAAGATGATGAATTCTATTTTAATTGATGGGTTAGGGTGAACTGAACTGATTTCAAATAGATAGGTGGAAAGAATCAGAATTTTCTGGCTGCCTTTGGTTCTGAAGATGATGGACTCAATCTGAAAAGATGGGCTAAGGCGTATGGAACTGATTTCAAATAGATAGGTGGAAAGATTAAGAATTTTCTGGCTATTTATGCTCCTGAAGATGATGGACTCGATCTGAAATGATAGGTTAAGGTAAACTGAACTGATTTCGAGTAGATGGACTGAAAGATACAGATTTTTCTTGCAAAATAGGGTCCTAAAGATGATGAATTCTATCTTAATTGTTGGGTTAGGGTGTACTGAACTGATGTTCAATAGATTGGTTGAAAGATTCAGAATTTTCTGACTACTTTTACTTCTGAAGTTGATTGATTCAATCTGAAAAGATGGGTTTAGGCGTATTGAACTGATTTCAAATAGATGGGTGGAAAGATTAAGAATTTTCTGGCTATTTATGCTCCTGAAGATGATGGACTCCATCTGAAATGATAGGTTAAGGTAAACTGAACTGATTCCGAGTAGATGGGATGTAAGATACAGATTTTTGTTGCAAATTAGGGTCCTAAAGATGATGAATTCTATCTTAATTAATGGGTTAGGGTGTAATGAACTGATGTCAAATAGATAGGTTGAAAGAATCAGAATTTTCTGGCTGCTTTTGGTTCTGAAGATGATGGATTCAATCTGAAAAGATGGGTTTAGGCGAATTGAACTGATTTCAAATAGATAGGTGGAAAGATTCAGAATTTTCTGGCTATTTATGCTCCTGAAGATGATGGACTCGATCTGAAACGATAGGTTAAGGTAAACTGAACTGATTTCGAGTAGATGGACTGAAAGATACAGATTTTTCTTGCAAAATAGGGTCCTAAAGATGATGAATTCTATCTTAATTGATGGGTTAGGGTGTACTGAACTGATTTCAAATAGATAGGTTGAAAGAATCAGAATTTTCTGGCTGCTTTTGGTTCTGAAGATGATGGATTCAATCTGAAAAGATGTGTTAAGGCGTATTGAACTGATTTCAAATAGATAGGTGGAAAGATTTAGCATTTTCTGGGTACTGATGCTCCTGAAGATGATGGACTCGATCTGAAATGATAGGTTAAGGTAAACTGAACTGATTTCGAGTAGATGGACTGAAAGATACATATTTTTCTTGCAAAGTAGGGTCCTAAAGATGATAAGTTCTATCTTAATTGATTGGTTAGGGTGTACTGAACTGATTTCAAATAGATAGGTGGAAAGATTAAGAATTTTCTGGCTATTTATGCTCCTGAAGATGATGGACTCGATCTGAAACGATAGGTTAAGGTAAACTGAACTGATTTCGTGTAGATTGACTGAAAGATACAGATTTTTCTTGCAAAATAGGGTCCTAAAGATGATGAATTCTATCTTAATTGATGGGTTAGGGTGTACTGAACTGATTTCAAATAGATAGGTTGAAAGAATCAGAATTTTCTGGCTGCTTTTTGTTCTGAAGATGATGGATTCAACCTGAAAAGATGTGTTAAGGCGTATTGAACTGATTTCAAATAGATGGGTGGAAAGATTAAGAATTTTCTGGCTATTTATGCTCCTGAAGATGATGGACTCCATCTGAAATGATAGGTTAAGGTAAACTGAACTGATTCCGAGTAGATGGGATGTAAGATACAGATTTTAGTTGCAAATTAGGGTCCTAAAGATGATGAATTCTATCTTAATTAATGGGTTAGGGTGTAATGAACTGATGTCAAATAGATAGGTTGAAAGAATCAGAATTTTCTGGCTGCTTTTGGTTCTGAAGATGATGGATTCAATCTGAAAAGATGGGTTTAGGCGAATTGAACTGATTTCAAATAGATAGGTGGAAAGATTCAGAATTTTCTGGCTATTTATGCTCCTGAAGATGATGGACTCGATCTGAAACGATAGGTTAAGGTAAACTGAACTGATTTCGAGTAGATGGACTGAAAGATACAGATTTTTCTTGCAAAATAGGGTCCTAAAGATGATGAATTCTATCTTAATTGATGGGTTAGGGTGTACTGAACTGATTTCAAATAGATAGGTTGAAAGAATCAGAATTTTCTGGCTGCTTTTGGTTCTGAAGATGATGGATTCAATCTGAAAAGATGTGTTAAGGCGTATTGAACTGATTTCAAATAGATAGGTGGAAAGATTTAGCATTTTCTGGGTACTGATGCTCCTGAAGATGATGGACTCGATCTGAAATGATAGGTTAAGGTAAACTGAACTGATTTCGAGTAGATGGACTGAAAGATACATATTTTTCTTGCAAAGTAGGGTCCTAAAGATGATAAGTTCTATCTTAATTGATTGGTTAGGGTGTACTGAACTGATTTCAAATAGATAGGTGGAAAGATTAAGAATTTTCTGGCTATTTATGCTCCTGAAGATGATGGACTCGATCTGAAACGATAGGTTAAGGTAAACTGAACTGATTTCGTGTAGATTGACTGAAAGATACAGATTTTTCTTGCAAAATAGGGTCCTAAAGATGATGAATTCTATCTTAATTGATGGGTTAGGGTGTACTGAACTGATTTCAAATAGATAGGTTGAAAGAATCAGAATTTTCTGGCTGCTTTTTGTTCTGAAGATGATGGATTCAACCTGAAAAGATGTGTTAAGGCGTATTGAACTGATTTCAAATAGATAGGTGGAAAGATTCAGAATTTTCTGGGTACTTATGCTCCTGAAGATGATGGACTCGATCTGAAATGATAGGTTAAGGTAAACTGAACTGATTTCGAGTAGATGGACTGAAAGATACAGATTTTTCTTGCAAAATAGGGTCCTAAAGATGATGAATTCTATCTTAATTGATGGGTTAGGGTGAAATGAACTGATTTCAAATAGATAGGTGGAAAGAATCAGAATTTTCTGGCTGCCTTTGGTTCTGAAGATGATGGACTCAATCTGAAAAGATGGGCTAAGGCGTATGGAACTGATTTCAAATAGATAGGTGGAAAGATTAAGAATTTTCTGGCTATTTATGCTCCTGAAGATGATGGACTCGATCTGAAATGATAGGTTAAGGTAAACTGAACTGATTTCGAGTAGATGGACTGAAAGATACAGATTTTTCTTGCAAAATAGGGTCCTAAAGATGATGAATTCTATCTTAATTGTTGGGTTAGGGTGTACTGAACTGATGTTCAATAGATTGGTTGAAAGATTCAGAATTTTCTGACTACTTATACTTCTGAAGTTGATTGAAACAATCTGAAAAGATGGGTTAAGGCGTATTGAACTGATTTCAAATAGATAGGTGGAAAGATTAAGAATTTTCTGGCTATTTATGCTCCTGAAGATGATGGACTCGATCTAAAATGATAGGTTAAGGTAAACTGAACTGATTTGGAGAAGATGGACTGAAAGATACAGATTTTTCTTGCAAAATAGGGTCCTAAAGATGATGAGTTCTATCTTAATTGATGGGTTAGGGTGTACTGAACTGATTTCAAATAGATAGGTGGAAAGATTAAGAATTTTCTGGCTATTTATGCTCCTGAAGATGATGGACTCGATCTGAAACGATAGGTTAAGGTAAACTGAACTGATTTCGAGTAGATGGACTGAAAGATACAGATTTTTCTTGCAAAATAGGGTCCTAAAGATGATGAATTCTATCTTAATTGATGGGTTAGGGTGTACTGAACTGATTTCAAATAGATAGGTTGAAAGAATCAGAATTTTCTGGCTGCTTTTGGTTCTGAAGATGATGGATTCAATCTGAAAAGATGTGTTAAGGCGTATTGAACTGATTTCAAATAGATAGGTGGAAAGATTTAGCATTTTCTGGGTACTGATGCTCCTGAAGATGATGGACTCGATCTGAAATGATAGGTTAAGGTAAACTGAACTGATTTCGAGTAGATGGACTGAAAGATACATATTTTTCTTGCAAAGTAGGGTCCTAAAGATGATAAGTTCTATCTTAATTGATTGGTTAGGGTGTACTGAACTGATTTCAAATAGATAGGTGGAAAGATTAAGAATTTTCTGGCTATTTATGCTCCTGAAGATGATGGACTCGATCTGAAACGATAGGTTAAGGTAAACTGAACTGATTTCGTGTAGATTGACTGAAAGATACAGATTTTTCTTGCAAAATAGGGTCCTAAAGATGATGAATTCTATCTTAATTGATGGGTTAGGGTGTACTGAACTGATTTCAAATAGATAGGTTGAAAGAATCAGAATTTTCTGGCTGCTTTTGGTTCTGAAGATGATGGATTCAACCTGAAAAGATGTGTTAAGGCGTATTGAACTGATTTCAAATAGATAGGTGGAAAGATTCAGAATCTTCTGGGTACTTATGCTCCTGAAGATGATGGACTCGATCTGAAATGATAGGTTAAGGCAAACTGAACTGATTTCGAGTAGATGGACTGAAAGATACAGATTTTTCTTGCAAAATAGGGTCCTAAAGATGATGAGTTCTATCTTAATTGATGGGTTAGGGTGTACTGAACTGATTTCAAATAGATAGGTTGAAAGAATCAGAATTTTCTGGCTGCTTTTGGTTCTGAAGATGATGGATTCGATTTGAAAAGATGTGTTAAGGCGTATTGAACTGATTTCAAATAGATAGGTGGAAAGATTCAGAATTTTCTGGGTACTTATGCTCCTGAAGATGATGGACTCGATCTGAAATGATAGGTTAAGGTAAACTGAACTGATTTCGAGTAGATGGACTGAAAGATACAGATTTTTCTTGCAAAATAGGGTCCTAAAGATGATGAATTCTATCTTAATTGATGGGTTAGGGTGAAATGAACTGATTTCAAATAGATAGGTGGAAAGAATCAGAATTTTCTGGCTGCCTTTGGTTCTGAAGATGATGGACTCAATCTGAAAAGATGGGCTAAGGCGTATGGAACTGATTTCAAATAGATAGGTGGAAAGATTAAGAATTTTCTGGCTATTTATGCTCCTGAAGATGATGGACTCGATCTGAAATGATAGGTTAAGGTAAACTGAACTGATTTCGAGTAGATGGACTGAAAGATACAGATTTTTCTTGCAAAATAGGGTCCTAAAGATGATGAATTCTATCTTAATTGTTGGGTTAGGGTGTACTGAACTGATGTTCAATAGATTGGTTGAAAGATTCAGAATTTTCTGACTACTTATACTTCTGAAGTTGATTGAAACAATCTGAAAAGATGGGTTAAGGCGTATTGAACTGATTTCAAATAGATAGGTGGAAAGATTAAGAATTTTCTGGCTATTTATGCTCCTGAAGATGATGGACTCGATCTAAAATGATAGGTTAAGGTAAACTGAACTGATTTGGAGAAGATGGACTGAAAGATACAGATTTTTCTTGCAAAATAGGGTCCTAAAGATGATGAGTTCTATCTTAATTGATGGGTTAGGGTGTACTGAACTGATTTCAAATAGATAGGTGGAAAGATTAAGAATTTTCTGGCTATTTATGCTCCTGAAGATGATGGACTCGATCTGAAACGTTAGGTTAAGGTAAACTGAACTGATTTCGTGTAGATGGACTGAAAGATACAGATTTTTCTTGCAAAATAGGGTCCTAAAGATGATGAATTCTATCTTAATTGATGGGTTAGGGTGTACTGAACTGATTTCAAATAGATAGGTTGAAAGAATCAGAATTTTCTGGCTGCTTTTGGTTCTGAAGATGATGGATTCAACCTGAAAAGATGTGTTAAGGCGTATTGAACTGATTTCAAATAGATAGGTGGAAAGATTCAGAATCTTCTGGGTACTTATGCTCCTGAAGATGATGGACTCGATCTGAAATGATAGGTTAAGGCAAACTGAACTGATTTCGAGTAGATGGACTGAAAGATACAGATTTTTCTTGCAAAATAGGGTCCTAAAGATGATGAGTTCTATCTTAATTGATGGGTTAGGGTGTACTGAACTGATTTCAAATAGATAGGTTGAAAGAATCAGAATTTTCTGGCTGCTTTTGGTTCTGAAGATGATGGATTCAATTTGAAAAGATGTGTTAAGGCGTATTGAACTGATTTCAAATAGATAGGTGGAAAGATTAAGAATTTTCTGGCTATTTATGCTCCTGAAGATGATGGACTCGATCTGAAATGATAGGTTAAGGTAAACTGAACTGATTTCGAGTAGATGGACTGAAAGATACAGATTTTTCTTGCAAAATAGGGTCCTAAAGATGATGAGTTCTATCTTAATTGATGGGTTAGGGTGCACTGAACTGATTTCAAATAGAAAGGTGGAAAGATTAGGAATTTTCTGGTTATTTATGCTCCTGAAGATGATGGACTCGATCTGAAATGATAGGTTAAGGTCAACTGAACTGATTTCGAGCAGATGGACTGAAAGATACAGATTTTTCTTGCAAAATAGAGTCCTAAAGGTGACGAATTCTATCTTAATTGATGGGTTAGGGTGAACTGAACTGATTTCAAATAGATAGGTGGAAAGAATCAGAATTTTCTGGCTTCCTTTGGTTCTGAAGATGATGGACTCAATCTGAAAAGATTGGCTAAGGCGTATTGAACTGATTTCAAATAGATAGTTGGAAAGATTAAGAATTTTCTGGCTATTTATGCTCCTGAAGATGATGGACTCGATCTTAAATGATAGGTTAAGGTAAACTGAACTGATTTCGAGTAGATGGACTGAAAGATACAGATTTATCTTGCAAAATAGGGTCCTAAAGATGATGAATTCTATCTTAATTGTTGGGTTAGGGTGTACTGAACTGATGTTCAATAGATTGGTTGAAAGATTCAGAATTTTCTGACTACTTATACTTCTGAAGTTGATTGATTCAATCTGAAAAGATGGGTTAAGGCGTATTGAACGGATTTCAAATAGATGGGTGGAAAGATTAAGAATTTTCTGGCTATTTATGCTCCTGAAGATGATGGACTCGATCTGAAATGATAGGTTAAGGTAAACTGAACTGATTCCGAGTAGATGGGATGTAAGATACAGATTTTTGTTGCAAATTAGGGTCCTAAAGATGATGAATTCTATCTTAATTAATGGGTTAGGGTGTAATGAACTGATGTCCAATAGATAGGTTGAAAGAATCAGAATTTTCTGGCTGCTTTTGGTTCTGAAGATGATGGATTCAATCTGAAAAGATGGGTTTAGGCGAATTGAACTGATTTCAAATAGATAGGTGGAAAGATTCAGAATTTTCTGGCTATTTATGCTCCTGAAGATGATGGACTCGATCTGAAACGATAGGTTAAGGTAAACTGAACTGATTTCGAGTAGATGGACTGAAAGATACAGATTTTTCTTGCAAAATAGGGTCCTAAAGATGATGAATTCTATCTTGATTGATGGGTTAGGGTGTACTGAACTGATTTCAAATAGATAGGTTGAAAGAATCAGAATTTTCTGGCTGCTTTTGGTTCTGAAGATGATGGATTCAATCTGAAAAGATGTGTTAAGGCGTATTGAACTGATTTCAAATAGATAGGTGGAAAGATTTAGCATTTTCTGGGTACTGATGCTCCTGAAGATGATGGACTCGATCTGAAATGATAGGTTAAGGTAAACTGAACTGATTTCGAGTAGATGGACTGAAAGATACATATTTTTCTTGCAAAGTAGGGTCCTAAAGATGATAAGTTCTATCTTAATTGATTGGTTAGGGTGTACTGAACTGATTTCAAATAGATAGGTGGAAAGATTAAGAATTTTCTGGCTATTTATGCTCCTGAAGATGATGGACTCGATCTGAAACGATAGGTTAAGGTAAAATGAACTGATTTCGTGTAGATTGACTGAAAGATACAGATTTTTCTTGCAAAATAGGGTCCTAAAGATGATGAATTCTATCTTAATTGATGGGTTAGGGTGTACTGAACTGATTTCAAATAGATAGGTTGAAAGAATCAGAATTTTCTGGCTGCTTTTGGTTCTGAAGATGATGGATTCAACCTGAAAAGATGTGTTAAGGCGTATTGAACTGATTTCAAATAGATAGGTGGAAAGATTCAGAATCTTCTGGGTACTTATGCTCCTGAAGATGATGGACTCGATCTGAAATGATAGGTTAAGGCAAACTGAACTGATTTCGAGTAGATGGACTGAAAGATACAGATTTTTCTTGCAAAATAGGGTCCTAAAGATGATGAGTTCTATCTTAATTGATGGGTTAGGGTGTACTGAACTGATTTCAAATAGATAGGTTGAAAGAATCAGAATTTTCTGGCTGCTTTTGGTTCTGAAGATGATGGACTCAATCTGAAAAGATGGGCTAAGGCGTATTGAACTGATTTCAAATAGATAGGTGGAAAGATTAAGAATTTTCTGGCTTTTTATGCTCCTGATGATGATGGACTCGATCTGAAATGATAGGTTAAGGTAAACTGAACTGATTTCGAGTAGATGGACTGAAAGATACAGATTTTTCTTGCAAAAAAGGGTCCTAAAGATGATGAATTCTATCTTAATTGATGGGTTAGGGTGAACTGAACTGATTTCAAATAGATAGGTGGAAAGAATCAGAATTTTCTGGCTGCCTTTGGTTCTGAAGATGATGGACTCAATCTGAAAAGATGGGCTAAGGCGTATGGAACTGATTTCAAATAGATAGGTGGAAAGATTAAGAATTTTCTGGCTATTTATGCTCCTGAAGATGATGGACTCGATCTGAAATGATAGGTTAAGGTAAACTGAACTGATTTCGAGTAGATGGACTGAAAGATACAGATTTTTCTTGCAAAATAGGGTCCTAAAGATGATGAATTCTATCTTAATTGTTGGGTTAGGGTGTACTGAACTGATGTTCAATAGATTGGTTGAAAGATTCAGAATTTTCTGACTACTTATACTTCTGAAGTTGATTGATTCAATCTGAAAAGATGGGTTAAGGCGTATTGAACTGATTTCAAATAGATGGGTGGAAAGATTAAGAATTTTCTGGCTATTTATGCTCCTGAAGATGATGGACTCCATCTGAAATGATAGGTTAAGGTAAACTGAACTGATTCCGAGTAGATGGGATGTAAGATACAGATTTTTGTTGCAAATTAGGGTCCTAAAGATGATGAATTCTATCTTAATTAATGGGTTAGGGTGTAATGAACTGATGTCAAATAGATAGGTTGAAAGAATCAGAATTTTCTGGCTGCTTTTGGTTCTGAAGATGATGGATTCAATCTGAAAAGATGGGTTTAGGCGAATTGAACTGATTTCAAATAGATAGGTGGAAAGATTCAGAATTTTCTGGCTATTTATGCTCCTGAAGATGATGGACTCGATCTGAAACGATAGGTTAAGGTAAACTGAACTGATTTCGAGTAGATGGACTGAAAGATACAGATTTTTCTTGCAAAATAGGGTCCTAAAGATGATGAATTCTATCTTAATTGATGGGTTAGGGTGTACTGAACTGATTTCAAATAGATAGGTTGAAAGAATCCGAATTTTCTGGCTGCTTTTGGTTCTGAAGATGATGGATTCAATCTGAAAAGATGTGTTAAGGCGTATTGAACTGATTTCAAATAGATAGGTGGAAAGATTTAGCATTTTCTGGGTACTGATGCTCCTGAAGATGATGGACTCGATCTGAAATGATAGGTTAAGGTAAACTGAACTGATTTCGAGTAGATGGACTGAAAGATACATATTTTTCTTGCAAAGTAGGGTCCTTAAGATGATAAGTTCTATCATAATTGATTGGTTAGGGTGTACTGAACTGATTTCAAATAGATAAGTGGAAAGATTAAGAATTTTCTGGCTATTTATGCTCCTGAAGATGATGGACTCGATCTGAAACGATAGGTTAAGGTAAACTGAACTGATTTCGTGTAGATTGACTGAAAGATACAGATTTTTCTTGCAAAATAGGGTCCTAAAGATGATGAATTCTATCTTAATTGATGGGTTAGGGTGTACTGAACTGATTTCAAATAGATAGGTTGAAAGAATCAGAATTTTCTGGCTGCTTTTGGTTCTGAAGATGATGGATTCAACCTGAAAAGATGTGTTAAGGCGTATTGAACTGATTTCAAATAGATAGGTGGAAAGATTCAGAATCTTCTGGGTACTTATGCTCCTGAAGATGATGGACTCGATCTGAAATGATAGGTTAAGGCAAACTGAACTGATTTCGAGTAGATGGACTGAAAGATACAGATTTTTCTTGCAAAATAGGGTCCTAAAGATGATGAGTTCTATCTTAATTGATGGGTTAGGGTGTACTGAACTGATTTCAAATAGATAGGTTGAAAGAATCAGAATTTTCTGGCTGCTTTTGGTTCTGAAGATGATGGATTCGATTTGAAAAGATGTGTTAAGGCGTATTGAACTGATTTCAAATAGATAGGTGGAAAGATTCAGAATTTTCTGGGTACTTATGCTCCTGAAGATGATGGACTCGATCTGAAATGATAGGTTAAGGTAAACTGAACTGATTTCGAGTAGATGGACTGAAAGATACAGATCTTTCTTGCAAAATAGGGTCCTAAAGATGATGAATTCTATCTTAATTGATGGGTTAGGGTGAAATGAACTGATTTCAAATAGATAGGTGGAAAGAATCAGAATTTTCTGGCTGCCTTTGGTTCTGAAGATGATGGACTCAATCTGAAAAGATGGGCTAAGGCGTATGGAACTGATTTCAAATGGATAGGTGGAAAGATTAAGAATTTTCTGGCTATTTATGCTCCTGAAGATAATGGACTCGATCTGAAATGATAGGTTAAGGTAAACTGAACTGATTTCGAGTAGATGGACTGAAAGATACAGATTTTTCTTGCAAAATAGGGTCCTAAAGATGATGAATTCTATCTTAATTGTTGGGTTAGGGTGTACTGAATTGATGTTCAATAGATTGGTTGAAAGATTCAGAATTTTCTGACTACTTATACTTCTGAAGTTGATTGAAACAATCTGAAAAGATGGGTTAAGGCGTATTGAACTGATTTCAAATAGATAGGTGGAAAGATTAAGAATTTTCTGGCTATTTATGCTCCTGAAGATGATGGACTCGATCTGAAATGATAGGTTAAGGTAAACTGAACTGATTTGGAGAAGATGGACTGAAAGATACAGATTTTTCTTGCAAAATAGGGTCCTAAAGATGATGAGTTCTATCTTAATTGATGGGTTAGGGTGTACTGAACTGATTTCAAATAGATAGGTGGAAAGATTAAGAATTTTCTGGCTATTTATGCTCCTGAAGATGATGGACTCGATCTGAAACGTTAGGTTAAGGTAAACTGAACTGATTTCGTGTAGATGGACTGAAAGATACAGATTTTTCTTGCAAAATAGGGTCCTAAAGATGATGAATTCTATCTTAATTGATGGGTTAGGGTGTACTGAACTGATTTCAAATAGATAGGTTGAAAGAATCAGAATTTTCTGGCTGCTTTTGGTTCTGAAGATGATGGATTCAACCTGAAAAGATGTGTTAAGGCGTATTGAACTGATTTCAAATAGATAGGTGGAAAGATTCAGAATCTTCTGGGTACTTATGCTCCTGAAGATGATGGACTCGATCTGAAATGATAGGTTAAGGCAAACTGAACTGATTTCGAGTAGATGGACTGAAAGATACAGATTTTTCTTGCAAAATAGGGTCCTAAAGATGATGAGTTCTATCTTAATTGATGGGTTAGGGTGTACTGAACTGATTTCAAATAGATAGGTTGAAAGAATCAGAATTTTCTGGCTGCTTTTGGTTCTGAAGATGATGGATTCAATTTGAAAAGATGTGTTAAGGCGTATTGAACTGATTTCAAATAGATAGGTGGAAAGATTAAGAATTTTCTGGCTATTTATGCTCCTGAGGATGATGCACTCGATCTGAAATGATAGGTTAAGGTAGACTGAACTGATTTCGAGTAGATGGACTGAAAGATACAGATTTTTCTTGCAAAATAGGGTCCTAAAGATGATGAGTTCTATCTTAATTGATGGGTTAGGGTGTACTGAACTGATTTCAAATAGATAGGTTGAAAGAATCAGAATTTTCTGGCTGCTTTTGGTTCTGAAGATGATGGATTCAATCTGAAAAGATGTGTTAAGGCGTATTGAACTGATTTCAAATAGATAGGTGGAAAGATTAAGAATTTTCTGGCTATTTATGCTCCTGAAGATGATGGACTCGATCTGAAATGATAGGTTAAGGTAAACTGAACTGATTTCGAGAAGATGGACTGAAAGATACAGATTTTTCTTGCAAAATAGGGTCCTAAAGATGATGAGTTCTATCTTAATTGATGGGTTAGGGTGTACTGAACTGATTTCAAATAGATAGGTTGAAAGAATCAGAATTTTCTGGCTGCTTTTGGTTCTGAAGATGATGGATTCAATCTGAAAAGATGTGTTAAGGCGTATTGAACTGATTTCAAATAGATAGGTGGAAAGATTAAGAATTTTCTGGCTATTTATGCTCCTGAAGATGATGGACTCGATCTGAAATGATATGTTAAGGTAAACTGAACTGATTTGGAGAAGATGGACTGAAAGATACAGATTTTTCTTGCAAAATAGGGTCCTAAAGATGATGAATTCTATCTTAATTGTTGGGTTAGGGTGTACTGAACTGATGTTCAATAGATTGGTTGAAAGATTCAGAATTTTCTGACTACTTTTACTTCTGAAGTTGATTGATTCAATCTGAAAAGATGGGTTTAGGCGTATTGAACTGATTTCAAATAGATGGGTGGAAAGATTAAGAATTTTCTGGCTATTTATGCTCCTGAAGATGATGGACTCCATCTGAAATGATAGGTTAAGGTAAACTGAACTGATTCCGAGTAGATGGGATGTAAGATACAGATGTTTGTTGCAAATTAGGGTCCTAAAGATGATGAATTCTATCTTAATTAATGGGTTAGGGTGTAATGAACTGATGTCAAATAGATAGGTTGAAAGAATCAGAATTTTCTGGCTGCTTTTGGTTCTGAAGATGATGGATTCAATCTGAAAAGATGGGTTTAGGCGAATTGAACTGATTTCAAATAGATAGGTGGAAAGATTCAGAATTTTCTGGCTATTTATGCTCCTGAAGATGATGGACTCGATCTGAAACGATAGGTTAAGGTAAACTGAACTGATTTCGAGTAGATGGACTGAAAGATACAGATTTTTCTTGCAAAATAGGGTCCTAAAGATGATGAATTCTATCTTAATTGATGGGTTAGGGTGTACTGAACTGATTTCAAATAGATAGGTTGAAAGAATCAGAATTTTCTGGCTGCTTTTGGTTCTGAAGATGATGGATTCAATCTGAAAAGATGTGTTAAGGCGTATTGAACTGATTTCAAATAGATAGGTGGAAAGATTTAGCATTTTCTGGGTACTGATGCTCCTGAAGATGATGGACTCGATCTGAAATGATAGGTTAAGGTAAACTGAACTGATTTCGAGTAGATGGACTGAAAGATACATATTTTTCTTGCAAAGTAGGGTCCTAAAGATGATAAGTTCTATCTTAATTGATTGGTTAGGGTGTACTGAACTGATTTCAAATAGATAGGTGGAAAGATTAAGAATTTTCTGGCTATTTATGCTCCTGAAGATGATGGACTCGATCTGAAACGATAGGTTAAGGTAAACTGAACTGATTTCGTGTAGATTGACTGAAAGATACAGATTTTTCTTGCAAAATAGGGTCCTAAAGATGATGAATTCTATCTTAATTGATGGGTTAGGGTGTACTGAACTGATTTCAAATAGATAGGTTGAAAGAATCAGAATTTTCTGGCTGCTTTTTGTTCTGAAGATGATGGATTCAACCTGAAAAGATGTGTTAAGGCGTATTGAACTGATTTCAAATAGATAGGTGGAAAGATTCAGAATTTTCTGGGTACTTATGCTCCTGAAGATGATGGACTCGATCTGAAATGATAGGTTAAGGTAAACTGAACTGATTTCGAGTAGATGGACTGAAAGATACAGATTTTTCTTGCAAAATAGGGTCCTAAAGATGATGAATTCTATCTTAATTGATGGGTTAGGGTGAAATGAACTGATTTCAAATAGATAGGTGGAAAGAATCAGAATTTTCTGGCTGCCTTTGGTTCTGAAGATGATGGACTCAATCTGAAAAGATGGGCTAAGGCGTATGGAACTGATTTCAAATAGATAGGTGGAAAGATTAAGAATTTTCTGGCTATTTATGCTCCTGAAGATGATGGACTCGATCTGAAATGATAGGTTAAGGTAAACTGAACTGATTTCGAGTAGATGGACTGAAAGATACAGATTTTTCTTGCAAAATAGGGTCCTAAAGATGATGAATTCTATCTTAATTGTTGGGTTAGGGTGTACTGAACTGATGTTCAATAGATTGGTTGAAAGATTCAGAATTTTCTGACTACTTATACTTCTGAAGTTGATTGAAACAATCTGAAAAGATGGGTTAAGGCGTATTGAACTGATTTCAAATAGATAGGTGGAAAGATTAAGAATTTTCTGGCTATTTATGCTCCTGAAGATGATGGACTCGATCTAAAATGATAGGTTAAGGTAAACTGAACTGATTTGGAGAAGATGGACTGAAAGATACAGATTTTTCTTGCAAAATAGGGTCCTAAAGATGATGAGTTCTATCTTAATTGATGGGTTAGGGTGTACTGAACTGATTTCAAATAGATAGGTGGAAAGATTAAGAATTTTCTGGCTATTTATGCTCCTGAAGATGATGGACTCGATCTGAAATGATAGGTTAAGGTAAACTGAACTGATTTCGAGTAGATGGACTGAAAGATACAGATTTTTCTTGCAAAATAGGGTCCTAAAGATGATGAATTCTATCTTAATTGATGGGTTAGGGTGTACTGAACTGATTTCAAATAGATAGGTTGAAAGAATCAGAATTTTCTGGCTGCTTTTGGTTCTGAAGATGATGGATTCAATCTGAAAAGATGTGTTAAGGCGTATTGAACTGATTTCAAATAGATAGGTGGAAAGATTTAGCATTTTCTGGGTACTGATGCTCCTGAAGATGATGGACTCGATCTGAAATGATAGGTTAAGGTAAACTGAACTGATTTCGAGTAGATGGACTGAAAGATACATATTTTTCTTGCAAAGTAGGGTCCTAAAGATGATAAGTTCTATCTTAATTGATTGGTTAGGGTGTACTGAACTGATTTCAAATAGATAGGTGGAAAGATTAAGAATTTTCTGGCTATTTATGCTCCTGAAGATGATGGACTCGATCTGAAACGATAGGTTAAGGTAAACTGAACTGATTTCGTGTAGATTGACTGAAAGATACAGATTTTTCTTGCAAAATAGGGTCCTAAAGATGATGAATTCTATCTTAATTGATGGGTTAGGGTGTACTGAACTGATTTCAAATAGATAGGTTGAAAGAATCAGAATTTTCTGGCTGCTTTTGGTTCTGAAGATGATGGATTCAACCTGAAAAGATGTGTTAAGGCGTATTGAACTGATTTCAAATAGATAGGTGGAAAGATTCAGAATCTTCTGGGTACTTATGCTCCTGAAGATGATGGACTCGATCTGAAATGATAGGTTAAGGCAAACTGAACTGATTTCGAGTAGATGGACTGAAAGATACAGATTTTTCTTGCAAAATAGGGTCCTAAAGATGATGAGTTCTATCTTAATTGATGGGTTAGGGTGTACTGAACTGATTTCAAATAGATAGGTTGAAAGAATCAGAATTTTCTGGCTGCTTTTGGTTCTGAAGATGATGGATTCGATTTGAAAAGATGTGTTAAGGCGTATTGAACTGATTTCAAATAGATAGGTGGAAAGATTCAGAATTTTCTGGGTACTTATGCTCCTGAAGATGATGGACTCGATCTGAAATGATAGGTTAAGGTAAACTGAACGGATTTCGAGTAGATGGACTGAAAGATACAGATTTTTCTTGCAAAATAGGGTCCTAAAGATGATGAATTCTATCTTAATTGATGGGTTAGGGTGAAATGAACTGATTTCAAATAGATAGGTGGAAAGAATCAGAATTTTCTGGCTGCCTTTGGTTCTGAAGATGATGGACTCAATCTGAAAAGATGGGCTAAGGCGTATGGAACTGATTTCAAATAGATAGGTGGAAAGATTAAGAATTTTCTGGCTATTTATGCTCCTGAAGATGATGGACTCGATCTGAAATGATAGGTTAAGGTAAACTGAACTGATTTCGAGTAGATGGACTGAAAGATACAGATTTTTCTTGCAAAATAGGGTCCTAAAGATGATGAATTCTATCTTAATTGTTGGGTTAGGGTGTACTGAACTGATGTTCAATAGATTGGTTGAAAGATTCAGAATTTTCTGACTACTTATACTTCTGAAGTTGATTGAAACAATCTGAAAAGATGGGTTAAGGCGTATTGAACTGATTTCAAATAGATAGGTGGAAAGATTAAGAATTTTCTGGCTATTTATGCTCCTGAAGATGATGGACTCGATCTAAAATGATAGGTTAAGGTAAACTGAACTGATTTGGAGAAGATGGACTGAAAGATACAGATTTTTCTTGCAAAATAGGGTCCTAAAGATGATGAGTTCTATCTTAATTGATGGGTTAGGGTGTACTGAACTGATTTCAAATAGATAGGTGGAAAGATTAAGAATTTTCTGGCTATTTATGCTCCTGAAGATGATGGACTCGATCTGAAACGTTAGGTTAAGGTAAACTGAACTGATTTCGTGTAGATGGACTGAAAGATACAGATTTTTCTTGCAAAATAGGGTCCTAAAGATGATGAATTCTATCTTAATTGATGGGTTAGGGTGTACTGAACTGATTTCAAATAGATAGGTTGAAAGAATCAGAATTTTCTGGCTGCTTTTGGTTCTGAAGATGATGGATTCAACCTGAAAAGATGTGTTAAGGCGTATTGAACTGATTTCAAATAGATAGGTGGAAAGATTCAGAATCTTCTGGGTACTTATGCTCCTGAAGATGATGGACTCGATCTGAAATGATAGGTTAAGGCAAACTGAACTGATTTCGAGTAGATGGACTGAAAGATACAGATTTTTCTTGCAAAATAGGGTCCTAAAGATGATGAGTTCTATCTTAATTGATGGGTTAGGGTGTACTGAACTGATTTCAAATAGATAGGTTGAAAGAATCAGAATTTTCTGGCTGCTTTTGGTTCTGAAGATGATGGATTCAATTTGAAAAGATGTGTTAAGGCGTATTGAACTGATTTCAAATAGATAGGTGGAAAGATTAAGAATTTTCTGGCTATTTATGCTCCTGAAGATGATGGACTCGATCTGAAATGATAGGTTAAGGTAAACTGAACTGATTTCGAGTAGATGGACTGAAAGATACAGATTTTTCTTGCAAAATAGGGTCCTAAAGATGATGAGTTCTATCTTAATTGATGGGTTAGGGTGCACTGAACTGATTTCAAATAGAAAGGTGGAAAGATTAGGAATTTTCTGGTTATTTATGCTCCTGAAGATGATGGACTCGATCTGAAATGATAGGTTAAGGTCAACTGAACTGATTTCGAGCAGATGGACTGAAAGATACAGATTTTTCTTGCAAAATAGAGTCCTAAAGATGACGAATTCTATCTTAATTGATGGGTTAGGGTGAACTGAACTGATTTCAAATAGATAGGTGGAAAGAATCAGAATTTTCTGGCTTCCTTTGGTTCTGAAGATGATGGACTCAATCTGAAAAGATTGGCTAAGGCGTATTGAACTGATTTCAAATAGATAGTTGGAAAGATTAAGAATTTTCTGGCTATTTATGCTCCTGAAGATGATGGACTCGATCTTAAATGATAGGTTAAGGTAAACTGAACTGATTTCGAGTAGATGGACTGAAAGATACAGATTTATCTTGCAAAATAGGGTCCTAAAGATGATGAATTCTATCTTAATTGTTGGGTTAGGGTGTACTGAACTGATGTTCAATAGATTGGTTGAAAGATTCAGAATTTTCTGACTACTTATACTTCTGAAGTTGATTGATTCAATCTGAAAAGATGGGTTAAGGCGTATTGAACGGATTTCAAATAGATGGGTGGAAAGATTAAGAATTTTCTGGCTATTTATGCTCCTGAAGATGATGGACTCGATCTGAAATGATAGGTTAAGGTAAACTGAACTGATTCCGAGTAGATGGGATGTAAGATACAGATTTTTGTTGCAAATTAGGGTCCTAAAGATGATGAATTCTATCTTAATTAATGGGTTAGGGTGTAATGAACTGATGTCCAATAGATAGGTTGAAAGAATCAGAATTTTCTGGCTGCTTTTGGTTCTGAAGATGATGGATTCAATCTGAAAAGATGGGTTTAGGCGAATTGAACTGATTTCAAATAGATAGGTGGAAAGATTCAGAATTTTCTGGCTATTTATGCTCCTGAAGATGATGGACTCGATCTGAAACGATAGGTTAAGGTAAACTGAACTGATTTCGAGTAGATGGACTGAAAGATACAGATTTTTCTTGCAAAATAGGGTCCTAAAGATGATGAATTCTATCTTGATTGATGGGTTAGGGTGTACTGAACTGATTTCAAATAGATAGGTTGAAAGAATCAGAATTTTCTGGCTGCTTTTGGTTCTGAAGATGATGGATTCAATCTGAAAAGATGTGTTAAGGCGTATTGAACTGATTTCAAATAGATAGGTGGAAAGATTTAGCTTTTTCTGGGTACTGATGCTCCTGAAGATGATGGACTCGATCTGAAATGATAGGTTAAGGTAAACTGAACTGATTTCGAGTAGATGGACTGAAAGATACATATTTTTCTTGCAAAGTAGGGTCCTAAAGATGATAAGTTCTATCTTAATTGATTGGTTAGGGTGTACTGAACTGATTTCAAATAGATAGGTGGAAAGATTAAGAATTTTCTGGCTATTTATGCTCCTGAAGATGATGGACTCGATCTGAAACGATAGGTTAAGGTAAACTGAACTGATTTCGTGTAGATTGACTGAAAGATACAGATTTTTCTTGCAAAATAGGGTCCTAAAGATGATGAATTCTATCTTAATTGATGGGTTAGGGTGTACTGAACTGATTTCAAATAGATAGGTTGAAAGAATCAGAATTTTCTGGCTGCTTTTGGTTCTGAAGATGATGGATTCAACCTGAAAAGATGTGTTAAGGCGTATTGAACTGATTTCAAATAGATAGGTGGAAAGATTCAGAATCTTCTGGGTACTTATGCTCCTGAAGATGATGGACTCGATCTGAAATGATAGGTTAAGGCAAACTGAACTGATTTCGAGTAGATGGACTGAAAGATACAGATTTTTCTTGCAAAATAGGGTCCTAAAGATGATGAGTTCTATCTTAATTGATGGGTTAGGGTGTACTGAACTGATTTCAAATAGATAGGTTGAAAGAATCAGAATTTTCTGGCTGCTTTTGGTTCTGAAGATGATGGATTCAACCTGAAAAGATGTGTTAAGGCGTATTGAACTGATTTCAAATAGATAGGTGGAAAGATTCAGAATCTTCTGGGTACTTATGCTCCTGAAGATGATGGACTCGATCTGAAATGATAGGTTAAGGCAAACTGAACTGATTTCGAGTAGATGGACTGAAAGATACAGATTTTTCTTGCAAAATAGGGTCCTAAAGATGATGAGTTCTATCTTAATTGATGGGTTAGGGTGTACTGAACTGATTTCAAATAGATAGGTGGAAAGAATCAGAATTTTCTGGCTGCCTTTGGTTCTGAAGATGATGGACTCAATCTGAAAAGATTGGCTAAGGCGTATTGAACTGATTTCAAATAGATAGTTGGAAAGATTAAGAATTTTCTGGCTATTTATGCTCCTGAAGATGATGGACTCGATCTTAAATGATAGGTTAAGGTAAACTGAACTGATTTCGAGTAGATGGACTGAAAGATACAGATTTATCTTGCAAAATAGGGTCCTAAAGATGATGAATTCTATCTTAATTGTTGGGTTAGGGTGTACTGAACTGATGTTCAATAGATTGGTTGAAAGATTCAGAATTTTCTGACTACTTATACTTCTGAAGTTGATTGATTCAATCTGAAAAGATGGGTTAAGGCGTATTGAACGGATTTCAAATAGATGGGTGGAAAGATTAAGAATTTTCTGGCTATTTATGCTCCTGAAGATGATGGACTCGATCTGAAATGATAGGTTAAGGTAAACTGAACTGATTCCGAGTAGATGGGATGTAAGATACAGATTTTTGTTGCAAATTAGGGTCCTAAAGATGATGAATTCTATCTTAATTAATGGGTTAGGGTGTAATGAACTGATGTCCAATAGATAGGTTGAAAGAATCAGAATTTTCTGGCTGCTTTTGGTTCTGAAGATGATGGATTCAATCTGAAAAGATGGGTTTAGGCGAATTGAACTGATTTCAAATAGATAGGTGGAAAGATTCAGAATTTTCTGGCTATTTATGCTCCTGAAGATGATGGACTCGATCTGAAACGATAGGTTAAGGTAAACTGAACTGATTTCGAGTAGATGGACTGAAAGATACAGATTTTTCTTGCAAAATAGGGTCCTAAAGATGATGAATTCTATCTTGATTGATGGGTTAGGGTGTACTGAACTGATTTCAAATAGATAGGTTGAAAGAATCAGAATTTTCTGGCTGCTTTTGGTTCTGAAGATGATGGATTCAATCTGAAAAGATGTGTTAAGGCGTATTGAACTGATTTCAAATAGATAGGTGGAAAGATTTAGCATTTTCTGGGTACTGATGCTCCTGAAGATGATGGACTCGATCTGAAATGATAGGTTAAGGTAAACTGAACTGATTTCGAGTAGATGGACTGAAAGATACATATTTTTCTTGCAAAGTAGGGTCCTAAAGATGATAAGTTCTATCTTAATTGATTGGTTAGGGTGTACTGAACTGATTTCAAATAGATAGGTGGAAAGATTAAGAATTTTCTGGCTATTTATGCTCCTGAAGATGATGGACTCGATCTGAAACGATAGGTTAAGGTAAACTGAACTGATTTCGTGTAGATTGACTGAAAGATACAGATTTTTCTTGCAAAATAGGGTCCTAAAGATGATGAATTCTATCTTAATTGATGGGTTAGGGTGTACTGAACTGATTTCAAATAGATAGGTTGAAAGAATCAGAATTTTCTGGCTGCTTTTGGTTCTGAAGATGATGGATTCAACCTGAAAAGATGTGTTAAGGCGTATTGAACTGATTTCAAATAGATAGGTGGAAAGATTCAGAATCTTCTGGGTACTTATGCTCCTGAAGATGATGGACTCGATCTGAAATGATAGGTTAAGGCAAACTGAACTGATTTCGAGTAGATGGACTGAAAGATACAGATTTTTCTTGCAAAATAGGGTCCTAAAGATGATGAGTTCTATCTTAATTGATGGGTTAGGGTGTACTGAACTGATTTCAAATAGATAGGTTGAAAGAATCAGAATTTTCTGGCTGCTTTTGGTTCTGAAGATGATGGATTCAACCTGAAAAGATGTGTTAAGGCGTATTGAACTGATTTCAAATAGATAGGTGGAAAGATTCAGAATCTTCTGGGTACTTATGCTCCTGAAGATGATGGACTCGATCTGAAATGATAGGTTAAGGCAAACTGAACTGATTTCGAGTAGATGGACTGAAAGATACAGATTTTTCTTGCAAAATAGGGTCCTAAAGATGATGAGTTCTATCTTAATTGATGGGTTAGGGTGTACTGAACTGATTTCAAATAGATAGGTGGAAAGAATCAGAATTTTCTGGCTGCCTTTGGTTCTGAAGATGATGGACTCAATCTGAAAAGATGGGCTAAGGCGTATGGAACTGATTTCAAATAGATAGGTGGAAAGATTAAGACTTTTCTGGCTATTTATGCTCCTGAAGATGATGGACTCGATCTGAAATGATAGGTTAAGGTAAACTGAACTGATTTCGAGTAGATGGACTGAAAGATACAGATTTTTCTTGCAAAATAGGGTCCTAAAGATGATGAATTCTATCTTAATTGTTGGGTTAGGGTGTACTGAACTGATGTTCAATAGATTGGTTGAAAGATTCAGAATTTTCTGACTACTTATACTTCTGAAGTTGATTGATTCAATCTGAAAAGATGGGTTAAGGCGTATTGAACTGATTTCAAATAGATAGGTGGAAAGATTAAGAATTTTCTGGCTATTTATGCTCCTGAAGATGATGGACTCCATCTGAAATGATAGGTTAAGGTAAACTGAACTGATTCCGAGTAGATGGGATGTAAGATACAGATTTTTGTTGCAAATTAGGGTCCTAAAGATGATGAATTCTATCTTATTTAATGGGTTAGGGTGTAATGAACTGATGTCAAATAGATAGGTTGAAAGAATCAGAATTTTCTGGCTGCTTTTGGTTCTGAAGATGATGGATTCAATCTGAAAAGATGGGTTTAGGCGAATTGAACTGATTTCAAATAGATAGGTGGAAAGATTTAGAATTTTCTGGCTTTTTATGCTCCTGAAGATGATGGAATCGATCTGAAATGATAGGTTAAGGTCAACTGAACTGATTTCGAGCAGATGGACTGAAAGATACAGATTTTTCTTGCAAAATAGAGTCCTAAAGATGACGAATTCTATCTTAATTGATGGGTTAGGGTGAACTGAACTGATTTCAAATAGATAGGTGGAAAGAATCAGAATTTTCTGGCTTCCTTTGGTTCTGAAGATGATGGACTCAATCTGAAAAGATTGGCTAAGGCGTATTGAACTGATTTCAAATAGATAGTTGGAAAGATTAAGAATTTTCTGGCTATTTATGCTCCTGAAGATGATGGACTCGATCTTAAATGATAGGTTAAGGTAAACTGAACTGATTTCGAGTAGATGGACTGAAAGATACAGATTTATCTTGCAAAATAGGGTCCTAAAGATGATGAATTCTATCTTAATTGTTGGGTTAGGGTGTACTGAACTGATGTTCAATAGATTGGTTGAAAGATTCAGAATTTTCTGACTACTTATACTTCTGAAGTTGATTGATTCAATCTGAAAAGATGGGTTAAGGCGTATTGAACGGATTTCAAATAGATGGGTGGAAAGATTAAGAATTTTCTGGCTATTTATGCTCCTGAAGATGATGGACTCGATCTGAAACGATAGGTTAAGGTAAACTGAACTGATTCCGAGTAGATGGGATGTAAGATACAGATTTTTGTTGCAAATTAGGGTCCTAAAGATGATGAATTCTATCTTAATTAATGGGTTAGGGTGTAATGAACTGATGTCCAATAGATAGGTTGAAAGAATCAGAATTTTCTGGCTGCTTTTGGTTCTGAAGATGATGGATTCAATCTGAAAAGATGGGTTTAGGCGAATTGAACTGATTTCAAATAGATAGGTGGAAAGATTAAGAATTTTCTGGGTACTTATTCTCCTGAAGATGATGGACTCGATCTGAAACGATAGGTTAAGGTAAACTGAACTGATTTCGTGTAGATGGACTGAAAGATACAGATTTTTCTTGCAAAATAGGGTCCTAAAGATGATGAGTTCTATCTTAATTGATGGGTTAGGGTGTACTGAACTGATTTCAAATAGATAGGTTGAAAGATTAAGAATTTTCTGGCTATTTATGCTCCTGAAGATGATGGACTCGATCTGAAATGATAGGTTAAGGTAAACTGAACTGATTTCGAGTAGATGGACTGAAAGATACAGATTTTTCTTGCAAAATAGGGTCCTAAAGATGATGAGTTCTATCTTAATTGATGGGTTAGGGTGTACTGAACTGATTTCAAATAGATAGGTTGAAAGATTAAGAATTTTCTGGCTATTTATGCTCCTGAAGATGATGGACTCGATCTGAAATGATAGGTTAAGGTAAACTGAACTGATTTCGAGCAGATGGACTGAAAGATACAGATTTTTCTTGCAAAATAGGGTCCTAAAGATGATGAATTCTATCTTAATTGATGGGTTAGGGTGAACTGAACTGATTTCAAATAGATAGGTGGAAAGAATCAGAATTTTCTGGCTGCCTTTGGTTCTGAAGATGATGGACTCAATCTGAAAAGATGGGCTAAGGCGTATTGAACTGATTTCAAATAGATAGGTGGAAAGATTAAGAATTTTCTGGCTATTTATGCTCCTGAGGATGATGCACTCGATCTGAAATGATAGGTTAAGGTAGACTGAACTGATTTCGAGTAGATGGACTGAAAGATACAGATTTTTCTTGCAAAATAGGGTCCTAAAGATGATGAATTCTATCTTAATTGATGGGTAAGGGTGTACTGAACTGATTTCAAATAGATAGGTTGAAAGAATCAGAATTTTCTGGCTGCCTTTGGTTCTGAAGATGATGGACTCAATCTGAAAAGATGGGCTAAGGCGTATTGAACTGATTTCAAATAGATAGGTGGAAAGATTAAGAATTTTCTGGCTATTTATGCTCCTGAAGATGATTGACTCGATCTGAAATGATAGGTTAGGTAGACTGAACTGATTTCGAGTAGATGGACTGAAAGATACAGATTTTTCTTGCAAAATAGGGTCCTAAAGATGATGAGTTCTATCTTAATTGATGGGTTAGGGTGTACTGAACTGATTTCAAATAGATAGGTTGAAAGATTAAGAATTTTCTGGCTATTTATGCTCCTGAAGATGATGGACTCGATCTGAAATGATAGGTTAAGGTAAACTGAACTGATTTCGAGTAGATGGACTGAAAGATACAGATTTTTCTTGCAAAATAGGGTCCTAAAGATGATGAGTTCAATCTTAATTGATGGGTTAGGGTGTACTGAACTGATTTCAAATAGATAGGTTGAAAGATTAAGAATTTTCTGGCTATTTATGCTCCTGAAGATGATGGACTCGATCTGAAATGATAGGTTAAGGTAAACTGAACTGATTTCGAGCAGATGGACTGAAAGATACAGATTTTTCTTGCAAAATAGGGTCCTAAAGATGATGAATTCTATCTTAATTGATGGGTTAGGGTGAACTGAACTGATTTCAAATAGATAGGTGGAAAGAATCAGAATTTTCTGGCTGCCTTTGGTTCTGAAGATGATGGACTCAATCTGAAAAGATGGGCTAAGGCGTATTGAACTGATTTCAAATAGATAGGTGGAAAGATTAAGGATTTTCTGGCTATTTATGCTCCTGAAGATGATGGACTCGATCTGAAATGATAGGTTAAGGTAAACTGAACTGATTTCGAGTAGATGGACTGAAAGATACAGACTTTTCTTGCAAAATAGGGCCCTAAAGATGATGAATTCTATCTTAATTGATGGGTTAGGGTGTACTGAACAGATTTCAAATAGATAGGTTGAAAGAATCAGAATTTTCTGGCTGCTTTTGGTTCTGAAGATGATGGATACAATCTGAAAAGATGTGTTAAGGCGTATTGAACTGATTTCAAATACATAGGTGGAAAGATTAAGAATTTTCTGGCTATTTATGCTCCTGAAGATGATGGACTCGATCTGAAATGATAGGTTATGGTAAACTGAACTGATTTCGAGCAGATGGACTGAAAGATACAGATTTTTCTTGCAAAATAGGGCCCTAAAGATGATGAATTCTATCTTAATTGATGGGTTAGGGTGAACTGAACTGATTTCAAATAGATAGGTGGAAAGAATCAGAATTTTCTGGCTGCCTTTGGTTCTGAAGATGATGGACTCAATCTGAAAAGATGGGCTTAGGCGTATTGAACTGATTTCAAATAGATAGGTGGAAAGATTAAGAATTTTCTGGCTATTTATGCTCCTGAGGATGATTCACTCGATCTGAAATGATAGGTTGAGGTAGACTGAACTGATTTCGAGTAGATGGACTGAAAGATACAGATTTTTCTTGCAAAATAGGGTCCTAAAGGTGATGAATTCTATCTTAATTGATGGGTAAGGGTGTACTGAACTGATTTCAAATAGATAGGTTGAAAGAATCAGAATTTTCTGGCTGCTTTTGGTTCTGAAGATGATGGATTCAATCTGAAAAGATGTGTTAAGGCGCATTGAACTGATTTCAAATAGATAGGTGGAAAGATTAAGAATTTTCTGGCTATTTATGCTCCTGAAGATGATGGACTCGATCTGAAATGATAGGTTAAGGTAAACTGAACTGATTTCGAGTAGATGGACTGAAAGATACCGATTTTTCTTGCAAAATAGGGTCCTAAAGATGATGAATTCTATCTTAATTGATGGGTTAGGGTGTACTGAACTGATTTCAAATAGATAGGTGGGAAGATTAAGAATTTTCTGGCTATTTATGCTCCTGAAGATGATGGACTCGATCTGAAATGATAGGTTAAGGTAAACTGAACTGATTTCGAGCAGATGGACTGAAAGATACAGATTTTTCTTGCAAAATAGGGTCCTAAGGATGATGAATTCTATCTTAATTGATGGGTTAGGGTGAACTGAACTGATTTCAAATAGATAGGTGGAAAGAATCAGAATTTTCTGGCTGCCTTTGGTTCTGAAGATGATGGACTCAATCTGAAAAGATGGGCTAAGGCGTATTGAACTGATTTCAAATAGATAGGTGGAAAGATTAAGAATTTTCTGGCTATTTATGCTCCTGAAGATGATGGACTCGATCTGAAATGATAGGTTAAGGTAAACTGAACTGATTTCGAGTAGATGGACTGAAAGATACAGATTTTTCTTGCAAAATAGGGTCCTAAAGATGATGAATTCTATCTTAATTGATGGGTTAGGGTGAACTGAACTGATTTCAAATAGATAGGTGGAAAGAATCAGAATTTTCTGGCTGCCTTTGGTTCTGAAGATGATGGACTCAATCTGAAAAGATGGGCTAAGGCGTATTGAACTGATTTCAAATAGATAGGTGGAAAGATTAAGAATTTTCTGGCTATTTATGCTCCTGAGGATGATGCACTCGATCTGAAATGATAGGTTAAGGTAGACTGAACTGATTTCGAGTAGATGGACTGAAAGATACAGATTTTTCTTGCAAAATAGGGTCCTAAAGATGATGAATTCTATCTTAATTGATGGGTAAGGGTGTACTGAACTGATTTCAAATAGATAGGTTGAAAGAATCAGAATTTTCTGGCTGCCTTTGGTTCTGAAGATGATGGACTCAATCTGAAAAGATGGGCTAAGGCGTATTGAACTGATTTCAAATAGATAGGTGGAAAGATTAAGAATTTTCTGGCTATTTATGCTCCTGAAGATGATTGACTCGATCTAAAAAGATAGGTTAGGTAGACTGAACTGATTTCGAGTAGATGGACTGAAAGATACAGATTTTTCTTGCAAAATAGGGTCCTAAAGATGATGAGTTCTATCTTAATTGATGGGTTAGGGTGTACTGAACTGATTTCAAATAGATAGGTTGAAAGATTAAGAATTTTCTGGCTATTTATGCTCCTGAAGATGATGGACTCGATCTGAAATGATAGGTTAAGGTAAACTGAACTGATTTCGAGTAGATGGACTGAAAGATACAGATTTTTCTTGCAAAATAGGGTCCTAAAGATGATGAGTTCTATCTTAATTGATGGGTTAGGGTGTACTGAACTGATTTCAAATAGATAGGTTGAAAGATTAAGAATTTTCTGGCTATTTATGCTCCTGAAGATGATGGACTCGATCTGAAATGATAGGTTAAGGTAAACTGAACTGATTTCGAGCAGATGGACTGAAAGATACAGATTTTTCTTGCAAAATAGGGTCCTAAAGATGATGAATTCTATCTTAATTGATGGGTTAGGGTGAACTGAACTGATTTCAAATAGATAGGTGGAAAGAATCAGAATTTTCTGGCTGCCTTTGGTTCTGAAGATGATGGACTCAATCTGAAAAGATGGGCTAAGGCGTATTGAACTGATTTCAAATAGATAGGTGGAAAGATTAAGAATTTTCTGGCTATTTATGCTCCTGAGGATGATGCACTCGATCTGAAATGATAGGTTAAGGTAGACTGAACTGATTTCGAGTAGATGGACTGAAAGATACAGATTTTTCTTGCAAAATAGGGTCCTAAAGATGATGAATTCTATCTTAATTGATGGGTAAGGGTGTACTGAACTGATTTCAAATAGATAGGTTGAAAGAATCAGAATTTTCTGGCTGCTTTTGGTTCTGAAGATGATGGACTCAATCTGAAAAGATGGGCTAAGGCGTATTGAACTGATTTCAAATAGATAGGTGGAAAGATTAAGAATTTTCTGGCTATTTATGCTCCTGAAGATGATTGACTCTATCTGAAATGATAGGTTAGGTAGACTGAACTGATTTCGAGTAGATGGACTGAAAGATACAGATTTTTCTTGCAAAATAGGGTCCTAAAGATGATGAGTTCTATCTTAATTGATGGGTTAGGGTGTACTGAACTGATTTCAAATAGATAGGTTGAAAGATTAAGAATTTTCTGGCTATTTATGCTCCTGAAGATGATGGACTCGATCTGAAATGATAGGTTAAGGTAAACTGAACTGATTTCGAGTAGATGGACTGAAAGATACAGATTTTTCTTGCAAAATAGGGTCCTAAAGATGATGAGTTCTATCTTAATTGATGGGTTAGGGTGTACTGAACTGATTTCAAATAGATAGGTTGAAAGATTAAGAATTTTCTGGCTATTTATGCTCCTGAAGATGATGGACTCGATCTGAAATGATAGGTTAAGGTAAACTGAACTGATTTCGAGCAGATGGACTGAAAGATACAGATTTTTCTTGCAAAATAGGGTCCTAAAGATGATGAATTCTATCTTAATTGATGGGTTAGGGTGAACTGAACTGATTTCAAATAGATAGGTGGAAAGAATCAGAATTTTCTGGCTGCCTTTGGTTCTGAAGATGATGGACTCAATCTGAAAAGATGGGCTAAGGCGTATTGAACTGATTTCAAATAGATAGGTGGAAAGATTAAGAATTTTCTGGCTATTTATGCTCCTGAAGATGATGGACTCGATCTGAAATGATAGGTTAAGGTAAACTGAACTGATTTCGAGTAGATGGACTGAAAGATACAGACTTTTCTTGCAAAATACGGCCCTAAAGATGATGAATTCTATCTTAATTGATGGGTTAGGGTGTACTGAACTGATTTCAAATAGATAGGTTGAAAGAATCAGAATTTTCTGGCTGCTTTTGGTTCTGAAGATGATGGATACAATCTGAAAAGATGTGTTAAGGCGTATTGAACTGATTTCAAATAGATAGGTGGAAAGATTAAGAATTTTCTGGCTATTTATGCTCCTGAAGATGATGGACTCGATCTGAAATGATAGGTTAAGGTAAACTGAACTGATTTCGAGCAGATGGACTGAAAGATACAGATTTTTCTTGCAAAATAGGGCCCTAAAGATGATGAATTCTATCTTAATTGATGGGTTAGGGTGAACTGAACTGATTTCAAATAGATAGGTGGAAAGAATCAGAATTTTCTGGCTGCCTTTGGTTCTGAAGATGAAAGACTCAATCTGAAAAGATGGGCTTAGGCGTATTGAACTGATTTCAAATAGATAGGTGGAAAGATTAAGAATTTTCTGGCTATTTATGCTCCTGAGGATGATGCACTCGATCTGAAATGATAGGTTGAGGTAGACTGAACTGATTTCGAGTAGATGGACTGAAAGATACAGATTTTTCTTGCAAAATAGGGTCCTAAAGGTGATGAATTCTATCTTAATTGATGGGTAAGGGTGTACTGAACTGATTTCAAATAGATAGGTTGAAAGAATCAGAATTTTCTGGCTGCTTTTGGTTCTGAAGATGATGGATTCAATCTGAAAAGATGTGTTAAGGCGCATTGAACTGATTTCAAATAGATAGGTGGAAAGATTAAGAATTTTCTGGCTATTTATGCTCCTGAAGATGATGGACTCGATCTGAAATGATAGGTTAAGGTAAACTGAACTGATTTCGAGTAGATGGACTGAAAGATACAGATTTTTCTTGCAAAATAGGGTCCTAAAGATGATGAATTCTATCTTAATTGATGGGTTAGGGTGTACTGAACTGATTTCAAATAGATAGGTTGAAAGAATCGGAATTTTCTGGCTGCTTTTGGTTCTGAAGATGATGGATTCAATCTGAAAAGATGTGTTAAGGCGTATTGAACTGATTTAAAATAGATAGGTGGAAAGATTAAGAATTTTCTGGCTATTTATGCTCCTGAAGATGATGGACTCGATCTGAAATGATAGGTTAAGGTAAACTGAACTTATTTCGAGTAGATGGACTGAAAGATACAGATTTTTCTTGCAAAATAGGGTCCTAAAGATGATGAATTCTATCTTAATTGATGGGTTAGGGTGTACTGAACTGATTTCAAATAGATAGGTTGAAAGAATCAGAATTTTCTGGCTGCTTTTGGTTCTGAAGATGATGGATTCAATCTGAAAAGATGTGTTAAGGCGTATTGAACTGATTTAAAATAGATAGGTGGAAAGATTAAGAATTTTCTGGCTATTTATGCTCCTGAAGATGATGGACTCGATCTGAAATGATAGGTTAAGGTAAACTGAACTGATTTCGAGTAGATGGACTGAAAGATACATATTTTTCTTGCAAAGTAGGGTCCTAAAGATGATAAGTTCTATCTTAATTGATTGGTTAGGGTGTACTGAACTGATTTCAAATAGATAGGTGGAAAGATTAAGAATTTTCTGGCTATTTATGCTCCTGAAGATGATGGACTCGATCTGAAACGATAGGTTAAGGTAAACTGAACTGATTTCGTGTAGATTGACTGAAAGATACAGATTTTTCTTGCAAAATAGGGTCCTAAAGATGATGAATTCTATCTTAATTGATGGGTTAGGGTGTACTGAACTGATTTCAAATAGATAGGTTGAAAGAATCAGAATTTTCTGGCTGCTTTTTGTTCTGAAGATGATGGATTCAACCTGAAAAGATGTGTTAAGGCGTATTGAACTGATTTCAAATAGATAGGTGGAAAGATTCAGAATTTTCTGGGTACTTATGCTCCTGAAGATGATGGACTCGATCTGAAATGATAGGTTAAGGTAAACTGAACTGATTTCGAGTAGATGGACTGAAAGATACAGATTTTTCTTGCAAAATAGGGTCCTAAAGATGATGAATTCTATCTTAATTGATGGGTTAGGGTGAAATGAACTGATTTCAAATAGATAGGTGGAAAGAATCAGAATTTTCTGGCTGCCTTTGGTTCTGAAGATGATGGACTCAATCTGAAAAGATGGGCTAAGGCGTATGGAACTGATTTCAAATAGATAGGTGGAAAGATTAAGAATTTTCTGGCTATTTATGCTCCTGAAGATGATGGACTCGATCTGAAACGATAGGTTAAGGTAAACTGAACTGATTTCGAGTAGATGGACTGAAAGATACAGATTTTTCTTGCAAAATAGGGTCCTAAAGATGATGAATTCTATCTTAATTGATGGGTTAGGGTGTACTGAACTGATTTCAAATAGATAGGTTGAAAGAATCAGAATTTTCTGGCTGCTTTTGGTTCTGAAGATGATGGATTCAATCTGAAAAGATGTGTTAAGGCGTATTGAACTGATTTCAAATAGATAGGTGGAAAGATTTAGCATTTTCTGGGTACTGATGCTCCTGAAGATGATGGACTCGATCTGAAATGATAGGTTAAGGTAAACTGAACTGATTTCGAGTAGATGGACTGAAAGATACATATTTTTCTTGCAAAGTAGGGTCCTAAAGATGATAAGTTCTATCTTAATTGATTGGTTAGGGTGTACTGAACTGATTTCAAATAGATAGGTGGAAAGATTAAGAATTTTCTGGCTATTTATGCTCCTGAAGATGATGGACTCGATCTGAAACGATAGGTTAAGGTAAACTGAACTGATTTCGTGTAGATTGACTGAAAGATACAGATTTTTCTTGCAAAATAGGGTCCTAAAGATGATGAATTCTATCTTAATTGATGGGTTAGGGTGTACTGAACTGATTTCAAATAGATAGGTTGAAAGAATCAGAATTTTCTGGCTGCTTTTGGTTCTGAAGATGATGGATTCAACCTGAAAAGATGTGTTAAGGCGTATTGAACTGATTTCAAATAGATAGGTGGAAAGATTCAGAATCTTCTGGGTACTTATGCTCCTGAAGATGATGGACTCGATCTGAAATGATAGGTTAAGGCAAACTGAACTGATTTCGAGTAGATGGACTGAAAGATACAGATTTTTCTTGCAAAATAGGGTCCTAAAGATGATGAGTTCTATCTTAATTGATGGGTTAGGGTGTACTGAACTGATTTCAAATAGATAGGTTGAAAGAATCAGAATTTTCTGGCTGCTTTTGGTTCTGAAGATGATGGATTCGATTTGAAAAGATGTGTTAAGGCGTATTGAACTGATTTCAAATAGATAGGTGGAAAGATTCAGAATTTTCTGGGTACTTATGCTCCTGAAGATGATGGACTCGATCTGAAATGATAGGTTAAGGTAAACTGAACTGATTTCGAGTAGATGGACTGAAAGATACAGATTTTTCTTGCAAAATAGGGTCCTAAAGATGATGAATTCTATCTTAATTGATGGGTTAGGGTGAAATGAACTGATTTCAAATAGATAGGTGGAAAGAATCAGAATTTTCTGGCTGCCTTTGGTTCTGAAGATGATGGACTCAATCTGAAAAGATGGGCTAAGGCGTATGGAACTGATTTCAAATAGATAGGTGGAAAGATTAAGAATTTTCTGGCTATTTATGCTCCTGAAGATGATGGACTCGATCTGAAATGATAGGTTAAGGTAAACTGAACTGATTTCGAGTAGATGGACTGAAAGATACAGATTTTTCTTGCAAAATAGGGTCCTAAAGATGATGAATTCTATCTTAATTGTTGGGTTAGGGTGTACTGAACTGATGTTCAATAGATTGGTTGAAAGATTCAGAATTTTCTGACTACTTATACTTCTGAAGTTGATTGAAACAATCTGAAAAGATGGGTTAAGGCGTATTGAACTGATTTCAAATAGATAGGTGGAAAGATTAAGAATTTTCTGGCTATTTATGCTCCTGAAGATGATGGACTCGATCTAAAATGATAGGTTAAGGTAAACTGAACTGATTTGGAGAAGATGGACTGAAAGATACAGATTTTTCTTGCAAAATAGGGTCCTAAAGATGATGAGTTCTATCTTAATTGATGGGTTAGGGTGTACTGAACTGATTTCAAATAGATAGGTGGAAAGATTAAGAATTTTCTGGCTATTTATGCTCCTGAAGATGATGGACTCGATCTGAAACGTTAGGTTAAGGTAAACTGAACTGATTTCGTGTAGATGGACTGAAAGATACAGATTTTTCTTGCAAAATAGGGTCCTAAAGATGATGAATTCTATCTTAATTGATGGGTTAGGGTGTACTGAACTGATTTCAAATAGATAGGTTGAAAGAATCAGAATTTTCTGGCTGCTTTTGGTTCTGAAGATGATGGATTCAACCTGAAAAGATGTGTTAAGGCGTATTGAACTGATTTCAAATAGATAGGTGGAAAGATTCAGAATCTTCTGGGTACTTATGCTCCTGAAGATGATGGACTCGATCTGAAATGATAGGTTAAGGCAAACTGAACTGATTTCGAGTAGATGGACTGAAAGATACAGATTTTTCTTGCAAAATAGGGTCCTAAAGATGATGAGTTCTATCTTAATTGATGGGTTAGGGTGTACTGAACTGATTTCAAATAGATAGGTTGAAAGAATCAGAATTTTCTGGCTGCTTTTGGTTCTGAAGATGATGGATTCAATTTGAAAAGATGTGTTAAGGCGTATTGAACTGATTTCAAATAGATAGGTGGAAAGATTAAGAATTTTCTGGCTATTTATGCTCCTGAAGATGATGGACTCGATCTGAAATGATAGGTTAAGGTAAACTGAACTGATTTCGAGTAGATGGACTGAAAGATACAGATTTTTCTTGCAAAATAGGGTCCTAAAGATGATGAGTTCTATCTTAATTGATGGGTTAGGGTGCACTGAACTGATTTCAAATAGAAAGGTGGAAAGATTAGGAATTTTCTGGTTATTTATGCTCCTGAAGATGATGGACTCGATCTGAAATGATAGGTTAAGGTCAACTGAACTGATTTCGAGCAGATGGACTGAAAGATACAGATTTTTCTTGCAAAATAGAGTCCTAAAGATGACGAATTCTATCTTAATTGATGGGTTAGGGTGAACTGAACTGATTTCAAATAGATAGGTGGAAAGAATCAGAATTTTCTGGCTTCCTTTGGTTCTGAAGATGATGGACTCAATCTGAAAAGATTGGCTAAGGCGTATTGAACTGATTTCAAATAGATAGTTGGAAAGATTAAGAATTTTCTGGCTATTTATGCTCCTGAAGATGATGGACTCGATCTTAAATGATAGGTTAAGGTAAACTGAACTGATTTCGAGTAGATGGACTGAAAGATACAGATTTATCTTGCAAAATAGGGTCCTAAAGATGATGAATTCTATCTTAATTGTTGGGTTAGGGTGTACTGAACTGATGTTCAATAGATTGGTTGAAAGATTCAGAATTTTCTGACTACTTATACTTCTGAAGTTGATTGATTCAATCTGAAAAGATGGGTTAAGGCGTATTGAACGGATTTCAAATAGATGGGTGGAAAGATTAAGAATTTTCTGGCTATTTATGCTCCTGAAGATGATGGACTCGATCTGAAATGATAGGTTAAGGTAAACTGAACTGATTCCGAGTAGATGGGATGTAAGATACAGATTTTTGTTGCAAATTAGGGTCCTAAAGATGATGAATTCTATCTTAATTAATGGGTTAGGGTGTAATGAACTGATGTCCAATAGATAGGTTGAAAGAATCAGAATTTTCTGGCTGCTTTTGGTTCTGAAGATGATGGATTCAATCTGAAAAGATGGGTTTAGGCGAATTGAACTGATTTCAAATAGATAGGTGGAAAGATTCAGAATTTTCTGGCTATTTATGCTCCTGAAGATGATGGACTCGATCTGAAACGATAGGTTAAGGTAAACTGAACTGATTTCGAGTAGATGGACTGAAAGATACAGATTTTTCTTGCAAAATAGGGTCCTAAAGATGATGAATTCTATCTTGATTGATGGGTTAGGGTGTACTGAACTGATTTCAAATAGATAGGTTGAAAGAATCAGAATTTTCTGGCTGCTTTTGGTTCTGAAGATGATGGATTCAATCTGAAAAGATGTGTTAAGGCGTATTGAACTGATTTCAAATAGATAGGTGGAAAGATTTAGCATTTTCTGGGTACTGATGCTCCTGAAGATGATGGACTCGATCTGAAATGATAGGTTAAGGTAAACTGAACTGATTTCGAGTAGATGGACTGAAAGATACATATTTTTCTTGCAAAGTAGGGTCCTAAAGATGATAAGTTCTATCTTAATTGATTGGTTAGGGTGTACTGAACTGATTTCAAATAGATAGGTGGAAAGATTAAGAATTTTCTGGCTATTTATGCTCCTGAAGATGATGGACTCGATCTGAAACGATAGGTTAAGGTAAACTGAACTGATTTCGTGTAGATTGACTGAAAGATACAGATTTTTCTTGCAAAATAGGGTCCTAAAGATGATGAATTCTATCTTAATTGATGGGTTAGGGTGTACTGAACTGATTTCAAATAGATAGGTTGAAAGAATCAGAATTTTCTGGCTGCTTTTGGTTCTGAAGATGATGGATTCAACCTGAAAAGATGTGTTAAGGCGTATTGAACTGATTTCAAATAGATAGGTGGAAAGATTCAGAATCTTCTGGGTACTTATGCTCCTGAAGATGATGGACTCGATCTGAAATGATAGGTTAAGGCAAACTGAACTGATTTCGAGTAGATGGACTGAAAGATACAGATTTTTCTTGCAAAATAGGGTCCTAAAGATGATGAGTTCTATCTTAATTGATGGGTTAGGGTGTACTGAACTGATTTCAAATAGATAGGTTGAAAGAATCAGAATTTTCTGGCTGCTTTTGGTTCTGAAGATGATGGATTCAACCTGAAAAGATGTGTTAAGGCGTATTGAACTGATTTCAAATAGATAGGTGGAAAGATTCAGAATCTTCTGGGTACTTATGCTCCTGAAGATGATGGACTCGATCTGAAATGATAGGTTAAGGCAAACTGAACTGATTTCGAGTAGATGGACTGAAAGATACAGATTTTTCTTGCAAAATAGGGTCCTAAAGATGATGAGTTCTATCTTAATTGATGGGTTAGGGTGTACTGAACTGATTTCAAATAGATAGGTGGAAAGAATCAGAATTTTCTGGCTGCCTTTGGTTCTGAAGATGATGGACTCAATCTGAAAAGATTGGCTAAGGCGTATTGAACTGATTTCAAATAGATAGTTGGAAAGATTAAGAATTTTCTGGCTATTTATGCTCCTGAAGATGATGGACTCGATCTTAAATGATAGGTTAAGGTAAACTGAACTGATTTCGAGTAGATGGACTGAAAGATACAGATTTATCTTGCAAAATAGGGTCCTAAAGATGATGAATTCTATCTTAATTGTTGGGTTAGGGTGTACTGAACTGATGTTCAATAGATTGGTTGAAAGATTCAGAATTTTCTGACTACTTATACTTCTGAAGTTGATTGATTCAATCTGAAAAGATGGGTTAAGGCGTATTGAACGGATTTCAAATAGATGGGTGGAAAGATTAAGAATTTTCTGGCTATTTATGCTCCTGAAGATGATGGACTCGATCTGAAATGATAGGTTAAGGTAAACTGAACTGATTCCGAGTAGATGGGATGTAAGATACAGATTTTTGTTGCAAATTAGGGTCCTAAAGATGATGAATTCTATCTTAATTAATGGGTTAGGGTGTAATGAACTGATGTCCAATAGATAGGTTGAAAGAATCAGAATTTTCTGGCTGCTTTTGGTTCTGAAGATGATGGATTCAATCTGAAAAGATGGGTTTAGGCGAATTGAACTGATTTCAAATAGATAGGTGGAAAGATTCAGAATTTTCTGGCTATTTATGCTCCTGAAGATGATGGACTCGATCTGAAACGATAGGTTAAGGTAAACTGAACTGATTTCGAGTAGATGGACTGAAAGATACAGATTTTTCTTGCAAAATAGGGTCCTAAAGATGATGAATTCTATCTTGATTGATGGGTTAGGGTGTACTGAACTGATTTCAAATAGATAGGTTGAAAGAATCAGAATTTTCTGGCTGCTTTTGGTTCTGAAGATGATGGATTCAATCTGAAAAGATGTGTTAAGGCGTATTGAACTGATTTCAAATAGATAGGTGGAAAGATTTAGCATTTTCTGGGTACTGATGCTCCTGAAGATGATGGACTCGATCTGAAATGATAGGTTAAGGTAAACTGAACTGATTTCGAGTAGATGGACTGAAAGATACATATTTTTCTTGCAAAGTAGGGTCCTAAAGATGATAAGTTCTATCTTAATTGATTGGTTAGGGTGTACTGAACTGATTTCAAATAGATAGGTGGAAAGATTAAGAATTTTCTGGCTATTTATGCTCCTGAAGATGATGGACTCGATCTGAAACGATAGGTTAAGGTAAACTGAACTGATTTCGTGTAGATTGACTGAAAGATACAGATTTTTCTTGCAAAATAGGGTCCCAAAGATGATGAATTCTATCTTAATTGATGGGTTAGGGTGTACTGAACTGATTTCAAATAGATAGGTTGAAAGAATCAGAATTTTCTGGCTGCTTTTGGTTCTGAAGATGATGGATTCAACCTGAAAAGATGTGTTAAGGCGTATTGAACTGATTTCAAATAGATAGGTGGAAAGATTCAGAATCTTCTGGGTACTTATGCTCCTGAAGATGATGGACTCGATCTGAAATGATAGGTTAAGGCAAACTGAACTGATTTCGAGTAGATGGACTGAAAGATACAGATTTTTCTTGCAAAATAGGGTCCTAAAGATGATGAGTTCTATCTTAATTGATGGGTTAGGGTGTACTGAACTGATTTCAAATAGATAGGTTGAAAGAATCAGAATTTTCTGGCTGCTTTTGGTTCTGAAGATGATGGATTCAACCTGAAAAGATGTGTTAAGGCGTATTGAACTGATTTCAAATAGATAGGTGGAAAGATTCAGAATCTTCTGGGTACTTATGCTCCTGAAGATGATGGACTCGATCTGAAATGATAGGTTAAGGCAAACTGAACTGATTTCGAGTAGATGGACTGAAAGATACAGATTTTTCTTGCAAAATAGGGTCCTAAAGATGATGAGTTCTATCTTAATTGATGGGTTAGGGTGTACTGAACTGATTTCAAATAGATAGGTGGAAAGAATCAGAATTTTCTGGCTGCCTTTGGTTCTGAAGATGATGGACTCAATCTGAAAAGATGGGCTAAGGCGTATGGAACTGATTTCAAATAGATAGGTGGAAAGATTAAGACTTTTCTGGCTATTTATGCTCCTGAAGATGATGGACTCGATCTGAAATGATAGGTTAAGGTAAACTGAACTGATTTCGAGTAGATGGACTGAAAGATACAGATTTTTCTTGCAAAATAGGGTCCTAAAGATGATGAATTCTATCTTAATTGTTGGGTTAGGGTGTACTGAACTGATGTTCAATAGATTGGTTGAAAGATTCAGAATTTTCTGACTACTTATACTTCTGAAGTTGATTGATTCAATCTGAAAAGATGGGTTAAGGCGTATTGAACTGATTTCAAATAGATAGGTGGAAAGATTAAGAATTTTCTGGCTATTTATGCTCCTGAAGATGATGGACTCCATCTGAAATGATAGGTTAAGGTAAACTGAACTGATTCCGAGTAGATGGGATGTAAGATACAGATTTTTGTTGCAAATTAGGGTCCTAAAGATGATGAATTCTATCTTATTTAATGGGTTAGGGTGTAATGAACTGATGTCAAATAGATAGGTTGAAAGAATCAGAATTTTCTGGCTGCTTTTGGTTCTGAAGATGATGGATTCAATCTGAAAAGATGGGTTTAGGCGAATTGAACTGATTTCAAATAGATAGGTGGAAAGATTTAGAATTTTCTGGCTTTTTATGCTCCTGAAGATGATGGAATCGATCTGAAATGATAGGTTAAGGTCAACTGAACTGATTTCGAGCAGATGGACTGAAAGATACAGATTTTTCTTGCAAAATAGAGTCCTAAAGATGACGAATTCTATCTTAATTGATGGGTTAGGGTGAACTGAACTGATTTCAAATAGATAGGTGGAAAGAATCAGAATTTTCTGGCTTCCTTTGGTTCTGAAGATGATGGACTCAATCTGAAAAGATTGGCTAAGGCGTATTGAACTGATTTCAAATAGATAGTTGGAAAGATTAAGAATTTTCTGGCTATTTATGCTCCTGAAGATGATGGACTCGATCTTAAATGATAGGTTAAGGTAAACTGAACTGATTTCGAGTAGATGGACTGAAAGATACAGATTTATCTTGCAAAATAGGGTCCTAAAGATGATGAATTCTATCTTAATTGTTGGGTTAGGGTGTACTGAACTGATGTTCAATAGATTGGTTGAAAGATTCAGAATTTTCTGACTACTTATACTTCTGAAGTTGATTGATTCAATCTGAAAAGATGGGTTAAGGCGTATTGAACGGATTTCAAATAGATGGGTGGAAAGATTAAGAATTTTCTGGCTATTTATGCTCCTGAAGATGATGGACTCGATCTGAAACGATAGGTTAAGGTAAACTGAACTGATTCCGAGTAGATGGGATGTAAGATACAGATTTTTGTTGCAAATTAGGGTCCTAAAGATGATGAATTCTATCTTAATTAATGGGTTAGGGTGTAATGAACTGATGTCCAATAGATAGGTTGAAAGAATCAGAATTTTCTGGCTGCTTTTGGTTCTGAAGATGATGGATTCAATCTGAAAAGATGGGTTTAGGCGAATTGAACTGATTTCAAATAGATAGGTGGAAAGATTAAGAATTTTCTGGGTACTTATTCTCCTGAAGATGATGGACTCGATCTGAAATGATAGGTTAAGGTAAACTGAACTGATTTCGAGTAGATGGACTGAAAGATACAGATTTTTCTTGCAAAGTAGGTTCCTAAAGATGATGAATTCTATCTTAATTGATGGGTTAGGGTGAACTGAACTGATTTCAAATAGATTGGTGGAAAGATTAAGAATTTTCTGGCTATTTATGCTCCTGAAGATGATGGACTCCATCTGAAATGATAGGTTAAGGTAAACTGAACTGATTTCGAGTAGATGGACTGAAAGATACAGACTTTTCTTGCAAAATAGGGCCCTAAAGATGATGAATTCTATCTTAATTGATGGGTTAGGGTGTACTGAACTGATTTCAAATAGATTGGTGGAAAGATTAAGAATTTTCTGGCTATTTATGCTCCTGAAGATGATGGACTCGATCTGAAATGATAGGTTAAGGTAAACTGAACTGATTTCGAGTAGATGGACTGAAAGATACAGATTTTTCTTGCAAAATAGGGTCCTAAAGATGATGAATTCTATCTTAATTGATGGGTTAGGGTGAACTGAACTGATTTCAAATAGATAGGTGGAAAGAATCAGAATTTTCTGGCTGCCTTTGGTTCTGAAGATGATGGACTCAATCTGAAAAGATGGGCTAAGGCGTATTGAACTGATTTCAAATAGATAGGTGGAAAGATTAAGAATTTTCTGGCTATTTATGCTCCTGAGGATGATGCACTCGATCTGAAATGATAGGTTAAGGTAAACTGAACTGATTTCGAGTAGATGGACAGAAAGATACAGATTTTTCTTGCAAAATAAGGTCCTAAAGATGATGAATTCTATCTTAATTGATGGGTAAGGGTGTACTGAACTGATTTCAAATAGATAGGTTGAAAGAATCAGAATTTTCTGGCTGCTTTTGGTTCTGAAGATGATGGATTCAATCTGAAAAGATGTGTTAAGGCGCATTGAACTGATTTCAAATAGATAGGTGGAAAGATTAAGAATTTTCTGGCTATTTATGCTCCTGAAGATGATGGACTCGATCTGAAATGATAGGTTAAGGTAAACTGAACTGATTTCGAGTAGATGGACTGAAAGATACCGATTTTTCTTGCAAAATAGGGTCCTAAAGATGATGAATTCTATCTTAATTGATGGGTTAGGGTGTACTGAACTGATTTCAAATAGATAGGTGGGAAGATTAAGAATTTTCTGGCTATATATGCTCCTGAAGATGATGGACTCGATCTGAAATGATAGGTTAAGGTAAACTGAACTGATTTCGAGCAGATGGACTGAAAGATACAGATTTTTCTTGCAAAATAGGGTCCTAAGGATGATGAATTCTATCTTAATTGATGGGTTAGGGTGAACTGAACTGATTTCAAATAGATAGGTGGAAAGAATCAGAATTTTCTGGCTGCCTTTGGTTCTGAAGATGATGGACTCAATCTGAAAAGATGGGCTAAGGCGTATTGAACTGATTTCAAATAGATAGGTGGAAAGATTAAGAATTTTCTGGCTATTTATGCTCCTGAAGATGATGGACTCGATCTGAAATGATAGGTTAAGGTAAACTGAACTGATTTCGAGTAGATGGACTGAAAGATACAGACTTTTCTTGCAAAATAGGGCCCTAAAGATGATGAATTCTATCTTAATTGATGGGTTAGGGTGTACTGAACTGATTTCAAATAGATAGGTTGAAAGAATCAGAATTTTCTGGCTGCTTTTGGTTCTGAAGATGATGGATACAATCTGAAAAGATGTGTTAAGGCGTTTTGAACTGATTTCAAATAGATAGGTGGAAAGATTAAGAATTTTCTGGCTATTTATGCTCCTGAAGATGATGGACTCGATCTGAAATGATAGGTTAAGGTAAACTGAACTGATTTCGAGCAGATGGACTGAAAGATACAGATTTTTCTTGCAAAATAGGGCCCTAAAGATGATGAATTCTATCTTAATTGATGGGTTAGGGTGAACTGAACTGATTTCAAATAGATAGGTGGAAAGAATCAGAATTTTCTGGCTGCCTTTGGTTCTGAAGATGATGGACTCAATCTGAAAAGATGGGCTTAGGCGTATTGAACTGATTTCAAATAGATAGGTGGAAAGATTAAGAATTTTCTGGCTATTTATGCTCCTGAGGATGATGCACTCGATCTGAAATGATAGGTTGAGGTAGACTGAACTGATTTCGAGTAGATGGACTGAAAGATACAGATTTTTCTTGCAAAATAGGGTCCTAAAGGTGATGAATTCTATCTTAATTGATGGGTAAGGGTGTACTGAACTGATTTCAAATAGATAGGTTGAAAGAATCAGAATTTTCTGGCTGCTTTTGGTTCTGAAGATGATGGATTCAATCTGAAAAGATGTGTTAAGGCGCATTGAACTGATTTCAAATAGATAGGTGGAAAGATTAAGAATTTTCTGGCTATTTATGCTCCTGAAGATGATGGACTCGATCTGAAATGATAGGTTAAGGTAAACTGAACTGATTTCGAGTAGATGGACTGAAAGATACAGATTTTTCTTGCAAAATAGGGTCCTAAAGATGATGAATTCTATCTTAATTGATGGGTTAGGGTGAACTGAACTGATTTCAAATAGATAGGTGGAAAGAATCAGAATTTTCTGGCTGCCTTTGGTTCTGAAGATGATGGACTCAATCTGAAAAGATGGGCTAAGGCGTATTGAACTGATTTCAAATAGATAGGTGGAAAGATTAAGAATTTTCTGGCTATTTATGCTCCTGAGGATGATGCACTCGATCTGAAATGATAGGTTAAGGTAGACTGAACTGATTTCGAGTAGATGGACTGAAAGATACAGATTTTTCTTGCAAAATAGGGTCCTAAAGATGATGAATTCTATCTTAATTGATGGGTAAGGGTGTACTGAACTGATTTCAAATAGATAGGTTGAAAGAATCACAATTTTCTGGCTGCCTTTGGTTCTGAAGATGATGGACTCAATCTGAAAAGATGGGCTAAGGCGTATTGAACTGATTTCAAATAGATAGGTGGAAAGATTAAGAATTTTCTGGCTATTTATGCTCCTGAAGATGATTGACTCGATCTGAAATGATAGGTTAGGTAGACTGAACTGATTTCGAGTAGATGGACTGAAAGATACAGATTTTTCTTGCAAAATAGGGTCCTAAAGATGATGAGTTCTATCTTAATTGATGGGTTAGGGTGTACTGAACTGATTTCAAATAGATAGGTTGAAAGATTAAGAATTTTCTGGCTATTTATGCTCCTGAAGATGATGGACTCGATCTGAAATGATAGGTTAAGGTAAACTGAACTGATTTCGAGCAGATGGACTGAAAGATACAGATTTTTCTTGCAAAATAGGGTCCTAAAGATGATGAATTCTATCTTAATTGATGGGTTAGGGTGAACTGAACTGATTTCAAATAGATAGGTGGAAAGAATCAGAATTTTCTGGCTGCCTTTGGTTCTGAAGATGATGGACTCAATCTGAAAAGATGGGCTAAGGCGTATTGAACTGATTTCAAATAGATAGGTGGAAAGATTAAGAATTTTCTGGCTATTTATGCTCCTGAGGATGATGCACTCGATCTGAAATGATAGGTTAAGGTAGACTGAACTGATTTCGAGTAGATGGACTGAAAGATACAGATTTTTCTTGCAAAATAGGGTCCTAAAGATGATGAATTCTATCTTAATTGATGGGTAAGGGTGTACTGAACTGATTTCAAATAGATAGGTTGAAAGAATCACAATTTTCTGGCTGCCTTTGGTTCTGAAGATGATGGACTCAATCTGAAAAGATGGGCTAAGGCGTATTGAACTGATTTCAAATAGATAGGTGGAAAGATTAAGAATTTTCTGGCTATTTATGCTCCTGAAGATGATTGACTCGATCTGAAATGATAGGTTAGGTAGACTGAACTGATTTCGAGTAGATGGACTGAAAGATACAGATTTTTCTTGCAAAATAGGGTCCTAAAGATGATGAGTTCTATCTTAATTGATGGGTTAGGGTGTACTGAACTGATTTCAAATAGATAGGTTGAAAGATTAAGAATTTTCTGGCTATTTATGCTCCTGAAGATGATGGACTCGATCTGAAATGATAGGTTAAGGTAAACTGAACTGATTTCGAGCAGATGGACTGAAAGATACAGATTTTTCTTGCAAAATAGGGTCCTAAAGATGATGAATTCTATCTTAATTGATGGGTTAGGGTGAACTGAACTGATTTCAAATAGATAGGTGGAAAGAATCAGAATTTTCTGGCTGCCTTTGGTTCTGAAGATGATGGACTCAATCTGAAAAGATGGGCTAAGGCGTATTGAACTGATTTCAAATAGATAGGTGGAAAGATTAAGAATTTTCTGGCTATTTATGCTCCTGAGGATGATGCACTCGATCTGAAATGATAGGTTAAGGTAGACTGAACTGATTTCGAGTAGATGGACTGAAAGATACAGATTTTTCTTGCAAAATAGGGTCCTAAAGATGATGAATTCTATCTTAATTGATGGGTAAGGGTGTACTGAACTGATTTCAAATAGATAGGTTGAAAGAATCAGAATTTTCTGGCTGCCTTTGGTTCTGAAGATGATGGACTCAATCTGAAAAGATGGGCTAAGGCGTATTGAACTGATTTCAAATAGATAGGTGGAAAGATTAAGAATTTTCTGGCTATTTATGCTCCTGAAGATGATTGACTCGATCTGAAATGATAGGTTAGGTAGACTGAACTGATTTCGAGTAGATGGACTGAAAGATACAGATTTTTCTTGCAAAATAGGGTCCTAAAGATGATGAGTTCTATCTTAATTGATGGGTTAGGGTGTACTGAACTGATTTCAAATAGATAGGTTGAAAGATTAAGAATTTTCTGGCTATTTATGCTCCTGAAGATGATGGACTCGATCTGAAATGATAGGTTAAGGTAAACTGAACTGATTTCGAGTAGATGGACTGAAAGATACAGATTTTTCTTGCAAAATAGGGTCCTAAAGATGATGAGTTCAATCTTAATTGATGGGTTAGGGTGTACTGAACTGATTTCAAATAGATAGGTTGAAAGATTAAGAATTTTCTGGCTATTTATGCTCCTGAAGATGATGGACTCGATCTGAAATGATAGGTTAAGGTAAACTGAACTGATTTCGAGCAGATGGACTGAAAGATACAGATTTTTCTTGCAAAATAGGGTCCTAAAGATGATGAATTCTATCTTAATTGATGGGTTAGGGTGAACTGAACTGATTTCAAATAGATAGGTTGAAAGAATCAGAATTTTCTGGCTGCCTTTGGTTCTGAAGATGATGGACTCAATCTGAAAAGATGGGCTAAGGCGTATTGAACTGATTTCAAATAGATAGGTGGAAAGATTAAGGATTTTCTGGCTATTTATGCTCCTGAAGATGATGGACTCGATCTGAAATGATAGGTTAAGGTAAACTGAACTGATTTCGAGTAGATGGACTGAAAGATACAGACTTTTCTTGCAAAATAGGGCCCTAAAGATGATGAATTCTATCTTAATTGATGGGTTAGGGTGTACTGAACAGATTTCAAATAGATAGGTTGAAAGAATCAGAATTTTCTGGCTGCTTTTGGTTCTGAAGATGATGGATACAATCTGAAAAGATGTGTTAAGGCGTATTGAACTGATTTCAAATACATAGGTGGAAAGATTAAGAATTTTCTGGCTATTTATGCTCCTGAAGATGATGGACTCGATCTGAAATGATAGGTTATGGTAAACTGAACTGATTTCGAGCAGATGGACTGAAAGATACAGATTTTTCTTGCAAAATAGGGCCCTAAAGATGATGAATTCTATCTTAATTGATGGGTTAGGGTGAACTGAACTGATTTCAAATAGATAGGTGGAAAGAATCAGAATTTTCTGGCTGCCTTTGGTTCTGAAGATGATGGACTCAATCTGAAAAGATGGGCTTAGGCGTATTGAACTGATTTCAAATAGATAGGTGGAAAGATTAAGAATTTTCTGGCTATTTATGCTCCTGAGGATGATTCACTCGATCTGAAATGATAGGTTGAGGTAGACTGAACTGATTTCGAGTAGATGGACTGAAAGATACAGATTTTTCTTGCAAAATAGGGTCCTAAAGGTGATGAATTCTATCTTAATTGATGGGTAAGGGTGTACTGAACTGATTTCAAATAGATAGGTTGAAAGAATCAGAATTTTCTGGCTGCTTTTGGTTCTGAAGATGATGGATTCAATCTGAAAAGATGTGTTAAGGCGCATTGAACTGATTTCAAATAGATAGGTGGAAAGATTAAGAATTTTCTGGCTATTTATGCTCCTGAAGATGATGGACTCGATCTGAAATGATAGGTTAAGGTAAACTGAACTGATTTCGAGTAGATGGACTGAAAGATACCGATTTTTCTTGCAAAATAGGGTCCTAAAGATGATGAATTCTATCTTAATTGATGGGTTAGGGTGTACTGAACTGATTTCAAATAGATAGGTGGGAAGATTAAGAATTTTCTGGCTATTTATGCTCCTGAAGATGATGGACTCGATCTGAAATGATAGGTTAAGGTAAACTGAACTGATTTCGAGCAGATGGACTGAAAGATACAGATTTTTCTTGCAAAATAGGGTCCTAAGGATGATGAATTCTATCTTAATTGATGGGTTAGGGTGAACTGAACTGATTTCAAATAGATAGGTGGAAAGAATCAGAATTTTCTGGCTGCCTTTGGTTCTGAAGATGATGGACTCAATCTGAAAAGATGGGCTAAGGCGTATTGAACTGATTTCAAATAGATAGGTGGAAAGATTAAGAATTTTCTGGCTATTTATGCTCCTGAAGATGATGGACTCGATCTGAAATGATAGGTTAAGGTAAACTGAACTGATTTCGAGTAGATGGACTGAAAGATACAGACTTTTCTTGCAAAATAGGGCCCTAAAGATGATGAATTCTATCTTAATTGATGGGTTAGGATGTACTGAACTGATTTCAAATAGATAGGTTGAAAGAATCAGAATTTTCTGGCTGCCTTTGGTTCTGAAGATGATGGACTCAATCTGAAAAGATGGGCTTAGGCGTATTGAACTGATTTCAAATAGATAGGTGGAAAGATTAAGAATTTTCTGGCTATTTATGCTCCTGAGGATGATGCACTCGATCTGAAATGATAGGTTGAGGTAGACTGAACTGATTTCGAGTAGATGGACTGAAAGATACAGATTTTTCTTGCAAAATAGGGTCCTAAAGGTGATGAATTCTATCTTAATTGATGGGTAAGGGTGTACTGAACTGATTTCAAATAGATAGGTTGAAAGAATCAGAATTTTCTGGCTGCTTTTAGTTCTGAAGATGATGGATTCAATCTGAAAAGATGTGTTAAGGCGCATTGAACTGATTTCAAATAGATAGGTGGAAAGATTAAGAATTTTCTGGCTATTTATGCTCCTGAAGATGATGGACTCGATCTGAAATGATAGGTTAAGGTAAACTGAACTGATTTCGAGTAGATGGACTGAAAGATACAGATTTTTCTTGCAAAATAGGGTCCTAAAGATGATGAATTCTATCTTAATTGATGGGTTAGGGTGAACTGAACTGATTTCAAATAGATAGGTGGAAAGAATCAGAATTTTCTGGCTGCCTTTGGTTCTGAAGATGATGGACTCAATCTGAAAAGATGGGCTAAGGCGTATTGAACTGATTTCAAATAGATAGGTGGAAAGATTAAGAATTTTCTGGCTATTTATGCTCCTGAGGATGATGCACTCGATCTGAAATGATAGGTTAAGGTAGACTGAACTGATTTCGAGTAGATGGACTGAAAGATACAGATTTTTCTTGCAAAATAGGGTCCTAAAGATGATGAATTCTATCTTAATTGATGGGTAAGGGTGTACTGAACTGATTTCAAATAGATAGGTTGAAAGAATCAGAATTTTCTGGCTGCCTTTGGTTCTGAAGATGATGGACTCAATCTGAAAAGATGGGCTAAGGCGTATTGAACTGATTTCAAATAGATAGGTGGAAAGATTAAGAATTTTCTGGCTATTTATGCTCCTGAAGATGATTGACTCGATCTGAAATGATAGGTTAGGTAGACTGAACTGATTTCGAGTAGATGGACTGAAAGATACAGATTTTTCTTGCAAAATAGGGTCCTAAAGATGATGAGTTCTATCTTAATTGATGGGTTAGGGTGTACTGAACTGATTTCAAATAGATAGGTTGAAAGATTAAGAATTTTCTGGCTATTTATGCTCCTGAAGATGATGGACTCGATCTGAAATGATAGGTTAAGGTAAACTGAACTGATTTCGAGTAGATGGACTGAAAGATACAGATTTTTCTTGCAAAATAGGGTCCTAAAGATGATGAGTTCTATCTTAATTGATGGGTTAGGGTGTACTGAACTGATTTCAAATAGATAGGTTGAAAGATTAAGAATTTTCTGGCTATTTATGCTCCTGAAGATGATGGACTCGATCTGAAATGATAGGTTAAGGTAAACTGAACTGATTTCGAGCAGATGGACTGAAAGATACAGATTTTTCTTGCAAAATAGGGTCCTAAAGATGATGAATTCTATCTTAATTGATGGGTTAGGGTGAACTGAACTGATTTCAAATAGATAGGTGGAAAGAATCAGAATTTTCTGGCTGCCTTTGGTTCTGAAGATGATGGACTCAATCTGAAAAGATGGGCTAAGGCGTATTGAACTGATTTCAAATAGATAGGTGGAAAGATTAAGAATTTTCTGGCTATTTATGCTCCTGAGGATGATGCACTCGATCTGAAATGATAGGTTAAGGTAGACTGAACTGATTTCGAGTAGATGGACTGAAAGATACAGATTTTTCTTGCAAAATAGGGTCCTAAAGATGATGAATTCTATCTTAATTGATGGGTAAGGGTGTACTGAACTGATTTCAAATAGATAGGTTGAAAGAATCAGAATTTTCTGGCTGCTTTTGGTTCTGAAGATGATGGACTCAATCTGAAAAGATGGGCTAAGGCGTATTGAACTGATTTCAAATAGATAGGTGGAAAGATTAAGAATTTTCTGGCTATTTATGCTCCTGAAGATGATTGACTCGATCTGAAATGATAGGTTAGGTAGACTGAACTGATTTCGAGTAGATGGACTGAAAGATACAGATTTTTCTTGCAAAATAGGGTCCTAAAGATGATGAGTTCTATCTTAATTGATGGGTTAGGGTGTACTGAACTGATTTCAAATAGATAGGTTGAAAGATTAAGAATTTTCTGGCTATTTATGCTCCTGAAGATGATGGACTCGATCTGAAATGATAGGTTAAGGTAAACTGAACTGATTTCGAGTAGATGGACTGAAAGATACAGATTTTTCTTGCAAAATAGGGTCCTAAAGATGATGAGTTCTATCTTAATTGATGGGTTAGGGTGTACTGAACTGATTTCAAATAGATAGGTTGAAAGATTAAGAATTTTCTGGCTATTTATGCTCCTGAAGATGATGGACTCGATCTGAAATGATAGGTTAAGGTAAACTGAACTGATTTCGAGCAGATGGACTGAAAGATACAGATTTTTCTTGCAAAATAGGGTCCTAAAGATGATGAATTCTATCTTAATTGATGGGTTAGGGTGAACTGAACTGATTTCAAATAGATAGGTGGAAAGAATCAGAATTTTCTGGCTGCCTTTGGTTCTGAAGATGATGGACTCAATCTGAAAAGATGGGCTAAGGCGTATTGAACTGATTTCAAATAGATAGGTGGAAAGATTAAGAATTTTCTGGCTATTTATGCTCCTGAAGATGATGGACTCGATCTGAAATGATAGGTTAAGGTAAACTGAACTGATTTCGAGTAGATGGACTGAAAGATACAGACTTTTCTTGCAAAATACGGCCCTAAAGATGATGAATTCTATCTTAATTGATGGGTTAGGGTGTACTGAACTGATTTCAAATAGATAGGTTGAAAGAATCAGAATTTTCTGGCTGCTTTTGGTTCTGAAGATGATGGATACAATCTGAAAAGATGTGTTAAGGCGTATTGAACTGATTTCAAATAGATAGGTGGAAAGATTAAGAATTTTCTGGCTATTTATGCTCCTGAAGATGATGGACTCGATCTGAAATGATAGGTTAAGGTAAACTGAACTGATTTCGAGCAGATGGACTGAAAGATACAGATTTTTCTTGCAAAATAGGGCCCTAAAGATGATGAATTCTATCTTAATTGATGGGTTAGGGTGAACTGAACTGATTTCAAATAGATAGGTGGAAAGAATCAGAATTTTCTGGCTGCCTTTGGTTCTGAAGATGAAAGACTCAATCTGAAAAGATGGGCTTAGGCGTATTGAACTGATTTCAAATAGATAGGTGGAAAGATTAAGAATTTTCTGGCTATTTATGCTCCTGAGGATGATGCACTCGATCTGAAATGATAGGTTGAGGTAGACTGAACTGATTTCGAGTAGATGGACTGAAAGATACAGATTTTTCTTGCAAAATAGGGTCCTAAAGGTGATGAATTCTATCTTAATTGATGGGTAAGGGTGTACTGAACTGATTTCAAATAGATAGGTTGAAAGAATCAGAATTTTCTGGCTGCTTTTGGTTCTGAAGATGATGGATTCAATCTGAAAAGATGTGTTAAGGCGCATTGAACTGATTTCAAATAGATAGGTGGAAAGATTAAGAATTTTCTGGCTATTTATGCTCCTGAAGATGATGGACTCGATCTGAAATGATAGGTTAAGGTAAACTGAACTGATTTCGAGTAGATGGACTGAAAGATACAGATTTTTCTTGCAAAATAGGGTCCTAAAGATGATGAATTCTATCTTAATTGATGGGTTAGGGTGTACTGAACTGATTTCAAATAGATAGGTTGAAAGAATCGGAATTTTCTGGCTGCTTTTGGTTCTGAAGATGATGGATTCAATCTGAAAAGATGTGTTAAGGCGTATTGAACTGATTTAAAATAGATAGGTGGAAAGATTAAGAATTTTCTGGCTATTTATGCTCCTGAAGATGATGGACTCGATCTGAAATGATAGGTTAAGGTAAACTGAACTTATTTCGAGTAGATGGACTGAAAGATACAGATTTTTCTTGCAAAATAGGGTCCTAAAGATGATGAATTCTATCTTAATTGATGGGTTAGGGTGTACTGAACTGATTTCAAATAGATAGGTTGAAAGAATCAGAATTTTCTGGCTGCTTTTGGTTCTGAAGATGATGGATTCAATCTGAAAAGATGTGTTAAGGCGTATTGAACTGATTTAAAATAGATAGGTGGAAAGATTAAGAATTTTCTGGCTATTTATGCTCCTGAAGATGATGGACTCGATCTGAAATGATAGGTTAAGGTAAACTGAACTGATTTCGAGTAGATGGACTGAAAGATACAGATTTTTTCATGCAAAATAGGGTCCTAAAGATGATGAGTTCTATCTTAATTGATGGGTTAGGGTGTACTGAACTGATTTCAAATAGATAGGTTGAAAGATTAAGAATTTTCTGGCTATTTATGCTCCTGAAGATGATGAACTCGATCTAAAATGATAGGTTAAGGTAAACTGAACTGATTTCGAGCAGATGGACTGAAAGATACAGATCTTTCTTGCAAAATAGGGTCCTAAAGATGATGAATTCTATCTTAATTGATGGGTTAGGGTGAACTGAACTGATTTCAAATAGATAGGTGGAAAGAATCAGAATTTTCTGGCTGCCTTTGGTTCTGAAGATGATGGACTCAATCTGAAAAGATGGGCTAAGGCGTATTGAACTGATTTCAAATAGATAGGTGGAAAGATTAAGAATTTTCTGGCTATTTATGCTCCTGAGGATGATGCACTCGATCTGAAATGATAGGTTAAGGTAGACTGAACTGATTTCGAGTAGATGGACTGAAAGATACAGATTTTTCTTGCAAAATAGGGTCCTAAAGATGATGAATTCTATCTTAATTGATGGGTTAGGGTGTACTGAACTGATTTCAAATAGATAGGTGGAAAGATTAAGAATTTTCTGGCTATTTATGCTCCTGAAGATGATGGACTCGATCTGAAATGATAGGTTAAGGTAAACTGAACTGATTTCGAGCAGATGGACTGAAAGATACAGATTTTTCTTGCAAAATAGGGTCCTAAAGATGATGAGTTCTATCTTAATTGATGGCTTAGGGTGTACTGAACTGATTTCAAATAGATAGGTGAAAAGATTAAGAATTTTCTGGCTATTTATGCTCCTGAAGATGATGGACTCGATCTGAAATGATAGGTTAAGGTAAACTGAACTGATTTCGAGTAGATGGACTGAAAGATACAGATTTTTCTTGCAAAATAGGGTCCTAAAGATGATGAATTCTATCTTAATTGATGGGTTAGGGTGTACTGAACTGATTTCAAATAGATAGGTTGAAAGAATCAGAATTTTCTGGCTGCTTTTGGTTCTGAAGATGATGGATTCAATCTGAAAAGATGTGTTAAGGCGTATTGAACTGATTTAAAATAGATAGGTGGAAAGATTAAGAATTTTCTGGCTATTTATGCTCCTGAAGATGATGGACTCGATCTGAAATGATAGGTTAAGGTAAACTGAACTTATTTCGAGTAGATGGACTGAAAGATACAGATTTTTCTTGCAAAATAGGGTCCTAAAGATGATGAATTCTATCTTAATTGATGGGTTAGGGTGAACTGAACTGATTTCAAATAGATAGGTTAAAAGAATCAGAATTTTCTGGCTGCTTTTGGTTCTGAAGATGATGGATTCAATCTGAAAAGATGGGCTAAGGCGTATTGAACTGAATTCAAATAGATAGGTGGAAAGAATCAGAATTTTCTGGCTGCTTTTGGTTCCGAAGATGATGGATTCAATCTGAAAAGATGTGTTAAGGCGTATTGAACTGATTTCAAATAGATAGGTGGAAAGATTAAGAATTTTCTGGCTATTTATGCTCCTGAAGATGATAAACTCGATCTGAAATGATAGGTTAAGGTAAACTGAATTGATTTCGAGTAGATGGACTGAAAGATACAGATTTGTCTTGCAAAATAGGGTCCTAAAGATGATGAATTCTATCTTAATTGATGGGTTAGGGTGTACTGAACTGATTTCAAATAGATAGGTTGAAAGAATCAGAATTTTCTGGCTGCTTTTGGTTCTGAAGATGATGGATTCAATCTGAAAAGATGTGTTAAGGCGTATTGAACTGATTTCAAATAGATAGGTGGAAAGATTAAGAATTTTCTGGCTATTTATGCTCCTGAAGATGATGGACTCGATCTGAAATGATAGGTTAAGGTAAACTGAACTGATTTCGAGTAGATGGACTGAAAGATACACATTTTTCTTGCAAAATAGGGTCCTAAAGATGATGAATTCTATCTTAACTGATGGGTTAGGTTGAACTGAACTGATTTCAAATAGATAGGTTAAAAGAATCAGAATTTTCTGGCTGCTTTTGGTTCTGAAGATGATGGATTCAATCTGAAAAGATGTGTTAAGGCGTATTGAACTGATTTAAAATAGATAGGTGGAAAGATTAAGAATTTTCTGGCTATATGCTCCTGAAGATGATGGACTCGATCTGAAATGATAGGTTAAGGTAAACTGAACTGATTTCGAGTAGATGGACTGAAAGATACAGATTTTTCTTGCAAAATAGGGTCCTAAAGATGATGAGTTCTATCTTAATTGATGGGTTAGGGTGTACTGAACTGATTTCAAATAGATAGGTGGAAAGATTAAGAATTTTCTGGCTATTTATGCTCCTGAAGATGATGGACTCGATCTGAAATGATAGGTTAAGGTAAACTGAACTGATTTCGAGCAGATGGATTGAAAGATACAGATTTTTCTTGCAAAATAGGGTCCTAAAGATGATGAATTCTATCTTAATTGATGGGTTAGGGTGTACTGAACTGATTTCAAATAGATAGGTTGAAAGAATCAGAATTTTCTGGCTGCCTTTGGTTCTCAAGATGATGGACTCAATCTGAAAAGATGGGCTAAGGCGTATTGAACTGATTTCAAATAGATAGGTGGAAAGATTAAGAATTTTCTGGCTATTTATGCTCCTGAAGATGATGGACTCGATCTGAAATGATAGGTTAAGGTAAACTGAACTGATTTCGAGTAGATGGACTGAAAGATACAGATTTTTCTTGCAAAATAGGGTCCTAAAGATGATGAATTCTATCTTAATTGATGGGTTAGGGTGAACTGAACTGATTTCAAATAGATAGGTTGATAGAATCAGAATTTTCTGGCTGCCTTTGGTTCTGAAGATGATGGACTCAATCTGAAAAGATGGGCTAAGGCGAATTGAACTGATTTCAAATAGATAGGTGGAAAGATTAAGAATTTTCTGGCTATTTATGCTCCTGAAGATGATGGACTCGATCTGAAATGATAGGTTAAGGTAAACTGAACTGATTTCGAGTAGATGGACTGAAAGATACAGATTTTTCTTGCAAAATAGGGTCCTAAAGATGATGAATTCTATCTTAATTGATGGGTTAGGGTGTACTGAACTGATTTCAAATAGATAGGTTGAAAGAATCAGAATTTTCTGGCTGCTTTTGGTTCTGAAGATGATGGATTCAATCTGAAAAGATGCGTTAAGGCGTATTGAACTGATTTAAAATAGATAGGTGGAAAGATTAAGAATTTTCTGGCTATTTATGCTCCTGAAGATGATGGACTCGATCTGAAATGATAGGTTAAGGTAAACTGAACTGATTTCGAGTAGATGGACTTAAAGATACAGATTTTTCTTGCAAAATAGGGTCCTAAAGATGATGAGTTCTATCTTAATTGATGGGTTAGGGTGTACTGAACTGATTTCAAATAGATAGGTTAAAAGATTAAGAATTTTCTGGCTATTTATGCTCCTGAAGATGATGGACTCCATCTGAAATGATAGGTTAAGGTAAACTGAACTGATTTCGAGCAGATGGATTGAAAGATACAGATTTTTCTTGCAAAATAGGGTCCTAAAGATGATGAATTCTATCTTAATTGATGGGTTAGGGTGTACTGAACTGATTTCAAATAGATAGGTTGAAAGAATCAGAATTTTCTGGCTGCCTTTGGTTCTCAAGATGATGGACTCAATCTGAAAAGATGGGCTAAGGCGTATTGAACTGATTTCAAATAGATAGGTGGAAAGATTAAGAATTTTCTGGCTATTTATGCTCCTGAAGATGATGGACTCGATCTGAAATGATAGGTTAAGGTAAACTGAACTGATTTCGAGTAGATGGACTGAAAGATACAGATTTTTCTTGCAAAATAGGGTCCTAAAGATGATGAATTCTATCTTAATTGATGGGTTAGGGTGAACTGAACTGATTTCAAATAGATAGGTTGATAGAATCAGAATTTTCTGGCTGCCTTTGGTTCTGAAGATGATGGACTCAATCTGAAAAGATGGGCTAAGGCGAATTGAACTGATTTCAAATAGATAGGTGGAAAGATTAAGAATTTTCTGGCTATTTATGCTCCTGAAGATGATGGACTCGATCTGAAATGATAGGTTAAGGTAAACTGAACTGATTTCGAGTAGATGGACTTAAAGATACAGATTTTTCTTGCAAAATAGGGTCCTAAAGATGATGAGTTCTATCTTAATTGATGGGTTAGGGTGTACTGAACTGATTTCAAATAGATAGGTTGAAAGATTAAGAATTTTCTGGCTATTTATGCTCCTGAAGATGATGGACTCGATCTGAAATGATAGGTTAAGGTAAACTGAACTGATTTCGAGCAGATGGACTGAAAGATACCGATTTTTCTTGCAAAATAGGGTCCTAAAGATGATGAATTCTATCTTAATTGATGGGTTAGGGTGTACTGAACTGATTTCAAATAGATAGGTTGAAAGAATCAGAATTTTCTGGCTGCTTTTGGTTCTGAAGATGATGGATTCAATCTGAAAAGATGTGTTAAGGCGTATTGAACTAATTTAAAATAGATAGGTGGAAAGATTAAGAATTTTCTGGCTATTTATGCTCCTGAAGATGATGGACTCAATCTGAAATGATAGGTTAAGGTAAACTGAACTGATTTCGAGTAGATGGACTGAAAGATACAAATTTTTCTTGGAAAATAGGGTCCTAAAGATGATGAATTCTATCTTAATTGATGGGTTAGGGTGAACTGAACTGATTTCAAATAGATAGGTTAAAAGAATCAGAATTTTCTGGCTGCTTTTGGTTCTGAAGATGATGGATTCAATCTGAAAAGATGTGTTAAGGCGTATTGAACTGATTTAAAATAGATAGGTGGAAAGATTAAGAATTTTCTGGCTATTTATGCTCCTGAAGATGATGGACTCGATCTGAAATGATAGGTTAAGGTAAACTGAACTGATTTAGAGTAGATGGACTGAAAGATACAGATTTTTCTTGCAAAATAGGGTCCTAAAGATGATGAATTCTATCTTAATTGATGGGTTAGGGTGTACTGAACCGATTTCAAATAGATAGGTGGAAAGATTAAGAATTTTCTGGCTATTAATGCTCCTGAAGATGATGGACTCGATCTGAAATGATAGGTTAAGGTAAACTGAACTGATTTCGAGCAGATGGACTGAAAGATACAGATTTTTCTTGCAAAATAGGGTCCTAAAGATGATGAATTCTATCTTAATTGATGGGTTAGGGTGTACTGAACTGATTTCAAATAGATAGGTTGAAAGAATCAGAATTTTCTGGCTGCCTTTGGTTCTCAAGATGATGGACTCAATCTGAAAAGATGGGCTAAGGCGTATTGAACTGATTTCAAATAGATAGGTGGAAAGATTAAGAATTTTCTGGCTATTTATGCTCCTGAAGATGATGGACTCGATCTGAAATGATAGGTTAAGGTAAACTGAACTGATTTCGAGTAGATGGACTGAAAGATACAGATTTTTCTTGCAAAATAGGGTCCTAAAGATGATGAATTCTATCTTAATTGATGGGTTAGGGTGAACTGAACTGATTTCAAATAGATAGGTGGATAGAATCAGAATTTTCTGGCTGCCTTTGGTTTTGAAGATGATGGACTCAATCTGAAAAGATGGGCTAAGGCGAATTGAACTGATTTCAAATAGATAGGTGGAAAGATTAAGAATTTTCTGGCTATTTATGCTCCTGAAGATGATGAACTCGATCTGAAATGATAGGTTAAGGTAAACTGAACTGATTTCGAGTAGATGGACTGAAAGATACAGATTTTTCTTGCAAAATAGGGTCCTAAAGATGATGAATTCTATCTTAATTGATGGGTTAGGGTGTACTGAACTGATTTCAAATAGATAGGTTGAAAGAATCAGAATTTTCTGGCTGCTTTTGGTTCTGAAGATGATGGATTCAATCTGAAAAGATGTGTTAAGGCGTATTGAACTGATTTAAAATAGATAGGTGGAAAGATTAAGAATTTTCTGGCTATTTATGCTCCTGAAGATGATGGACTCGATCTGAAATGATAGGTTAAGGTAAACTGAACTGATTTCGAGTAGATGGACTTAAAGATACAGATTTTTCTTGCAAAATAGGGTCCTAAAGATGATGAGTTCTATCTTAATTGATGGGTTAGGGTGTACTGAACTGATTTCAAATAGATAGGTGGAAAGATTAAGAATTTTCTGGCTATTTATGCTCCTGAAGATGATGGACTCGATCTGAAATGATAGGTTAAAGTAAACTGAACTGATTTCGAGCAGATGGACTGAAAGATACAGATTTTTCTTGCAAAATAGGGTCCTAAAGATGATGAATTCTATCTTAATTGATGGGTTAGGGTGAACTGAACTGATTTCAAATAGATAGGTGGAAAGAATCAGAATTTTCTGGCTGCCTTTGGTTCTGAAGATGATGGACTCAATCTGAAAAGATGGGCTAAGGCGTATTGAACTGATTTCAAATAGATAGGTGTAAAGATTAAGAATTTTCTGGCTATTTATGCTCCTGAAGATGAAGGACTCGATCTGAAATGATAGGTTAAGGTAAACTGAACTGATTTCGAGTAGATGGACTGAAAGATACAGATTTTTCTTGCAAAATAGGGTCCTAAAGATGATGAATTCTATCTTAATTGATGGGTTAGGGTGAACTGAACTGATTTCAAATAGATAGGTTGAAAGAATCAGAATTTTCTGGCTGCTTTTGGTTCTGAAGATGATGGATTCAATCTGAAAAGATGGGCTAAGGCGTATTGAACTGATTTCAAATAGATAGGTGGAAAGATTAAGAATTTTCTGGCTATTTATGCTCCTGAAGATGATGGACTCGATCTGAAATGTTAGGTTAAGGTAAACTGAATTGATTTCGAGTAGATGGACTGAAAGATACAGATTTTTCTTGCAAAATAGGGTCCTAAAGATGATGAATTCTATCTTAATTGATGGGTTAGGGTGTACTGAACTGATTTCAAATAGATAGGTTGAAAGAATCAGAATTTTCTGGCTGCTTTTGGTTCTGAAGATGATGGATTCAATCTGAAAAGATGTGTTAAGGCGTATTGAACTGATTTAAAATAGATAGGTGGAACGATTAAGAATTTTCTGGCTATTTATGCTCCTGAAGATGATGGACTCGATCTGAAATGATAGGTTAAGGTAAACTGAACTGATTTCGAGTAGATGGACTGAAAGATACAGATTTTTCTTGCAAAATAGGGTCCTAAAGATGATGAATTCTATCTTAATTGATGGGTTAGGGTGAACTGAACTGATTTCAAATAGATAGGTTAAAAGAATCAGAATTTTCTGGCTGCTTTTGGTTCTGAAGATGATGGATTCAATCTGAAAAGATGGGCTAAGGCGTATTGAACTGAATTCAAATAGATAGGTGGAAAGATTAAGAATTTTCTGGCTATTTATGCTCCTGAAGATGATGGACTCGATCTGAAATGATAGGTTAAGGTAAACTGAACTGATTTCGAGTAGATGGACTGAAAGATACAGATTTTTCCTGCAAAATAGGGTCCTAAAGATGATGAATTCTATCTTAATTGATGGGTTAGGGTGTACTGAACTGATTTCAAATAGATAGGTTGAAAGAATCAGAATTTTCTGGCTTCTTTTGGTTCTGAAGATGATGGATTCAATCTGAAAAGATGTGTTAAGGCGTATTGAACTGATTTCAAATAGATAGGTGCAAAGATTAAGAATTTTCTAGCTATTTATGCTCCTGAAGATGATTGACTCGATCTGAAATGATAGGTTAGGTAGACTGAACTGATTTCGAGTAGATGGACTGAAAGATACAGAATTTTCTTGCAAAATAGGGTCCTAAAGATGATGAGTTCTATCTTAATTGATGGGTTAGGGTGTACTGAACTGATTTCAAATAGATAGGTGGAAAGATTAAGAATTTTCTGGCTATTTATGCTCCTGAAGATGATGGACTCGATCTGAAATGATAGGTTAAGGTAAACTGAACTGATTTCGAGCAGATGGATTGAAAGATACAGATTTTTCTTGCAAAATAGGGTCCTAAAGATGATGAATTCTATCTTAATTGATGGGTTAGGGTGTACTGAACTGATTTCAAATAGATAGGTTGAAAGAATCAGAATTTTCTGGCTGCCTTTGGTTCTGAAGATGATGGACTCAATCTGAAAAGATGGGCTAAGGCGTATTGAACTGATTTCAAATAGATAGGTGTAAAGATTAAGAATTTTCTGGCTATTTATGCTCCTGAAGATGAAGGACTCGATCTGAAATGATAGGTTAAGGTAAACTGAACTGATTTCGAGTAGATGGACTGAAAGATACAGATTTTTCTTGCAAAATAGGGTCCTAAAGATGATGAGTTCTATCTTAATTGATGGGTTAGGGTGTACTGAACTGATTTCAAATAGATAGGTTGAAAGATTAAGAATTTTCTGGCTATTTATGCTCCTGAAGATGATGGACTCGATCTGAAATGATAGGTTAAGGTAAACTGAACTGATTTCGAGTAGATGGACTTAAAGATACAGATTTTTCTTGCAAAATAGGGTCCTAAAGATGATGAGTTCTATCTTAATTGATGGGTTAGGGTGTACTGAACTGATTTCAAATAGATAGGTTGAAAGATTAAGAATTTTCTGGCTATTTATGCTCCTGAAGATGATGGACTCGATCTGAAATGATAGGTTAAGGTAAACTGAACTGATTTCGAGTAGATGGACTTAAAGATACAGATTTTTCTTGCAAAATAGGGTCCTAAAGATGATGAGTTCTATCTTAATTGATGGGTTAGGGTGTACTGAACTGATTTCAAATAGATAGGTTGAAAGATTAAGAATTTTCTGGCTATTTATGCTCCTGAAGATGATGGACTCGATCTGAAATGATAGGTTAAAGTAAACTGAACTGATTTCGAGCAGATGGACTGAAAGATACAGATTTTTCTTGCAAAATAGGGTCCTAAAGATGATGAATTCTATCTTAATTGATGGGTTAGGGTGAACTGAACTGATTTCAAATAGATAGGTGGAAAGAATCAGAATTTTCTGGCTGCCTTTGGTTCTGAAGATGATGGACTCAATCTGAAAAGATGGGCTAAGGCGTATTGAACTGATTTCAAATAGATAGGTGTAAAGATTAAGAATTTTCTGGCTATTTATGCTCCTGAAGATGAAGGACTCGATCTGAAATGATAGGTTAAGGTAAACTGAACTGATTTCGAGTAGATGGACTGAAAGATACAGATTTTTCTTGCAAAATAGGGTCCTAAAGATGATGAATTCTATCTTAATTGATGGGTTATGGTGAACTGAACTGATTTCAAATAGATAGGTTGAAAGAATCAGAATTTTCTGGCTGCTTTTGGTTCTGAAGATGATGGATTCAATCTGAAAAGATGGGCTAAGGCGTATTGAACTGAATTCAAATAGATAGGTGGAAAGATTAAGAATTTTCTGGCTATTTATGCTCCTGAAGATGATGGACTCAATCTGAAATGATAGGTTAAGGTAAACTGAACTGATTTCGAGTAGATGGACTGAAAGATACAGATTTTTCCTGCAAAATAGGGTCCTAAAGATGATGAATTCTATCTTAATTGATGGGTTAGGGTGTACTGAACTGATTTCAAATAGATAGGTTGAAAGAATCAGAATTTTCTGGCTGCTTTTGGTTCTGAAGATGATGGATTCAATCTGAAAAGATGTGTTAAGGCGTATTGAACTGATTTCAAATAGATAGGTGCAAAGATTAAGAATTTTCTAGCTATTTATGCTCCTGAAGATGATTGACTCGATCTGAAATGATAGGTTAGGTAGACTGAACTGATTTCGAGTAGATGGACTGAAAGATACAGATTTTTCTTGCAAAATAGGGTCCTAAAGATGATGAGTTCTATCTTAATTGATGGGTTAGGGTGTACTGAACTGATTTCAAATAGATAGGTGGAAAGATTAAGAATTTTCTGGCTATTTATGCTCCTGAAGATGATGGACTCGATCTGAAATGATAGGTTAAGGTAAACTGAACTGATTTCGAGCAGATGGATTGAAAGATACAGATTTTTCTTGCAAAATAGGGTCCTAAAGATGATGAATTCTATCTTAATTGATGGGTTAGGGTGTACTGAACTGATTTCAAATAGATAGGTTGAAAGAATCAGAATTTTCTGGCTGCCTTTGGTTCTGAAGATGATGGACTCAATCTGAAAAGATGGGCTAAGGCGTATTGAACTGATTTCAAATAGATAGGTGTAAAGATTAAGAATTTTCTGGCTATTTATGCTCCTGAAGATGAAGGACTCGATCTGAAATGATAGGTTAAGGTAAACTGAACTGATTTCGAGTAGATGGACTGAAAGATACAGATTTTTCTTGCAAAATAGGGTCCTAAAGATGATGAGTTCTATCTTAATTGATGGGTTAGGGTGTACTGAACTGATTTCAAATAGATAGGTGGAAAGATTAAGAATTTTCTGGCTATTTATGCTCCTGAAGATGATGGACTCGATCTGAAATGATAGGTTAAGGTAAACTGAACTGATTTCGAGCAGATGGACTGAAAGATACAGATTTTTCTTGCAAAATAGGGTCCTAAAGATGATGAATTCTATCTTAATTGATGGGTTAGGGTGAACTGAACTGATTTCAAATAGATAGGTGGAAAGAATCAGAATTTTCTGGCTGCCTTTGGTTCTGAAGATGATGGACTCAATCTGAAAAGATGGGCTAAGGCGTATTGAACTGATTTCAAATAGATAGGTGTAAAGATTAAGAATTTTCTGGCTATTTATGCTCCTGAAGATGAAGGACTCGATCTGAAATGATAGGTTAAGGTAAACTGAACTGATTTCGAGTAGATGGACTGAAAGATACAGATTTTTCTTGCAAAATAGGGTCCTAAAGATGATGAATTCTATCTTAATTGATGGGTTAGGGTGAACTGAACTGATTTCAAATAGATAGGTGGAAAGAATCAGAATTTTCTGGCTGCCTTTGGTTCTGAAGATGATGGACTCAATCTGAAAAGATGTGTTAAGGCGTATTGAACTGATTTCAAATAGATAGGTGGAAAGAATCAGAATTTTCTGGCTGCTTTTGGTTCTGAAGATGATGGATTCAATCTGAAAAGATGTGTTAAGGCGTATTGAACTGATTTCAAATAGATAGGTGGAAAGATTAAGAATTTTCTGGCTATTTATGCTCCTGAAGATGATAAACTTGATCTGAAATGATAGGTTAAGGTAAACTGAATTGATTTCGAGTAGATGGACTGAAAGATACAGATTTTTCTTGCAAAATAGGGTCCTAAAGATGATGAATTCTATCTTAATTGATGGGTTAGGGTGTACTGAACTGATTTCAAATAGATAGGTTGAAAGAATCAGAATTTTCTGGCTGCTTTTGGTTCTGAAGATGATGGATTCAATCTGAAAAGATGTGTTAAGGCGTATTGAACTGATTTCAAATAGATAGGTGGAAAGATTAAGAATTTTCTGGCTATTTATGCTCCTGAAGATGATGGACTCGATCTGAAATGATAGGTTAAGGTAAACTGAACTGATTTCGAGCAGATGGACTGAAAGATACAGATTTTTCTTGCAAAATAGGGTCCTAAAGATGATGAATTCTATCTTAATTGATGGGTTAGGGTGTACTGAACTGATTTCAAATAGATAGGTTGAAAGAATCAAAATTTTCTGGCTGCCTTTGGTTCTCAAGATGATGGACTCAATCTGAAAAGATGGGCTAAGGCGTATTGAACTGATTTCAAATAGATAGGTGGAAAGATTAAGAATTTTCTGGCTATTTATGCTCCTGAAGATGATGGACTCGATCTGAAATGATAGGTTAAGGTAAACTGAACTGATTTCGAGCAGATGGACTGAAAGATACAGATTTTTCTTGCAAAATAGGGTCCTAAAGATGATGAATTCTATCTTAATTGATGGGTTAGGGTGAACTGAACTGATTTCAAATAGATAGGTGGAAAGAATCAGAATTTTCTGGCTGCCTTAGGTTCTGAAGATGATGGACTCAATCTGAAAAGATGGGCTAAGGCGAATTGAACTGATTTCAAATAGATAGGTGGAAAGATTAAGAATTTTCTGGCTATTTATGCTCCTGAAGATGATGGACTCGATCTGAAATGATAGGTTAAGGTAAACTGAACTGATTTCGAGTAAATGGACTGAAAGATACAGATTTTTCTTGCAAAATAGGGTCCTAAAGATGATGAATTCTATCTTAATTGATGGGTTAGGGTGTACTGAACTGATTTCAAATAGATAGGTTGAAAGAATCAGAATTTTCTGGCTGCTTTTGGTTCTGAAGATGATGGATTCAATCTGAAAAGATGTGTTAAGGCGTATTGAACTGATTTAAAATAGATAGGTGGAAAGATTAAGAATTTTCTGGCTATTTATGCTCCTGAAGATGATGGACTCGATCTGAAATGATAGGTTAAGGTAAACTGAACTGATTTGGAGTAGATGGACTTAAAGATACAGATTTTTCTTGCAAAATAGGGTCCTAAAGATGATGAGTTCTATCTTAATTGATGGGTTAGGGTGTACTGAACTGATTTCAAATAGATAGGTTGAAAGATTAAGAATTTTCTGGCTATTTATGCTCCTGAAGATGATGGACTCGATCTGAAATGATAGGTTAAGGTAAACTGAACTGATTTCGAGCAGATGGACTGAAAGATACAGATTTTTCTTGCAAAATAGGGTCCTAAAGATGATGAATTCTATCTTAATTGATGGGTTAGGGTGAACTGAACTGATTTCAAATAGATAGGTGGAAAGAATCAGAATTTTCTGGCTGCTTTTGGTTCTGAAGATGATGGATTCAATCTGAAAAGATGTGTTAAGGCGTATTGAACTGATTTCAAATAGATAGGTGGAAAGATTAAGAATTTTCTGGCTATTTATGCTCCTGAAGATGATAAACTCGATCTGAAATGATAGGTTAAGGTAAACTGAATTGATTTCGAGTAGATGGACTGAAAGATACAGATTTTTCTTGCAAAATAGGGTCCTAAAGATGATGAATTCTATCTTAATTGATGGGTTAGGGTGTACTGAACTGATTTCAAATAGATAGGTTGAAAGAATCAGAATTTTCTGGCTGCTTTTGGTTCTGAAGATGATGGATTCAATCTGAAAAGATGTGTTAAGGCGTATTGAACTGATTTCAAATAGATAGGTGGAAAGATTAAGAATTTTCTGGCTATTTATGCTCCTGAAGATGATTGACTCGATCTGAAATGATAGGTTAGGTAGACTGAACTGATTTCGAGTAGATGGACTGAAAGATACAGATTTTTCTTGCAAAATAGGGTCCTAAAGATGATGAGTTCTATCTTAATTGATGGGTTAGGGTGTACTGAACTGATTTCAAATAGATAGGTGGAAAGATTAAGAATTTTCTGGCTATTTATGCTCCTGAAGATGATGGACTCGATCTGAAATGATAGGTTAAGGTAAACTGAACTGATTTCGAGCAGATGGATTGAAAGATACAGATTTTTCTTGCAAAATAGGGTCCTAAAGATGATGAATTCTATCTTAATTGATGGGTTAGGGTGTACTGAACTGATTTCAAATAGATAGGTTGAAAGAATCAGAATTTTCTGGCTGCCTTTGGTTCTCAAGATGATGGACTCAATCTGAAAAGATGGGCTAAGGCGTATTGAACTGATTTCAAATAGATAGGTGGAAAGATTAAGAATTTTCTGGCTATTTATGCTCCTGAAGATGATGGACTCGATCTGAAATGATAGGTTAAGGTAAACTGAACTGATTTCGAGTAGATGGACTGAAAGATACAGATTTTTCTTGCAAAATAGGGTCCTAAAGATGATGAATTCTATCTTAATTGATGGGTTAGGGTGAACTGAACTGATTTCAAATAGATAGGTGGATAGAATCAGAATTTTCTGGCTGCCTTTGGTTCTGAAGATGATGGACTCAATCTGAAAAGATGGGCTAAGGCGAATTGAACTGATTTCAAATAGATAGGTGGAAAGATTAAGAATTTTCTGGCTATTTATGCTCCTGAAGATGATGGACTCGATCTGAAATGATAGGTTAAGGTAAACTGAACTGATTTCGAGTAGATGGACTGAAAGATACAGATTTTTCTTGCAAAATAGGGTCCTAAAGATGATGAATTCTATCTTAATTGATGGGTTAGGGTGTACTGAACTGATTTCAAATAGATAGGTTGAAAGAATCAGAATTTTCTGGCTGCTTTTGGTTCTGAAGATGATGGATTCAATCTGAAAAGATGCGTTAAGGCGTATTGAACTGATTTCAAATAGATAGGTGGAAAGATTAAGAATTTTCTGGCTATTTATGCTCCTGAAGATGATGGACTCGATCTGAAATGATAGGTTAAGGTAAACTGAACTGATTTCGAGTAGATGGACTTAAAGATACAGATTTTTCTTGCAAAATAGGGTCCTAAAGATGATGAGTTCTATCTTAATTGATGGGTTAGGGTGTACTGAACTGATTTCAAATAGATAGGTTGAAAGATTAAGAATTTTCTGGCTATTTATGCTCCTGAAGATGATGGACTCGATCTGAAATGATAGGTTAAGGTAAACTGAACTGATTTCGAGCAGATGGACTGAAAGATACAGATTTTTCTTGCAAAATAGGGTCCTAAAGATGATGAATTCTATCTTAATTGATGGGTTAGGGTGAACTGAACTGATTTCAAATAGATAGGTGGAAAGAATCAGAATTTTCTGGCTGCCTTTGGTTCTGAAGATGATGGACTCAATCTGAAAAGATGGGCTAAGGCGTATTGAACTGATTTCAAATAGATAGGTGTAAAGATTAAGAATTTTCTGGCTATTTATGCTCCTGAAGATGAAGGACTCGATCTGAAATGATAGGTTAAGGTAAACTGAACTGATTTCGAGTAGATGGACTGAAAGATACAGATTTTTCTTGCAAAATAGGGTCCTAAAGATGATGAATTCTATCTTAATTGATGGGTTAGGGTGTACTGAACTGATTTCAAATAGATAGGTTGAAAGAATCAGAATTTTCTGGCTGCTTTTGGTTCTGAAGATGATGGATTCAATCTGAAAAGATGGGCTAAGGCGAATTGAACTGATTTCAAATAGATAGGTGGAAAGATTAAGAATTTTCTGGCTATTTATGCTCCTGAAGATGATGGACTCGATCTGAAATGATAGGTTAAGGTAAACTGAACTGATTTCGAGTAGATGGACTGAAAGATACAGATTTTTCTTGCAAAATAGGGTCCTAAAGATGATGAATTCTATCTTAATTGATGGGTTAGGGTGTACTGAACTGATTTCAAATAGATAGGTTGAAAGAATCAGAATTTTCTGGCTGCTTTTGGTTCTGAAGATGATGGATTCAATCTGAAAAGATGTGTTAAGGCGTATTGAACTGATTTAAAATAGATAGGTGGAAAGATTAAGAATTTTCTGGCTATTTATGCTCCTGAAGATGATGGACTCGATCTGAAATGATAGGTTAAGGTAAACTGAACTGATTTCGAGTAGATGGACTTAAAGATACAGATTTTTCTTGCAAAATAGGGTCCTAAAGATGATGAGTTCTATCTTAATTGATGGGTTAGGGTGTACTGAACTGATTTCAAATAGATAGGTTGAAAGATTAAGAATTTTCTGGCTATTTATGCTCCTGAAGATGATGGACTCGATCTGAAATGATAGGTTAAGGTAAACTGAACTGATTTCGAGCAGATGGACTGAAAGATACAGATTTTTCTTGCAAAATAGGGTCCTAAAGATGATGAATTCTATCTTAATTGATGGGTTAGGGTGAACTGAACTGATTTCAAATAGATAGGTGGAAAGAATCAGAATTTTCTGGCTGCCTTTGGTTCTGAAGATGATGGACTCAATCTGAAAAGATGGGCTAAGGCGTATTGAACTGATTTCAAATAGATAGGTGTAAAGATTAAGAATTTTCTGGCTATTTATGCTCCTGAAGATGAAGGACTCGATCTGAAATGATAGGTTAAGGTAAACTGAACTGATTTCGAGTAGATGGACTGAAAGATACAGATTTTTCTTGCAAAATAGGGTCCTAAAGATGATGAATTCTATCTTAATTGATGGGTTAGGGTGAACTGAACTGATTTCAAATAGATAGGTTGAAAGAATCAGAATTTTATGGCTGCTTTTGGTTCTGAAGATGATGGATTCAATCTGAAAAGATGGGCTAAGGCGTATTGAACTGATTTCAAATAGATAGGTGGAAAGATTAAGAATTTTCTGGCTATTTATGCTCCTGAAGATGATGGACTCGATCTGAAATGATAGGTTAAGGTAAACTGAATTGATTTCGAGTAGATGGACTGAAAGATACAGATTTTTCTTGCAAAATAGGGTCCTAAAGATGATGAATTCTATCTTAATTGATGGGTTAGGGTGTACTGAACTGATTTCAAATAGATAGGTTGAAAGAATCAGAATTTTCTGGCTGCTTTTGGTTCTGAAGATGATGGATTCAATCTGAAAAGATGTGTTAAGGCGTATTGAACTGATTTAAAATAGATAGGTGGAACGATTATGAATTTTCTGGCTATTTATGCTCCTGAAGATGATGGACTCGATCTGAAATGATAGGTTAAGGTAAACTGAACTGATTTCGAGTAGATGGACTGAAAGATACAGATTTTTCTTGCAAAATAGGGTCCTAAAGATGATGAATTCTATCTTAATTGATGGGTTAGGGTGAACTGAACTGATTTCAAATAGATAGGTTAAAAGAATCAGAATTTTCTGGCTGCTTTTGGTTCTGAAGATGATGGATTCAATCTGAAAAGATGGGCTAAGGCGTATTGAACTGATTTCAAATAGATAGGTGGAAAGATTAAGAATTTTCTGGCTATTTATGCTCCTGAAGATGATGGACTCAATCTGAAATGATAGGTTAAGGTAAACTGAACTGATTTCGAGTAGATGGACTGAAAGATACAGATTTTTCTTGCAAAATAGGGTCCTAAAGATGATGAATTCTATCTTAATTGATGGGTTAGGGTGTACTGAACTGATTTCAAATAGATAGGTTGAAAGAATCAGAATTTTCTGGCTGCTTTTGGTTCTGAAGATGATGGATTCAATCTGAAAAGATGTGTTAAGGCGTATTGAACTGATTTCAAATAGATAGGTGCAAAGATTAAGAATTTTCTAGCTATTGATGCTCCTGAAGATGATTGACTCGATCTGAAATGATAGGTTAGGTAGACTGAACTGATTTCGAGTAGATGGACTGAAAGATACAGATTTTTCTTGCAAAATAGGGTCCTAAAGATGATGAGTTCTATCTTAATTGATGGGTTAGGGTGTACTGAACTGATTTCAAATAGATAGGTTGAAAGAATCAGAATTTTCTTGCTGCTTTTGGTTCTGAAGATGATGGATTTAATCTGAAAAGATGGGCTAAGGCGTATTGAACTGATTTCAAATAGATAGGTGGAAAGATTAAGAGTTTTCTGGCTATTTATGCTCCTGAAGATGATGGACTCGATCTGAAATGATAGGTTAAGGTAAACTGAACTGATTTCGAGTAGATGGACTGAAAGATACAAATTTTTCTTGCAAAATAGGGTCCTAAAGATGATGAATTCTATCTTAACTGATGGGTTAGGTTGAACTGAACTGATTTCAAATAGATAGGTAAAAAGAATCAGAATTTTCTGGCTGCTTTTGGTTCTGAAGATGATGGATTCAATCTGAAAAGATGTGTTAAGGCGTATTGAACTGATTTAAAATAGATAGGTGGAAAGATTAAGAATTTTCTGGCTATATGCTCCTGAAGATGATGGACTCGATCTGAAATGATAGGTTAAGGTAAACTGAACTGATTTCGAGTAGATGGACTGAAAGATACAGATTTTTCTTGCAAAATAGGGTCCTAAAGATGATGAGTTCTATCTTAATTGATGGGTTAGGGTGTACTGAACTGATTTCAAATAGATAGGTGGAAAGATTAAGAATTTTCTGGCTATTTATGCTCCTGAAGATGATGGACTCGATCTGAAATGATAGGTTAAGGTAAACTGAACTGATTTCGAGCAGATGGATTGAAAGATACAGATTTTTCTTGCAAAATAGGGTCCTAAAGATGATGAATTCTATCTTAATTGATGGGTTAGGGTGTACTGAACTGATTTCAAATAGATAGGTTGAAAGAATCAGATTTTTCTGGCTGCCTTTGGTTCTCAAGATGATGGACTCAATCTGAAAAGATGGGCTAAGGCGTATTGAACTGATTTCAAATAGATAGGTGGAAAGATTAAGAATTTTCTGGCTATTTATGCTCCTGAAGATGATGGACTCGATCTGAAATGATAGGTTAAGGTAAACTGAACTGATTTCGAGTAGATGGACTGAAAGATACAGATTTTTCTTGCAAAATAGGGTCCTAAAGATGATGAATTCTATCTTAATTGATGGGTTAGGGTGAACTGAACTGATTTCAAATAGATAGGTGGATAGAATCAGAATTTTCTGGCTGCCTTTGGTTCTGAAGATGATGGACTCAATCTGAAAAGATGGGCTAAGGCGAATTGAACTGATTTCAAATAGATAGGTGGAAAGATTAAGAATTTTCTGGCTATTTATGCTCCTGAAGATGATGGACTCGATCTGAAATGATAGGTTAAGGTAAACTGAACTGATTTCGAGTAGATGGACTTAAAGATACAGATTTTTCTTGCAAAATAGGGTCCTAAAGATGATGAGTTCTATCTTAATTGATGGGTTAGGGTGTACTGAACTGATTTCAAATAGATAGGTTGAAAGATTAAGAATTTTCTGGCTATTTATGCTCCTGAAGATGATGGACTCGATCTGAAATGATAGGTTAAGGTAAACTGAACTGATTTCGAGCAGATGGACTGAAAGATACAGATTTTTCTTGCAAAATAGGGTCCTAAAGATGATGAATTCTATCTTAATTGATGGGTTAGGGTGAACTGAACTGATTTCAAATAGATAGGTGGAAAGAATCAGAATTTTCTGGCTGCCTTTGGTTCTGAAGATGATGGACTCAATCTGAAAAGATGGGCTAAGGCGTATTGAACTGATTTCAAATAGATAGGTGTAAAGATTAAGAATTTTCTGGCTATTTATGCTCCTGAAGATGAAGGACTCGATCTGAAATGATAGGTTAAGGTAAACTGAACTGATTTCGAGTAGATGGACTGAAAGATACAGATTTTTCTTGCAAAATAGGGTCCTAAAGATGATGAATTCTATCTTAATTGATGGGTTAGGGTGAACTGAACTGATTTCAAATAGATAGGTTGAAAGAATCAGAATTTTATGGCTGCTTTTGGTTCTGAAGATGATGGATTCAATCTGAAAAGATGGGCTAAGGCGTATTGAACTGATTTCAAATAGATAGGTGGAAAGATTAAGAATTTTCTGGCTATTTATGCTCCTGAAGATGATGGACTCGATCTGAAATGATAGGTTAAGGTAAACTGAATTGATTTCGAGTAGATGGACTGAAAGATACAGATTTTTCTTGCAAAATAGGGTCCTAAAGATGATGAATTCTATCTTAATTGATGGGTTAGGGTGTACTGAACTGATTTCAAATAGATAGGTTGAAAGAATCAGAATTTTCTGGCTGCTTTTGGTTCTGAAGATGATGGATTCAATCTGAAAAGATGTGTTAAGGCGTATTGAACTGATTTAAAATAGATAGGTGGAACGATTATGAATTTTCTGGCTATTTATGCTCCTGAAGATGATGGACTCGATCTGAAATGATAGGTTAAGGTAAACTGAACTGATTTCGAGTAGATGGACTGAAAGATACAGATTTTTCTTGCAAAATAGGGTCCTAAAGATGATGAATTCTATCTTAATTGATGGGTTAGGGTGAACTGAACTGATTTCAAATAGATAGGTTAAAAGAATCAGAATTTTCTGGCTGCTTTTGGTTCTGAAGATGATGGATTCAATCTGAAAAGATGGGCTAAGGCGTATTGAACTGATTTCAAATAGATAGGTGGAAAGATTAAGAATTTTCTGGCTATTTATGCTCCTGAAGATGATGGACTCAATCTGAAATGATAGGTTAAGGTAAACTGAACTGATTTCGAGTAGATGGACTGAAAGATACAGATTTTTCTTGCAAAATAGGGTCCTAAAGATGATGAATTCTATCTTAATTGATGGGTTAGGGTGTACTGAACTGATTTCAAATAGATAGGTTGAAAGAATCAGAATTTTCTGGCTGCTTTTGGTTCTGAAGATGATGGATTCAATCTGAAAAGATGTGTTAAGGCGTATTGAACTGATTTCAAATAGATAGGTGCAAAGATTAAGAATTTTCTAGCTATTGATGCTCCTGAAGATGATTGACTCGATCTGAAATGATAGGTTAGGTAGACTGAACTGATTTCGAGTAGATGGACTGAAAGATACAGATTTTTCTTGCAAAATAGGGTCCTAAAGATGATGAGTTCTATCTTAATTGATGGGTTAGGGTGTACTGAACTGATTTCAAATAGATAGGTTGAAAGAATCAGAATTTTCTTGCTGCTTTTGGTTCTGAAGATGATGGATTTAATCTGAAAAGATGGGCTAAGGCGTATTGAACTGATTTCAAATAGATAGGTGGAAAGATTAAGAGTTTTCTGGCTATTTATGCTCCTGAAGATGATGGACTCGATCTGAAATGATAGGTTAAGGTAAACTGAACTGATTTCGAGTAGATGGACTGAAAGATACAAATTTTTCTTGCAAAATAGGGTCCTAAAGATGATGAATTCTATCTTAACTGATGGGTTAGGTTGAACTGAACTGATTTCAAATAGATAGGTAAAAAGAATCAGAATTTTCTGGCTGCTTTTGGTTCTGAAGATGATGGATTCAATCTGAAAAGATGTGTTAAGGCGTATTGAACTGATTTAAAATAGATAGGTGGAAAGATTAAGAATTTTCTGGCTATATGCTCCTGAAGATGATGGACTCGATCTGAAATGATAGGTTAAGGTAAACTGAACTGATTTCGAGTAGATGGACTGAAAGATACAGATTTTTCTTGCAAAATAGGGTCCTAAAGATGATGAGTTCTATCTTAATTGATGGGTTAGGGTGAACTGAACTGATTTCAAATAGATAGGTGGAAAGATTAAGAATTTTCTGGCTATTTATGCTCCTGAAGATGATGGACTCGATCTGAAATGATAGGTTAAGGTAAACTGAACTGATTTCGAGCAGATGGATTGAAAGATACAGATTTTTCTTGCAAAATAGGGTCCTAAAGATGATGAATTCTATCTTAATTGATGGGTTAGGGTGTACTGAACTGATTTCAAATAGATAGGTTGAAAGAATCAGATTTTTCTGGCTGCCTTTGGTTCTCAAGATGATGGACTCAATCTGAAAAGATGGGCTAAGGCGTATTGAACTGATTTCAAATAGATAGGTGGAAAGATTAAGAATTTTCTGGCTATTTATGCTCCTGAAGATGATGGACTCGATCTGAAATGATAGGTTAAGGTAAACTGAACTGATTTCGAGTAGATGGACTGAAAGATACAGATTTTTCTTGCAAAATAGGGTCCTAAAGATGATGAATTCTATCTTAATTGATGGGTTAGGGTGAACTGAACTGATTTCAAATAGATAGGTGGATAGAATCAGAATTTTCTGGCTGCCTTTGGTTCTGAAGATGATGGACTCAATCTGAAAAGATGGGCTAAGGCGAATTGAACTGATTTCAAATAGATAGGTGGAAAGATTAAGAATTTTCTGGCTATTTATGCTCCTGAAGATGATGGACTCGATCTGAAATGATAGGTTAAGGTAAACTGAACTGATTTCGAGTAGATGGACTGAAAGATACAGATTTTTCTTGCAAAATAGGGTCCTAAAGATGATGAATTCTATCTTAATTGATGGGTTAGGGTGTACTGAACTGATTTCAAATAGATAGGTTGAAAGAATCAGAATTTTCTGGCTGCTTTTGGTTCTGAAGATGATGGATTCAATCTGAAAAGATGCGTTAAGGCGTATTGAACTGATTTCAAATAGATAGGTGGAAAGATTAAGAATTTTCTGGCTATTTATGCTCCTGAAGATGATGGACTCGATCTGAAATGATAGGTTAAGGTAAACTGAACTGATTTCGAGTAGATGGACTTAAAGATGCAGATTTTTCTTGCAAAATAGGGTCCTAAAGATGATGAGTTCTATCTTAATTGATGGGTTAGGGTGTACTGAACTGATTTCAAATAGATAGGTTGAAAGATTAAGAATTTTCTGGCTATTTATGCTCCTGAAGATGATGGACTCGATCTGAAATGATAGGTTAAGGTAAACTGAACTGATTTCGAGCAGATGGACTGAAAGATACAGATTTTTCTTGCAAAATAGGGTCCTAAAGATGATGAATTCTATCTTAATTGATGGGTTAGGGTGAACTGAACTGATTTCAAATAGATAGGTGGAAAGAATCAGAATTTTCTGGCTGCCTTTGGTTCTAAAGATGATGGACTCAATCTGAAAAGATGGGCTAAGGCGTATTGAACTGATTTCAAATAGATAGGTGTAAAGATTAAGAATTTTCTGGCTATTTATGCTCCTGAAGATGAAGGACTCGATCTGAAATGATAGGTTAAGGTAAACTGAACTGATTTCGAGTAGATGGACTGAAAGATACAGATTTTGCTTGCAAAATAGGGTCCTAAAGATGATGAATTCTATCTTAATTGATGGGTTAGGGTGAACTGAACTGATTTCAAATAGATAGGTTGAAAGAATCAGAATTTTCTGGCTGCTTTTGGTTCTGAAGATGATGGATTCAATCTGAAAAGATGTGTTAAGGCGTATTGAACTGATTTCAAATAGATAGGTGGAAAGAATCAGAATTTTCTGGCTATTTATGCTCCTGAAGATGATAAACTCGATCTGAAATGATAGGTTAAGGTAAACTGAATTGATTTCGAGTAGATGGACTGAAAGATACAGAATTTTCTTGCAAAATAGGGTCCTAAAGATGATGAATTCTATCTTAATTGATGGGTTAGGGTGTACTGAACTGATTTCAAATAGATAGGTTGAAAGAATCAGAATTTTCTGGCTGCTTTTGGTTCTGAAGATGATGGATTCAATCTGAAAAGATGGGCTAAGGCGAATTGAACTGATTTCAAATAGATAGGTGGAAAGATTAAGAATTTTCTGGCTATTTATGCTCCTGAAGATGATGGACTCGATCTGAAATGATAGGTTAAGGTAAACTGAACTGATTTCGAGTAGATGGACTGAAAGATACAGATTTTTCTTGCAAAATAGGGTCCTAAAGATGATGAATTCTATCTTAATTGATGGGTTAGGGTGTACTGAACTGATTTCAAATAGATAGGTTGAAAGAATCAGAATTTTCTGGCTGCTTTTGGTTCTGAAGATGATGGATTCAATCTGAAAAGATGTGTTAAGGCGTATTGAACTGATTTAAAATAGATAGGTGGAAAGATTAAGAATTTTCTGGCTATTTATGCTCCTGAAGATGATGGACTCGATCTGAAATGATAGGTTAAGGTAAACTGAACTGATTTCGAGCAGATGGACTGAAAGATACAGATTTTTCTTGCAAAATAGGGTCCTAAAGATGATGAATTCTATCTTAATTGATGGGTTAGGGTGAACTGAACTGATTTCAAATAGATAGGTGGAAAGAATCAGAATTTTCTGGCTGCCTTTGGTTCTGAAGATGATGGACTCAATCTGAAAAGATGGGCTAAGGCGTATTGAACTGATTTCAAATAGATAGGTGTAAAGATTAAGAATTTTCTGGCTATTTATGCTCCTGAAGATGAAGGACTCGATCTGAAATGATAGGTTAAGGTAAACTGAACTGATTTCGAGTAGATGGACTGAAAGATACAGATTTTTCTTGCAAAATAGGGTCCTAAAGATGATGAATTCTATCTTAATTGATGGGTTAGGGTGAACTGAACTGATTTCAAATAGATAGGTTGAAAGAATCAGAATTTTATGGCTGCTTTTGGTTCTGAAGATGATGGATTCAATCTGAAAAGATGGGCTAAGGCGTATTGAACTGATTTCAAATAGATAGGTGGAAAGATTAAGAATTTTCTGGCTATTTATGCTCCTGAAGATGATGGACTCGATCTGAAATGATAGGTTAAGGTAAACTGAATTGATTTCGAGTAGATGGACTGAAAGATACAGATTTTTCTTGCAAAATAGGGTCCTAAAGATGATGAATTCTATCTTAATTGATGGGTTAGGGTGTACTGAACTGATTTCAAATAGATAGGTTGAAAGAATCAGAATTTTCTGGCTGCTTTTGGTTCTGAAGATGATGGATTCAATCTGAAAAGATGTGTTAAGGCGTATTGAACTGATTTAAAATAGATAGGTGGAACGATTATGAATTTTCTGGCTATTTATGCTCCTGAAGATGATGGACTCGATCTGAAATGATAGGTTAAGGTAAACTGAACTGATTTCGAGTAGATGGACTGAAAGATACAGATTTTTCTTGCAAAATAGGGTCCTAAAGATGATGAATTCTATCTTAATTGATGGGTTAGGGTGAACTGAACTGATTTCAAATAGATAGGTTAAAAGAATCAGAATTTTCTGGCTGCTTTTGGTTCTGAAGATGATGGATTCAATCTGAAAAGATGGGCTAAGGCGTATTGAACTGATTTCAAATAGATAGGTGGAAAGATTAAGAATTTTCTGGCTATTTATGCTCCTGAAGATGATGGACTCAATCTGAAATGATAGGTTAAGGTAAACTGAACTGATTTCGAGTAGATGGACTGAAAGATACAGATTTTTCTTGCAAAATAGGGTCCTAAAGATGATGAATTCTATCTTAATTGATGGGTTAGGGTGTACTGAACTGATTTCAAATAGATAGGTTGAAAGAATCAGAATTTTCTGGCTGCTTTTGGTTCTGAAGATGATGGATTCAATCTGAAAAGATGTGTTAAGGCGTATTGAACTGATTTCAAATAGATAGGTGCAAAGATTAAGAATTTTCTAGCTATTGATGCTCCTGAAGATGATTGACTCGATCTGAAATGATAGGTTAGGTAGACTGAACTGATTTCGAGTAGATGGACTGAAAGATACAGATTTTTCTTGCAAAATAGGGTCCTAAAGATGATGAGTTCTATCTTAATTGATGGGTTAGGGTGTACTGAACTGATTTCAAATAGATAGGTTGAAAGAATCAGAATTTTCTTGCTGCTTTTGGTTCTGAAGATGATGGATTTAATCTGAAAAGATGGGCTAAGGCGTATTGAACTGATTTCAAATAGATAGGTGGAAAGATTAAGAGTTTTCTGGCTATTTATGCTCCTGAAGATGATGGACTCGATCTGAAATGATAGGTTAAGGTAAACTGAACTGATTTCGAGTAGATGGACTGAAAGATACAAATTTTTCTTGCAAAATAGGGTCCTAAAGATGATGAATTCTATCTTAACTGATGGGTTAGGTTGAACTGAACTGATTTCAAATAGATAGGTAAAAAGAATCAGAATTTTCTGGCTGCTTTTGGTTCTGAAGATGATGGATTCAATCTGAAAAGATGTGTTAAGGCGTATTGAACTGATTTAAAATAGATAGGTGGAAAGATTAAGAATTTTCTGGCTATATGCTCCTGAAGATGATGGACTCGATCTGAAATGATAGGTTAAGGTAAACTGAACTGATTTCGAGTAGATGGACTGAAAGATACAGTTTTTTCTTGCAAAATAGGGTCCTAAAGATGATGAGTTCTATCTTAATTGATGGGTTAGGGTGTACTGAACTGATTTCAAATAGATAGGTGGAAAGATTAAGAATTTTCTGGCTATTTATGCTCCTGAAGATGATGGACTCGATCTGAAATGATAGGTTAAGGTAAACTGAACTGATTTCGAGCAGATGGATTGAAAGATACAGATTTTTCTTGCAAAATAGGGTCCTAAAGATGATGAATTCTATCTTAATTGATGGGTTAGGGTGTACTGAACTGATTTCAAATAGATAGGTTGAAAGAATCAGATTTTTCTGGCTGCCTTTGGTTCTCAAGATGATGGACTCAATCTGAAAAGATGGGCTAAGGCGTATTGAACTGATTTCAAATAGATAGGTGGAAAGATTAAGAATTTTCTGGCTATTTATGCTCCTGAAGATGATGGACTCGATCTGAAATGATAGGTTAAGGTAAACTGAACTGATTTCGAGTAGATGGACTGAAAGATACAGATTTTTCTTGCAAAATAGGGTCCTAAAGATGATGAATTCTATCTTAATTGATGGGTTAGGGTGAACTGAACTGATTTCAAATAGATAGGTGGATAGAATCAGAATTTTCTGGCTGCCTTTGGTTCTGAAGATGATGGACTCAATCTGAAAAGATGGGCTAAGGCGAATTGAACTGATTTCAAATAGATAGGTGGAAAGATTAAGAATTTTCTGGCTATTTATGCTCCTGAAGATGATGGACTCGATCTGAAATGATAGGTTAAGGTAAACTGAACTGATTTCGAGTAGATGGACTGAAAGATACAGATTTTTCTTGCAAAATAGGGTCCTAAAGATGATGAATTCTATCTTAATTGATGGGTTAGGGTGTACTGAACTGATTTCAAATAGATAGGTTGAAAGAATCAGAATTTTCTGGCTGCTTTTGGTTCTGAAGATGATGGATTCAATCTGAAAAGATGCGTTAAGGCGTATTGAACTGATTTCAAATAGATAGGTGGAAAGATTAAGAATTTTCTGGCTATTTATGCTCCTGAAGATGATGGACTCGATCTGAAATGATAGGTTAAGGTAAACTGAACTGATTTCGAGTAGATGGACTTAAAGATGCAGATTTTTCTTGCAAAATAGGGTCCTAAAGATGATGAGTTCTATCTTAATTGATGGGTTAGGGTGTACTGAACTGATTTCAAATAGATAGGTTGAAAGATTAAGAATTTTCTGGCTATTTATGCTCCTGAAGATGATGGACTCGATCTGAAATGATAGGTTAAGGTAAACTGAACTGATTTCGAGCAGATGGACTGAAAGATACAGATTTTTCTTGCAAAATAGGGTCCTAAAGATGATGAATTCTATCTTAATTGATGGGTTAGGGTGAACTGAACTGATTTCAAATAGATAGGTGGAAAGAATCAGAATTTTCTGGCTGCCTTTGGTTCTGAAGATGATGGACTCAATCTGAAAAGATGGGCTAAGGCGTATTGAACTGATTTCAAATAGATAGGTGTAAAGATTAAGAATTTTCTGGCTATTTATGCTCCTGAAGATGAAGGACTCGATCTGAAATGATAGGTTAAGGTAAACTGAACTGATTTCGAGTAGATGGACTGAAAGATACAGATTTTGCTTGCAAAATAGGGTCCTAAAGATGATGAATTCTATCTTAATTGATGGGTTAGGGTGAACTGAACTGATTTCAAATAGATAGGTTGAAAGAATCAGAATTTTCTGGCTGCTTTTGGTTCTGAAGATGATGGATTCAATCTGAAAAGATGTGTTAAGGCGTATTGAACTGATTTCAAATAGATAGGTGGAAAGAATCAGAATTTTCTGGCTGCTTTTGGTTCTGAAGATGATGGATTCAATCTGAAATGATGTGTTAAGGCGTATTGAACTGATTTCAAATAGATAGGTGGAAAGATTAAGAATTTTCTGGCTATTTATGCTCCTGAAGATGATAAACTCGATCTGAAATGATAGGTTAAGGTAAACTGAATTGATTTCGAGTAGATGGACTGAAAGATACAGATTTTTCTTGCAAAATAGGGTCCTAAAGATGATGAATTCTATCTTAATTGATGGGTTAGGGTGTACTGAACTGATTTCAAATAGATAGGTTGAAAGAATCAGAATTTTCTGGCTGCTTTTGGTTCTGAAGATGATGGATTCAATCTGAAAAGATGTGTTAAGGCGTATTGAACTGATTTCAAATAGATAGGTGGAAAGATTAAGAATTTTCTGGCTATTTATGCTCCTGAAGATGATGGACTCGATCTGAAATGATAGGTTAAGGTAAACTGAACTGATTTCGAGCAGATGGACTGAAAGATACAGATTTTTCTTGCAAAATAGGGTCCTAAAGATGATGAATTCTATCTTAATTGATGGGTTAGGGTGTACTGAACTGATTTCAAATAGATAGGTTGAAAGAATCAAAATTTTCTGGCTGCCTTTGGTTCTCAAGATGATGGACTCAATCTGAAAAGATGGGCTAAGGCGTATTGAACTGATTTCAAATAGATAGGTGGAAAGATTAAGAATTTTCTGGCTATTTATGCTCCTGAAGATGATGGACTCGATCTGAAATGATAGGTTAAGGTAAACTGAACTGATTTCGAGTAGATGGACTGAAAGATACAGATTTTTCTTGCAAAATAGGGTCCTAAAGATGATGAATTCTATCTTAATTGATGGGTTAGGGTGAACTGAACTGATTTCAAATAGATAGGTGGATAGAATCAGAATTTTCTGGCTGCCTTTGGTTCTGAAGATGATGGACTCAATCTGAAAAGATGGGCTAAGGCGAATTGAACTGATTTCAAATAGATAGGTGGAAAGATTAAGAATTTTCTGGCTATTTATGCTCCTGAAGATGATGGACTCAATCTGAAATGATAGGTTAAGGTAAACTGAACTGATTTCGAGTAGATGGACTTAAAGATACAGATTTTTCTTGCAAAATAGGGTCCTAAAGATGATGAGTTCTATCTTAATTGATGGGTTAGGGTGTACTGAACTGATTTCAAATAGATAGGTTGAAAGATTAAGAATTTTCTGGCTATTTATGCTCCTGAAGATGATGGACTCGATCTGAAATGATAGGTTAAGGTAAACTGAACTGATTTCGAGCAGATGGACTGAAAGATACAGATTTTTCTTGCAAAATAGGGTCCTAAAGATGATGAATTCTATCTTAATTGATGGGTTAGGGTGAACTGAACTGATTTCAAATAGATAGGTGGAAAGAATCAGAATTTTCTGGCTGCCTTTGGTTCTGAAGATGATGGACTCAATCTGAAAAGATGGGCTAAGGCGTATTGAACTGATTTCAAATAGATAGGTGTAAAGATTAAGAATTTTCTGGCTATTTATGCTCCTGAAGATGAAGGACTCGATCTGAAATGATAGGTTAAGGTAAACTGAACTGATTTCGAGTAGATGGACTGAAAGATACAGATTTTTCTTGCAAAATAGGGTCCTAAAGATGATGAGTTCTATCTTAATTGATGGGTTAGGGTGAACTGAACTGATTTCAAATAGATAGGTTGAAAGAATCAGAATTTTATGGCTGCTTTTGGTTCTGAAGATGATGGATTCAATCTGAAAAGATGGGCTAAGGCGTATTGAACTGATTTCAAATAGATAGGTGGAAAGATTAAGAATTTTCTGGCTATTTATGCTCCTGAAGATGATGGACTCGATCTGAAATGATAGGTTAAGGTAAACTGAATTGATTTCGAGTAGATGGATTGATAGATACAGATTTTTCTTGCAAAATAGGGTCCTAAAGATGATGAATTCTATCTTAATTGATCGGTTAGGGTGTACTGAACTGATTTCAAATAGATAGGTTGAAAGAATCAGAATTTTCTGGCTGCTTTTGGTTCTGAAGATGATGGATTCAATCTGAAAAGATGTGTTAAGGCGTATTGAACTGATTTAAAATAGATAGGTGGAAAGATTCAGAATTTTCTGGCTATTTATGCTCCTGAAGATGATGGACTCGATCTGAAATGATAGGTTAAGGTAAACTGAACTGATTTCGAGTAGATGGACTGAAAGATACAGATTTTTCTTGCAAAATAGGGTCCTAAAGATGATGAATTCTATCTTAATTGATGGGTTAGGGTGAACTGAACTGATTTCAAATAGATAGGTTAAAAGAATCAGAATTTTCTGGCTGCTTTTGGTTCTGAAGATGATGGATTCAATCTGAAAAGATGGGCTAAGGCGTATTGAACTGATTTCAAATAGATAGGTGGAAAGATTAAGAATTTTCTGGCTATTTATGCTCCTGAAGATGATTGACTCGATCTGAAATGATAGGTTAGGTAGACTGAACTGATTTCGAGTAGATGGACTGAAAGATACAGATTTTTCTTGCAAAATAGGGTCCTAAAGATGATGAGTTCTATCTTAATTGATGGGTTAGGGTGTACTGAACTGATTTCAAATAGATAGGTTGAAAGAATCAGAATTTTCTGGTTGCTTTTGGTTCTGAAGATGATGGATTCAATCTGAAAAGGTGTTAAGGCGTATTGAACTGATTTCAAATAGATAGGTGCAAAGATTAAGAATTTTTTAGCTATTTATGCTCCTGAAGACGATGGACTCGATCTGAAATGATAGGTTAAGGTAGACTGAACTGATTCTGAATAGATGGACTGAAAGATATAGATTTTTCTTGCAAAATAGGGTCCTAAAGATGATGAGTTCTATCTTAATTGATGGCTTAGGGTGTACTGAACTGATTTCAAATAGATAGGTGGAAAGATTAAGAATTTTCTGGCTATTTATGCTCCTGAAGATGATGGACTCGATCTGAAATGATAGGTTAAGGTAAACTGAACTGATTTCGGGTAGATGGACTGAAAGATACAGATTTTTCTTGCAAAATAGGGTCCTAAAGATGATGAATTCTATCTTAATTGATGGGTTAGGGTGTACTGAACTGATTTCAAATAGATAGGTTGAAAGAATCAGAATTTTCTGGCTGCCTTTGGTTCTCAAGATGATGGACTCAATCTGAAAAGATGGGCTAAGGCGTATTGAACTGATTTCAAATAGATAGGTGGAAAGATTAAGAATTTTCTGGCTATTTATGCTCCTGAAGATGATGGACTCGATCTGAAATGATAGGTTAAGGTAAACTGAACTGATTTCGAGTAGATGGACTGAAAGATACAGATTTTTCTTGCAAAATAGGGTCCTAAAGATGATGAATTCTATCTTAATTGATGGGTTAGGGTGAACTGAACTGATTTCAAATAGATAGGTGGATAGAATCAGAATTTTCTGGCTGCCTTTGGTTCTGAAGATGATGGACTTAATCTGAAAAGATGGGCTAAGGCGAATTGAACTGATTTCAAATAGATAGGTGGAAAGATTAAGAATTTTCTGGCTATTTATGCTCCTGAAGATGATGGACTCGATCTGAAATGATAGGTTAAGGTAAACTGAACTGATTTCGAGTAGATGGACTGAAAGATACAGATTTTTCTTGCAAAATAGGGTCCTAAAGATGATGAATTCTATCTTAATTGATGGGTTAGGGTGTACTGAACTGATTTCAAATAGATAGGTTGAAAGAATCAGAATTTTCTGGCTGCTTTTGGTTCTGAAGATGATGGATTCAATCTGAAAAGATGCGTTAAGGCGTATTGAACTGATTTCAAATAGATAGGTGGAAAGATTAAGAATTTTCTGGCTATTTATGCTCCTGAAGATGATGGACTCGATCTGAAATGATAGGTTAAGGTAAACTGAACTGATTTCGAGTAGATGGACTTAAAGATGCAGATTTTTCTTGCAAAATAGGGTCCTAAAGATGATGAGTTCTATCTTAATTGATGGGTTAGGGTGTACTGAACTGATTTCAAATAGATAGGTTGAAAGATTAAGAATTTTCTGGCTATTTATGCTCCTGAAGATGATGGACTCGATCTGAAATGATAGGTTAAGGTAAACTGAACTGATTTCGAGCAGATGGACTGAAAGATACAGATTTTTCTTGCAAAATAGGGTCCTAAAGATGATGAATTCTATCTTAATTGATGGGTTAGGGTGAACTGAACTGATTTCAAATAGATAGGTGGAAAGAATCAGAATTTTCTGGCTGCCTTTGGTTCTGAAGATGATGGACTCAATCTGAAAAGATGGGCTAAGGCGTATTGAACTGATTTCAAATAGATAGGTGTAAAGATTAAGAATTTTCTGGCTATTTATGCTCCTGAAGATGAAGGACTCGATCTGAAATGATAGGTTAAGGTAAACTGAACTGATTTCGAGTAGATGGACTGAAAGATACAGATTTTGCTTGCAAAATAGGGTCCTAAAGATGATGAATTCTATCTTAATTGATGGGTTAGGGTGAACTGAACTGATTTCAAATAGATAGGTTGAAAGAATCAGAATTTTCTGGCTGCTTTTGGTTCTGAAGATGATGGATTCAATCTGAAAAGATGTGTTAAGGCGTATTGAACTGATTTCAAATAGATAGGTGGAAAGAATCAGAATTTTCTGGCTGCTTTTGGTTCTGAAGATGATGGATTCAATCTGAAAAGATGTGTTAAGGCGTATTGAACTGATTTCAAATAGATAGGTGGAAAGATTAAGAATTTTCTGGCTATTTATGCTCCTGAAGATGATAAACTCGATCTGAAATGATAGGTTAAGGTAAACTGAATTGATTTCGAGTAGATGGACTGAAAGATACAGATTTTTCTTGCAAAATAGGGTCCTAAAGATGATGAATTCTATCTTAATTGATGGGTTAGGGTGTACTGAACTGATTTCAAATAGATAGGTTGAAAGAATCAGAATTTTCTGGCTGCTTTTGGTTCTGAAGATGATGGATTCAATCTGAAAAGATGTGTTAAGGCGTATTGAACTGATTTCAAATAGATAGGTGGAAAGATTAAGAATTTTCTGGCTATTTATGCTCCTGAAGATGATGGACTCGATCTGAAATGATAGGTTAAGGTAAACTGAACTGATTTCGAGCAGATGGACTGAAAGATACAGATTTTTCTTGCAAAATAGGGTCCTAAAGATGATGAATTCTATCTTAATTGATGGGTTAGGGTGTACTGAACTGATTTCAAATAGATAGGTTGAAAGAATCAAAATTTTCTGGCTGCCTTTGGTTCTCAAGATGATGGACTCAATCTGAAAAGATGGGCTAAGGCGTATTGAACTGATTTCAAATAGATAGGTGGAAAGATTAAGAATTTTCTGGCTATTTATGCTCCTGAAGATGATGGACTCGATCTGAAATGATAGGTTAAGGTAAACTGAACTGATTTCGAGTAGATGGACTGAAAGATACAGATTTTTCTTGCAAAATAGGGTCCTAAAGATGATGAATTCTATCTTAATTGATGGGTTAGGGTGAACTGAACTGATTTCAAATAGATAGGTGGATAGAATCAGAATTTTCTGGCTGCCTTTGGTTCTGAAGATGATGGACTCAATCTGAAAAGATGGGCTAAGGCGAATTGAACTGATTTCAAATAGATAGGTGGAAAGATTAAGAATTTTCTGGCTATTTATGCTCCTGAAGATGATGGACTCGATCTAAAATGATAGGTTAAGGTAAACTGAACTGATTTCGAGTAGATGGACTGAAAGATACAGATTTTTCTTGCAAAATAGGGTCCTAAAGATGATGAATTCTATCTTAATTGATGGGTTAGGGTGTACTGAACTGATTTCAAATAGATAGGTTGAAAGAATCAGAATTTTCTGGCTGCTTTTGGTTCTGAAGATGATGGATTCAATCTGAAAAGATGTGTTAAGGCGTATTGAACTGATTTAAAATAGATAGGTGGAAAGATTAAGAATTTTCTGGCTATTTATGCTCCTGAAGATGATGGACTCAATCTGAAATGATAGGTTAAGGTAAACTGAACTGATTTCGAGTAGATGGACTTAAAGATACAGATTTTTCTTGCAAAATAGGGTCCTAAAGATGATGAGTTCTATCTTAATTGATGGGTTAGGGTGTACTGAACTGATTTCAAATAGATAGGTTGAAAGATTAAGAATTTTCTGGCTATTTATGCTCCTGAAGATGATGGACTCGATCTGAAATGATAGGTTAAGGTAAACTGAACTGATTTCGAGCAGATGGACTGAAAGATACAGATTTTTCTTGCAAAATAGGGTCCTAAAGATGATGAATTCTATCTTAATTGATGGGTTAGGGTGAACTGAACTGATTTCAAATAGATAGGTGGAAAGAATCAGAATTTTCTGGCTGCCTTTGGTTCTGAAGATGATGGACTCAATCTGAAAAGATGGGCTAAGGCGTATTGAACTGATTTCAAATAGATAGGTGTAAAGATTAAGAATTTTCTGGCTATTTATGCTCCTGAAGATGAAGGACTCGATCTGAAATGATAGGTTAAGGTAAACTGAACTGATTTCGAGTAGATGGACTGAAAGATACAGATTTTTCTTGCAAAATAGGGTCCTAAAGATGATGAGTTCTATCTTAATTGATGGGTTAGGGTGAACTGAACTGATTTCAAATAGATAGGTTGAAAGAATCAGAATTTTATGGCTGCTTTTGGTTCTGAAGATGATGGATTCAATCTGAAAAGATGGGCTAAGGCGTATTGAACTGATTTCAAATAGATAGGTGGAAAGATTAAGAATTTTCTGGCTATTTATGCTCCTGAAGATGATGGACTCGATCTGAAATGATAGGTTAAGGTAAACTGAATTGATTTCGAGTAGATGGATTGATAGATACAGATTTTTCTTGCAAAATAGGGTCCTAAAGATGATGAATTCTATCTTAATTGATCGGTTAGGGTGTACTGAACTGATTTCAAATAGATAGGTTGAAAGAATCAGAATTTTCTGGCTGCTTTTGGTTCTGAAGATGATGGATTCAATCTGAAAAGATGTGTTAAGGCGTATTGAACTGATTTAAAATAGATAGGTGGAAAGATTCAGAATTTTCTGGCTATTTATGCTCCTGAAGATGATGGACTCGATCTGAAATGATAGGTTAAGGTAAACTGAACTGATTTCGAGTAGATGGACTGAAAGATACAGATTTTTCTTGCAAAATAGGGTCCTAAAGATGATGAATTCTATCTTAATTGATGGGTTAGGGTGAACTGAACTGATTTCAAATAGATAGGTTAAAAGAATCAGAATTTTCTGGCTGCTTTTGGTTCTGAAGATGATGGATTCAATCTGAAAAGATGGGCTAAGGCGTATTGAACTGATTTCAAATAGATAGGTGGAAAGATTAAGAATTTTCTGGCTATTTATGCTCCTGAAGATGATTGACTCGATCTGAAATGATAGGTTAGGTAGACTGAACTGATTTCGAGTAGATGGACTGAAAGATACAGATTTTTCTTGCAAAATAGGGTCCTAAAGATGATGAGTTCTATCTTAATTGATGGGTTAGGGTGTACTGAACTGATTTCAAATAGATAGGTTGAAAGAATCAGAATTTTCTGGTTGCTTTTGGTTCTGAAGATGATGGATTCAATCTGAAAAGGTGTTAAGGCGTATTGAACTGATTTCAAATAGATAGGTGCAAAGATTAAGAATTTTTTAGCTATTTATGCTCCTGAAGACGATGGACTCGATCTGAAATGATAGGTTAAGGTAGACTGAACTGATTCTGAATAGATGGACTGAAAGATACAGATTTTTCTTGCAAAATAGGGTCCTAAAGATGATGAGTTCTATCTTAATTGATGGCTTAGGGTGTACTGAACTGATTTCAAATAGATAGGTGGAAAGATTAAGAATTTTCTGGCTATTTATGCTCCTGAAGATGATGGACTCGATCTGAAATGATAGGTTAAGGTAAACTGAACTGATTTCGGGTAGATGGACTGAAAGATACAGATTTTTCTTGCAAAATAGGGTCCTAAAGATGATGAATTCTATCTTAATTGATGGGTTAGGGTGTACTGAACTGATTTCAAATAGATAGGTTGAAAGAATCAGAATTTTCTGGCTGCCTTTGGTTCTCAAGATGATGGACTCAATCTGAAAAGATGGGCTAAGGCGTATTGAACTGATTTCAAATAGATAGGTGGAAAGATTAAGAATTTTCTGGCTATTTATGCTCCTGAAGATGATGGACTCGATCTGAAATGATAGGTTAAGGTAAACTGAACTGATTTCGAGTAGATGGACTGAAAGATACAGATTTTTCTTGCAAAATAGGGTCCTAAAGATGATGAATTCTATCTTAATTGATGGGTTAGGGGGAACTGAACTGATTTCAAATAGATAGGTGGATAGAATCAGAATTTTCTGGCTGCCTTTGGTTCTGAAGATGATGGACTTAATCTGAAAAGATGGGCTAAGGCGAATTGAACTGATTTCAAATAGATAGGTGGAAAGATTAAGAATTTTCTGGCTATTTATGCTCCTGAAGATGATGGACTCGATCTGAAATGATAGGTTAAGGTAAACTGAACTGATTTCGAGTAGATGGACTGAAAGATACAGATTTTTCTTGCAAAATAGGGTCCTAAAGATGATGAATTCTATCTTAATTGATGGGTTAGGGTGTACTGAACTGATTTCAAATAGATAGGTTGAAAGAATCAGAATTTTCTGGCTGCTTTTGGTTCTGAAGATGATGGATTCAATCTGAAAAGATCTGTTAAGGCGTATTGAACTGATTTAAAATAGATAGGTGGAAAGATTAAGAATTTTCTGGCTATTTATGCTCCTGAAGATGATGGACTCGATCTGAAATGATAGGTTAAGGTAAACTGAACTGATTTCGAGTAGATGGACTGAAAGATACAGATTTTTCTTGCAAAATAGGGTCCTAAAGATGATGAGTTCTATCTTAATTGATGGGTTAGGGTGTACTGAACTGATTTCAAATAGATAGGTGGAAAGATTAAGAATTTTCTGGCTATTTATGCTCCTGCAGATGATGGACTCGATCTGAAATGATAGGTTAAGGTAAACTGAACTGATTTCGAGCAGATGGACTGAAAGATACAGATTTTTCTTGCAAAATAGGGTCCTAAAGATGATGAATTCTATCTTAATTGATGGGTTAGGGTGTACTGAACTGATTTCAAATAGATAGGTTGAAAGAATCAGAATTTTCTGGCTGCCTTTGGTTCTCAAGATGATGGACTCAATCTGAAAAGATGGGCTAAGGCGTATTGAACTGATTTCAAATAGATAGGTGGAAAGATTAAGAATTTTCTGGCTATTTATGCTCCTGAAGATGATGGACTCGATCTGAAATGATAGGTTAAGGTAAACTGAACTGATTTCGAGTAGATGGACTGAAAGATACAGATTTTTCTTGCAAAATAGGGTCCTAAAGATGATGAGTTCTATCTTAATTGATGGGTTAGGGTGAACTGAACTGATTTCAAATAGATAGGTGGATAGAATCAGAATTTTCTGGCTGCCTTTGGTTCTGAAGATGATGGACTCAATCTGAAAAGATGGGCTAAGGCGAATTGAACTGATTTCAAATAGATAGGTGGAAAGATTAAGAATTTTCTGGCTATTTATGCTCCTGAAGATGATGGACTCGATCTGAAATGATAGGTTAAGGTAAACTGAACTGATTTCGAGTAGATGGACTGAAAGATACAGATTTTTCTTGCAAAATAGGGTCTTAAAGATGATGAATTTTATCTTAATTGATGGGTTAGGGTGTACTGAACTGATTTCAAATAGATAGGTTGAAAGAATCAGAATTTTCTGGCTGCTTTTGGTTCTGAAGATGATGGATTCAATCTGAAAAGATGTGTTAAGGCGTATTGAACTGATTTCAAATAGATAGGTGGAAAGATTAAGAATTTTCTGGCTATTTATGCTCCTGAAGATGATGGACTCGTTCTGAAATGATAGGTTAGGTAGACTGAACTGATTTCGAGTAGATGGACTGAAAGATACAGATTTTTCTTGCAAAATAGGGTCCTAAAGATGATGAATTCTATCTTAATTGATGGGTTAGGGTGTACTGAACTGATTTCAAATAGATAGGTGGAAAGATTAAGAATTTTCTGGCTATTTATGCTCCTGAAGATGATGGACTCGATCTGAAATGATAGGTTAAGGCAAACTGAACTGATTTCGAGTAGATGGACTGAAAGATACAGATTTTTCTTGCAAAATAGGGTCCTAAAGATGATGAGTTCTATCTTAATTGATGGGTTAGGGTGTACTGAACTGATTTCAAATAGATAGGTGGAAAGATTAAGAATTTTCTGGCTATTTATGCTCCTGAAGATGATGGACTCGATCTGAAATGATAGGTTAAGGAAAACTGATATGATTTCGAGTAGATGGACTGAAAGATACAGATTTTTCTTGCAAAATAGGGTCCTAAAGATGATGAATTCTATCTTAATTGATGGGTTAGGGTGTACTGAACTGATTTCAAATAGATAGGTTGAAAGAATCAGAATTTTCTGGCTGCTTTTGGTTCTGAAGATGATGGATTCAATCTGAAAAGATGTGTTAAGGCGTATTGAACTGATTTCAAATAGATAGGTGGAAAGATTAAGAATTTTCTGGCTATTTATGCTCCTGAAGATGATGGACTCGATCTGAAATGATAGGTTAAGGTAAACTGAACTGATTTCGAGTAGATGGACTGAAAGATACAGATTTTTCTTGCAAAATAGGGTCCTAAAGATGATGAGTTCTATCTTAATTGATGGGTTAGGGTGTACTGAACTGATTTCAAATAGATAGGTGGAAAGATTAAGAATTTTCTGGCTATTTATGCTCCTGCAGATGATGGACTCGATCTGAAATGATAGGTTAAGGTAAACTGAACTGATTTCGAGCAGATGGACTGAAAGATACAGATTTTTCTTGCAAAATAGGGTCCTAAAGATGATGAATTCTATCTTAATTGATGGGTTAGGGTGTACTGAACTGATTTCAAATAGATAGGTTGAAAGAATCAGAATTTTCTGGCTGCCTTTGGTTCTCAAGATGATGGACTCAATCTGAAAAGATGGGCTAAGGCGTATTGAACTGATTTCAAATAGATAGGTGGAAAGATTAAGAATTTTCTGGCTATTTATGCTCCTGAAGATGATGGACTCGATCTGAAATGATAGGTTAAGGTAAACTGAACTGATTTCGAGTAGATGGACTGAAAGATACAGATTTTTCTTGCAAAATAGGGTCCTAAAGATGATGAGTTCTATCTTAATTGATGGGTTAGGGTGAACTGAACTGATTTCAAATAGATAGGTGGATAAAATCAGAATTTTCTGGCTGCCTTTGGTTCTGAAGATGATGGACTCAATCTGAAAAGATGGGCTAAGGCGAATTGAACTGATTTCAAATAGATAGGTGGACAGATTAAGAATTTTCTGGCTATTTATGCTCCTGAAGATGATGGACTCGATCTGAAATGATAGGTTAAGGTAAACTGAACTGATTTCGAGTAGATGGACTGAAAGATACAGATTTTTCTTGCAAAATAGGGTCTTAAAGATGATGAATTTTATCTTAATTGATGGGTTAGGGTGTACTGAACTGATTTCAAATAGATAGGTTGAAAGAATCAGAATTTTCTGGCTGCTTTTGGTTCTGAAGATGATGGATTCAATCTGAAAAGATGTGTCAAGGCGTATTGAACTGATTTCAAATAGATAGGTGGAAAGATTAAGAATTTTCTGGCTATTTATGCTCCTGAAGATGATGGACTCGTTCTGAAATGATAGGTTAGGTAGACTGAACTGATTTCGAGTAGATGGACTGAAAGATACAGATTTTTCTTGCAAAATAGGGTCCTAAAGATGATGAATTCTATCTTAATTGATGGGTTAGGGTGTACTGAACTGATTTCAAATAGATAGGTGGAAAGATTAAGAATTTTCTGGCTATTTATGCTCCTGAAGATGATGGACTCGATCTGAAATGATAGGTTAAGGAAAACTGAAATGATTTCGAGTAGATGGACTGAAAGATACAGATTTTTCTTGCAAAATAGGGTCCTAAAGATGATGAATTCTATCTTAATTGATGGGTTAGGGTGTACTGAACTGATTTCAAATAGATAGGTTGAAAGAATCAGAATTTTCTGGCTGCTTTTGGTTCTGAAGATGATGGATTCAATCTGAAAAGATGTGTTAAGGCGTATTGAACTGATTTCAAATAGATAGGTGGAAAGATTAAGAATTTTCTGGCTATTTATGCTCCTGAAGATGATGGACTCATCTGAAATGATAGGTTAAGGTAAACTGAACTGATTTCGAGTAGATGGACTGAAAGATACAGATTTTTCTTGCAAAATAGGGTCCTAAAGATGATGAGTTCTATCTTAATTGATGGGTTAGGGTGTACTGAACTGATTTCAAATAGATAGGTGGAAAGATTAAGAATTTTCTGGCTATTTATGCTCCTGAAGATGATGGACTCGATCTGAAATGATAGGTTAAGGTAAATTGAACTGATTTAGAGCAGATGGACTGAAAGATACAGATTTTTCTTGCAAAATAGGGTCCTAAAGATGATGAGTTCTATCTTAATTGATGGGTTAGGGTGAACTGAACTGATTTCAAATAGATAGGTTGAAAGAATCAGAATTTTATGGCTGCTTTTGGTTCTGAAGATGATGGATTCAATCTGAAAAGATGGGCTAAGGCGTATTGAACTGATTTCAAATAGATAGGTGGAAAGATTAAGAATTTTCTGGCTATTTATGCTCCTGAAGATGATGGACTCGATCTGAAATGATAGGTTAAGGTAAACTGAATTGATTTCGAGTAGATGGACTGATAGATACAGATTTTTCTTGCAAAATAGGGTCCTAAAGATGATGAATTCTATCTTAATTGATGGGTTAGGGTGTACTGAACTGATTTCAAATAGATAGGTTGAAAGAATCAGAATTTTCTGGCTGCTTTTGGTTCTGAAGATGATGGATTCAATCTGAATAGATGTGTTAAGGCGTATTGAACTGATTTCAAATAGATAGGTGGAAAGATTCAGAATTTTCTGGCTATTTATGCTCCTGAAGATGATGGACTCGATCTGAAATGATAGGTTAAGGTAAACTGAACTGATTTCGAGTAGATGGACTGAAAGATACAGATTTTTCTTGCAAAATAGGGTCTTAAAGATGATGAATTTTATCTTAATTGATGGGTTAGGGTGTACTGAACTGATTTCAAATAGATAGGTTGAAAGAATCAGAATTTTCTGGCTGCTTTTGGTTCTGAAGATGATGGATTCAATCTGAAAAGATGTGTTAAGGCGTATTGAACTGATTTCAAATAGATAGGTGGAAAGATTAAGAATTTTCTGGCTATTTATGCTCCTGAAGATGATGGACTCGTTCTGAAATGATAGGTTAGGTAGACTGAACTGATTTCGAGTAGATGGACTGAAAGATACAGATTTTTCTTGCAAAATAGGGTCCTAAAGATGATGAATTCTATCTTAATTGATGGGTTAGGGTGTACTGAACTGATTTCAAATAGATAGGTGGAAAGATTAAGAATTTTCTGGCTATTTATGCTCCTGAAGATGATGGACTCGATCTGAAATGATAGGTTAAGGTAAACTGAACTGATTTCGAGTAGATGGACTGAAAGATACAGATTTTTCTTGCAAAATAGGGTCCTAAAGATGATGAGTTCTATCTTAATTGATGGGTTAGGGTGTACTGAACTGATTTCAAATAGATAGGTGGAATGATTAAGAATTTTCTGGCTATTTATGCTCCTGAAGATGATGGACTCGATCTGAAATGATCGGTTAAGGAAAACTGAAATGATTTCGAGTAGATGGACTGAAAGATACAGATTTTTCTTGCAAAATAGGGTCCTAAAGATGATGAATTCTATCTTAATTGATGGGTTAGGGTGTACTGAACTGATTTCAAATAGATAGGTTGAAAGAATCAGAATTTTCTGGCTGCTTTTGGTTCTGAAGATGATGGATTCAATCTGAAAAGATGTGTTAAGGCGTATTGAACTTATTTCAAATAGATAGGTGGAAAGATTAAGAATTTTCTGGCTATTTATGCTCCTGAAGATGATGGACTCATCTGAAATGATAGGTTAAGGTAAACTGAACTGATTTCGAGTAGATGGACTGAAAGATACAGATTTTTCTTGCAAAATAGGGTCCTAAAGATGATGAGTTCTATCTTAATTGATGGGTTAGGGTGTACTGAACTGATTTCAAATAGATAGGTGGAAAGATTAAGAATTTTCTGGCTATTTATGCTCCTGAAGATGATGGACTCGATCTGAAATGATAGGTTAAGGTAAATTGAACTGATTTAGAGCAGATGGACTGAAAGATACAGATTTTTCTTGCAAAATAGGGTCCTAAAGATGATGAGTTCTATCTTAATTGATGGGTTAGGGTGAACTGAACTGATTTCAAATAGATAGGTTGAAAGAATCAGAATTTTATGGCTGCTTTTGGTTCTGAAGATGATGGATTCAATCTGAAAAGATGGGCTAAGGCGTATTGAACTGATTTCAAATAGATAGGTGGAAAGATTAAGAATTTTCTGGCTATTTATGCTCCTGAAGATGATGGACTCGATCTGAAATGATAGGTTAAGGTAAACTGAATTGATTTCGAGTAGATGGACTGATAGATACAGATTTTTCTTGCAAAATAGGGTCCTAAAGATGATGAATTCTATCTTAATTGATGGGTTAGGGTGTACTGAACTGATTTCAAATAGATAGGTTGAAAGAATCAGAATTTTCTGGCTGCTTTTGGTTCTGAAGATGATGGATTCAATCTGAAAAGATGTGTTAAGGCGTATTGAACTGATTTCAAATAGATAGGTGGAAAGATTCAGAATTTTCTGGCTATTTATGCTCCTGAAGATGATGGACTCGATCTGAAATGATAGGTTAAGGTAAACTGAACTGATTTCGAGTAGATGGACTGAAAGATACAGATTTTTCTTGCAAAATAGGGTCCTAAAGATGATGAATTCTATCTTAATTGATGGGTTAGGGTGAACTGAACTGATTTCAAATAGATAGGTTAAAAGAATCAGAATTTTCTGGCTGCTTTTGGTTCTGAAGATGATGGATTCAATCTGAAAAGATGGGCTAAGGCGTATTGAACTGATTTCAAATAGATAGGTGGAAAGATTAAGAATTTTCTGGCTATTTATGCTCCTGAAGATGATTGACTCGATCTGAAATGATAGGTTAGGTAGACTGAACTGATTTCGAGTAGATGGACTGAAAGATACAGATTTTTCTTGCAAAATAGGGTCCTAAAGATGATGAGTTCTATCTTAATTGATGGGTTAGGGTGTACTGAACTGATTTCAAATAGATAGGTTGAAAGAATCAGAATTTTCTGGTTGCTTTTGGTTCTGAAGATGATGGATTCAATCTGAAAAGATGTGTTAAGGCGTATTGAACTGATTTCAAATAGATAGGTGCAAAGATTAAGAATTTTTTAGCTATTTATGCTCCTGAAGACGATGGACTCGATCTGAAATGATAGGTTAAGGTAGACTGAACTGATTCTGAATAGATGGACTTAAAGATACAGATTTTTCTTGCAAAATAGGGTCCTAAAGATGATGAGTTCTATCTTAATTGATGGGTTAGGGTGTACTGAACTGATTTCAAATAGATAGGTGGAAAGATTAAGAATTTTCTGGCTATTTATGCTCCTGAAGATGATGGACTCGATCTGAAATGATAGGTTAAGGTAAACTGAACTGATTTCGAGTAGATGGACTGAAAGATACAGATTTTTCTTGCAAAATAGGGTCCTAAAGATGATGAGTTCTATCTTAATTGATGGGTTAGGGTGTACTGAACTGATTTCAAATAGATAGGTGGAAAGATTAAGAATTTTCTGGCTATTTATGCTCCTGAAGATGATGGACTCGATCTGAAATGATAGGTTAAGGAAAACTGAAATGATTTCGAGTAGATGGACTGAAAGATACAGATTTTTTTTGCAAAATAGGGTCCTAAAGATGATGAATTCTATCTTAATTGATGGGTTAGGGTGTACTGAACTGATTTCAAATAGATAGGTTGAAAGAATCAGAATTTTCTGGCTCATTTTGGTTCTGAAGATGATGGATTCAATCTGAAAAGATGTGTTAAGGCGTATTGAACTGATTTCAAATAGATAGGTGGAAAGATTAAGAATTTTCTGGCTATTTATGCTCCTGAAGATGATGGACTCATCTGAAATGATAGGTTAAGGTAAACTGAACTGATTTCGAGTAGATGGACTGAAAGATACAGATTTTTCTTGCAAAATAGGGTCCTAAAGATGATGAGTTCTATCTTAATTGATGGGTTAGGGTGTACTGAACTGATTTCAAATAGATAGGTGGAAAGATTAAGAATTTTCTGGCTATTTATGCTCCTGAAGATGATGGACTCGATCTGAAATGATAGGTTAAGGTAAATTGAACTGATTTAGAGCAGATGGACTGAAAGATACAGATTTTTCTTGCAAAATAGGGTCCTAAAGATGATGAATTCTATCTTAATTGATGGGTTAGGGTGAACTGAACTGATTTCAAATAGATAGGTGGAAAGAATCAGAATTTTCTGGCTGCCTTTGGTTCTGAAGATGATGGACTCAATCTGAAAAGATGGGCTAAGGCGTATTGAACTGATTTCAAATAGATAGGTGGAAAGATTCAGAATTTTCTGGCTGCTTTTGGTTCTGAAGATGATGGATTCAATCTGAAAAGATGTGTTAAGGCGCATTGAACTGATTTCAAATAGATAGGTGGAAAGATTAAGAATTTTCTGGCTATTTATGCTCCTGAAGATGATGGACTCGATCTGAAATGATAGGTTAAGGTAAACTGAACTGATTTCGAGTAGATGGACAGAAAGATACAGATTTTTCTTGCAAAATAGGGTCCTAAAGATGATGAGTTCTATCTTAATTGATGGGTTAGGGTGTACTGAACTGATTTCAAATAGATAGGTGGAAAGATTAAGAATTTTCTGGCTATTTATGCTCCTGAAGATGATGGACTCGATCTGAAACGATAGGTTAAGGTAAACTGAACTGATTTCGAGCAGATGGACTGAAAGATACAGATTTTTCTTGCAAAATAGGGTCCTAAAGATAATGAATTCTATCTTAATTGATGGGTTAGGGTGTACTGAACTGATTTCAAATAGATAGGTTGAAAGAATCAGAATTTTCTGTCTGCCTTTGGTTCTCAAGATGATGGACTCAATCTGAAAAGATGGGCTAAGGCGTATTGAACTGATTTCAAATAGATAGGTGGAAAGATTAAGAATTTTCTGGCTATTTATGCTCCTGAAGATGATGGACTCGATCTGAAATGATAGGTTAAGGTAAACTGAACTGATTTCGAGTAGATGGACTGAAAGATACAGATTTTTCTTGCAAAATAGGGTCCTAAAGATGATGAATTCTATCTTAATTGATGGGTTAGGGTGAACTGAACTGATTTCAAATAGATAGGTGGATAGAATCAGAATTTTCTGGCTGCCTTTGGTTCTGAAGATGATGGACTCAATCTGAAAAGATGGGCTAAGTCGAATTGAACTGATTTCAAATAGATAGGTGGAAAGATTAAGAATTTTCTGGCTATTTATGCTCCTGAAGATGATGGACTCGTTCTGAAATGATAGGTTAGGTAGACTGAACTGATTTCGAGTAGATGGACTGAAAGATACAGATTTTTCTTGCAAAATAGGGTCCTAAAGATGATGAGTTCTATCTTAATTGATGGGTTAGGGTGTACTGAACTGATTTCAAATAGATAGGTGGAAAGATTAAGAATTTTCTGGTTATTTATGCTCCTGAAGATGATGGACTCGATCTGAAATGATAGGTTAAGGTAAACTGAACTGATTTCGAGTAGATGGACTGAAAGATACAAATTTTTCTTGCGAAATAGGGTCCTAAAGATGATGAATTCTATCTTAATTGATGGGTTAGGGTGTACTGAACTGATTTCAAATAGATAGGTTGAAAGAATCAGAATTTTCCGGCTGCTTTTGGTTCTGAAGATGATGGATTCAATCTGAAAAGATGTGTTAAGGCGTATTGAACTGATTTCAAATAGATAGGTGGAAAGATTAAGAATTTTCTGGCTATTTATGCTCCTGAAGATGATGGACTCGATCTGAAATGATAGGTTAAGGTAGACTGAACTGATTCTGAATAGATGGACTGAAAGATACAGATTTTTCTTGCAAAATAGGGTCCTAAAGATGATGAGTTCTATCTTAATTGATGGGTTAGGGTGTACTGAATTGATTTCAAATAGATAGGTGGAAAGATTAAGAATTTTCTGGCTATTTATGCTCCTGAAGATAATGGACTCGATCTGAAATGATAGGTTAAGGAAAACTGAACTGATTTCGAGTAGATGGACTGAAAGATACAGATTTTTCTTGCAAAATAGGGTCCTAAAGATGATGAATTCTATCTTAATTGATGGGTTAGGGTGTACTGAACTGATTTCAAATAGATAGGTTGAAAGAATCAGAATTTTCTGGCTGCTTTTGGTTCTGAAGATGATGGATTCAATCTGAAAAGATGTGTTAAGGCGTATTGAACTGATTTCAAATAGATAGGTGGAAAGATTAAGAATTTTCTGGCTATTTATGCTCCTGAAGATGATGGACTCATCTGAAATGATAGGTTAAGGTAAACTGAACTGATTTCGAGTAGATGGACTGAAATATACAGATTTTTCTTGCAAAATAGGGTCCTAAAGATGATGAGTTCTATCTTAATTGATGGGTTAGGGTGTACTGAACTGATTTCAAATAGATAGGTGGAAAGATTAAGAATTTTCTGGCTATTTATGCTCCTGAAGATGATGGACTCGATCTGAAATGATAGGTTAAGGTAAACTGACCTGATTTCGAGTAGATGGACTGAAAGATACAGATTTTTCTTGCAAAATAGGGTCCTAAAGATGATGAATTATATCTTAATTGATGGGTTAGGGTGAACTGAACTGATTTCAAATAGATAGGTGGAAAGAATCAGAATTTTCTGGCTGCCTTTGGTTCTGAAGATGATGGACTCAATCTGAAAAGATGGGCTAAGGCGTATTGAACTGATTTCAAATAGATAGGTGGAAAGATTCAGAATTTTCTGACTATTTATGCTCCTGAAGATGCTGGACTCGATCTGAAATGATAGGTTAAGGTAAACTGAACTGATTTCGAGTAGATGGACTGAAAGATACAGATTTTTCTTGCAAAATAGGGTCCTAAAGATGATGAATTCTATCTTAATTGATGGGTTAGGGTGAACTGAACTGATTTCAAATAGATAGGTGGAAAGAATCAGAATTTTCTGGCTGCCTTTGGTTCTGAAGATGATGGACTCAATCTGAAAAGATGGGCTAAGGCGAATTGAACTGATTTCAAATAGATAGGTGGAAAGATTAAGAATTTTCTGGCTATTTATGCTCCTGAAGATGATGGACTCGATCTGAAATGATAGGTTAAGGTAAACTGAACTGATTTCGAGCAGATGGACTGAAAGATACAGATTTTTTTTGCAAAATAGGGTCCTAAAGATGATGAATTCTATCTTAATTGATGGGTTAGGGTGAACTGAACTGATTTCAAATAGATAGGTGGAAGGAATCAGAATTTTCTGGCTGCCTTTGGTTCTGAAGATGATGGACTCAATCTGAAAAGATGGGCTAAGGCGTATTGAACTGATTTCAAATAGATAGGTGGAAAGATTAAGAATTTTCTGGCTATTTATGCTCCTGAAGATGATGGACTCGATCTGAAATGATAGGTTAAGGTAGACTGAACTGATTCTGAATAGATGGACTGAAAGATACAGATTTTTCTTGCAAAATAGGGTCCTAAAGATGATGAGTTCTATCTTAATTGATGGGTTAGGGTGTACTGAACTGATTTCAAATAGATAGGTGGAAAGATTAAGAATTTTCTGGCTATTTATGCTCCTGAAGATGATGGACTCGATCTGAAATGATAGGTTATGGAAAACTGAACTGATTTCGAGTAGATGGACTGAAAGATACAGATTTTTCTTGCAAAATAGGGTCCTAAAGATGATGAATTCTATCTTAATTGATGGGTTAGGGTGTACTGAACTGATTTCAAATAGATAGGTTGAAAGAATCAGAATTTTCTGGCTGCTTTTGGTTCTGAAGATGATGGATTCAATCTGAAAAGATGTGTTAAGGCGTATTGAACTGATTTCAAATAGATAGGTGGAAAGATTAAGAATTTTCTGGCTATGTATGCTCCTGAAGAAGATGGACTCATCTGAAATGATAGGTTAAGGTAAACTGAACTGATTTCGAGTAGATGGACTGAAAGATACAGATTTTTCTTGCAAAATAGGGTCCTAAAGATGATGCGTTCTATCTTAATTGATGGGTTAGGGTGTACTGAACTGATTTCAAATAGATAGGTGGAAAGATTAAGAATTTTCTGGCTATTTATGCTCCTGAAGATGATGGACTCGATCTGAAATGATAGGTTAAGGTAAACTGAACTGATTTCGAGCAGATGGACTGAAAGATACAGATTTTTCTTGCAAAATAGGGTCCTAAAGATGATGAATTCTATCTTAATTGATGGGTTAGGGTGTACTGAACTGATTTCAAATAGATAGGTTGAAAGAATCAGAATTTTCTGGCTGCCTTTGGTTCTCAAGATGATGGACTCAATCTGAAAAGATGGGCTAAGGCGTATTGAACTGATTTCAAATAGATAGGTGGAAAGATTAAGAATTTTCTGGCTATTTATGCTCCTGAAGATGATGGACTCGATCTGAAATGATAGGTTAAGGTAAACTGAACTGATTTCGAGTAGATGGACTGAAAGATACAGATTTTTCTTGCAAAATAGGGTCCTAAAGATGATGAATTCTATCTTAATTGATGGGTTAGGGTGAACTGAACTGATTTCAAATAGATAGGTGGATAGAATCAGAATTTTCTGGCTGCCTTTGGTTCTGAAGATGATGGACTCAATCTGAAAAGATGGGCTAAGGCGAATTGAACTGATTTCAAATAGATAGGTGGAAAGATTAAGAATTTTCTGGCTATTTATGCTCCTGAAGATGATGGACTCGATCTGAAATGATAGGTTAAGGTAAACTGAACTGATTTCGAGTAGATGGACTGAAAGATACAGATTTTTCTTGCAAAATAGGGTCTTAAAGATGATGAATTTTATCTTAATTGATGGGTTAGGGTGTACTGAACTGATTTCAAATAGATAGGTTGAAAGAATCAGAATTTTCTGGCTGCTTTTGGTTCTGAAGATGATGGATTCAATCTGAAAAGATGTGTTAAGGCGTATTGAACTGATTTCAAATAGATAGGTGGAAAGATTAAGAATTTTCTGGCTATTTATGCTCCTGAAGATGATGGACTCGTTCTGAAATGATAGGTTAGGTAGACTGAACTGATTTCGAGTAGATGGACTGAAAGATACAGATTTTTCTTGCAAAATAGGGTCCTAAAGATGATGAATTCTATCTTAATTGATGGGTAAGGGTGAACTGAACTGATTTCAAATAGATAGGTGGAAAGAATCAGAATTTTCTGGCTGCCTTTGGTTCTGAAGATGATGGACTCAATCTGAAAAGATGGGCTAAGGCGTATTGAACTGATTTCAAATAGATAGGTGGAAAGATTAAGAATTTTCTGGCTATTTATGCTCCTGAAGATGATGGACTCGATCTGAAATGATAGGTTAAGGTAAACTGAACTGATTTCGAGTAGATGGACTGAAAGATATAAATTTTTCTTGCAAAATAGGGTCCTAAAGATGATGAGTTCTATCTTAATTGATGGGTTAGGGTGTACTGAACTGATTTCAAATAGATAGGTTGAAAGAATTAGAATTTTCTGGCTGGTTTTGGTTCTGAAGATGATGGATTCAATCTGATAAGATGTGTTAAGGCGTATTGAACTGATTTCAAATAGATAGGTGGAAAGATTAAGAATTTTCTGGCTATGTATGCTCCTGAAGAAGATGGACTCATCTGAAATGATAGGTTAAGGTAAACTGAACTGATTTCGAGTAGATGGACTGAAAGATACAGATTTTTCTTGCAAAATAGGGTCCTAAAGATGATGAATTCTATCTTAATTGATGGGTTAGGGTGAACTGAACTGATTTCAAATAGATAGGTGGATAGAATCAGAATTTTCTGGCTGCCTTTGGTTCTGAAGATGATGGACTCAATCTGAAAAGATGGGCTAAGGCGAATTGAACTGATTTCAAATAGATAGGTGGAAAGATTAAGAATTTTCTGGCTATTTATGCTCCTGAAGATGATGGACTAAGTCTGAAATGATAGGTTAAGGTAAACTGAACTGATTTCGAGCAGATGGACTGAAAGATACAGATTTTTCTTGCAAAATAGGGTCCTAAAGATGATGAATTCTATCTTAATTGATGGGTTAGGGTGAACTGAACTGATTTCAAATAGATAGGTGGAAAGAATCAGAATTTTCTGGCTGCCTTTGGTTCTGAAGATGATGGACTCAATCTGAAAAGATGGGCTAAGGCGAATTGAACTGATTTCAAATAGATAGGTGGAAAGATTAAGAATTTTCTGGCTATTTATGCTCCTGAAGATGATGGACTCGATCTGAAATGATAGGTTAAGGTAAACTGAACTGATTTCGAGTAGATGGACAGAAAGATACAGATTTTTCTTGCAAAATAGGGTCCTAAAGATGATGAGTTCTATCTTAATTGATGGGTTAGGGTGTACTGAACTGATTTCAAATAGATAGGTGGAAAGATTAAGAATTTTCTGGCTATTTATGCTCCTGAAGATGATGGACTCGATCTGAAATGATAGGTTAAGGTAAACTGAACTGATTTCGAGTAGATGGACTGAAAGATACAGATTTTTCTTGCAAAATAGGGTCCTAAAGATGATGAATTCTATCTTAATTGATGGGTTAGGGTGTACTGAACTGATTTCAAATAGATAGGTTGAAAGAATCAGAATTTTCTGGCTGCTTTTGGTTCTGAAGATGATGGATTCAATCTGAAAAGATGTGTTAAGGCGTATTGAACTGATTTCAAATAGATAGGTGGAAAGATTAAGAATTTTCTGGCTATTTATGCTCCTGAAGATGATGGACTCGATCTGAAATGATAGGTTAAGGTAAACTGAACTGATTTCGAGCAGATGGACTGAAAGATACAGATTTTTTTTGCAAAATAGGGTCCTAAAGATGATGAATTCTATCTTAATTGATGGGTTAGGGTGAACTGAACTGATTTCAAATAGATAGGTGGAAAGAATCAGAATTTTCTGGCTGCCTTTGGTTCTGAAGATGATGGACTCAATCTGAAAAGATGGGCTAAGGCGTATTGAACTGATTTCAAATAGATAGGTGGAAAGATTAAGAATTTTCTGGCTATTTATGCTCCTGAAGATGATGGACTCGATCTGAAATGATAGGTTAAGGTAAACTGAACTGATTTCGAGTAGATGGACTGAAAGATACAAATTTTTCTTGCAAAATAGGGATCTAAAGATGATGAATTCTATCTTAATTAATGGGTTAGGGTGTACTGAACTGATTTCAAATAGATAGGTTTAAAGAATCAGAATTTTCTTGCTGCTTTTGGTTCTGAAGATGATGGATTCAATCTGAAAAGATGTGTTGAGGCGTATTGAACTGATTTCAAATAGATAGGTGGAAAGATTAAGAATTTTCTGGCTATTTGTGCTCCTGAAGATGATGGACTCGATCTGAAATGATAGGTTAAGGTAGACTGAACTAATTCTGAATAGATGGACTGAAAGATACAGATTTTTCTTGCAAAATAGGGTCCTAAAGATGATGAGTTCTATCTTAATTGATGGGTTAGGGTGTACTGAACTGATTTCAAATAGATAGGTGGAAAGATTAAGAATTTTCTGGCTATTTATGCTCCTGAAGATGATGGACTCGATCTGAAATGATAGGTTAAGGAAAACTGAACTGATTTCGAGTAGATGGACTGAAAGATACAGATTTTTCTTGCAAAATAGGGTCCTAAAGATGATGAATTCTATCTTAATTGATGGGTTAGGGTGTACTGAACTGATTTCAAATAGATAGGTGGAAAGAATCAGAATTTTCTGGCTGCCATTGGTTCTGAAGATGATGGACTCAATCTGAAAAGATGGGCTAAGGCGAATTGAACTGATTTCAAATAGATAGGTGGAAAGATTAAGAATTTTCTGGCTATTTATGCTCCTGAAGATGATGGACTCGATCTGAAATGATAGGTTAAGGTAGACTGAACTGATTTCGAGTAGATGGACTGAAAGATACAAATTTTTCTTGCAAAATAGGGTCCTAAAGATGATGAATTCTATCTTAATTGATGGGTTAGGGTGTACTGAACTGATTTCAAATAGATAGGTTTAAAGAATCAGAATTTTCTGGCTGCTTTTGGTTCTGAAGATGATGGACTCAATCTGAAAAGATGGGCTAAGGCGTATTGAACTGATTTCAAATAGATAGGTGGAAAGATTAAGAATTTTCTGGCTATTTATGCTCCTGAAGATGATGGACTCGATCTGAAATGATAGGTTAAGGTAAACTGAACTGATTTCGAGTAGATGGACTGAAAGATACAAATTTTTCTTGCAAAATAGGGTCCTAAAGATGATGAATTCTATCTTAATTGATGGGTAAGGGTGTACTGAACTGATTTCAAATAGATAGGTTGAAAGAATCAGAATTTTCTTGCTGCTTTTGGTTCTGAAGATGATGGATTCAATCTGAAAAGATGTGTTAAGGCGCATTGAACTGATTTCAAATAGATAGGTGGAAAGATTAAGAATTTTCTGGCTATTTATGCTCCTGAAGATGATGGACTCGATCTGAAATGATAGGTTTAGGTAAACTGAACTGATTTCGAGCAGATGGACTGAAAGATACAGATTTTTCTTGCAAAATAGGGTCCTAAAGATGATGAATTCTATCTTAATTGATGGGTTAGGGTAAACTGAACTGATTTCAAATAGATAGGTGGAAAGAATCAGAATTTTCTGGCTGCCTTTGGTTCTGAAGATGATGGACTCAATCTGAAAAGATGGGCTAAGGCATATTGGACTGATTTCAAATAGATAGGTGGAAAGATTAAGAATTTTCTGGCTATTTATGCTCCTGAAGATGATGGACTCGATCTGAAATGATAGGTTAAGGTAAACTGAACTGATTTCGAGTAGATGGACTGAAAGATACAGATTTTTCTTGCAAAATAGGGTCCTAAAGATGATGAATTCTATCTTAATTGATGGGTTAGGGTGTACTGAACTGATTTCAAATAGATAGGTGGAAAGATTAAGAATTTTCTGGCTATTTATGCTCCTGAAGATGATGGACTCGATCTGAAATGATAGGTTAAGGAAAACTGAACTGATTTCGAGTAGATGGACTGAAAGATACAGATTTTTCTTGCAAAATAGGGTCCTAAAGATGATGAATTCTATCTTAATTGATGGGTTAGGGTGTACTGAACTGATTTCAAATAGATAGGTTGAAAGAATCAGAATTTTCTGGCTGCTTTTGGTTCTGAAGATGATGGATTCAATCTGAAAAGATGTGTTAAGGCGTATTGAACTGATTTCAAATAGATAGGTGGAAAGATTAAGAATTTTCTGGCTATTTATGCTCCTGAAGATGATGGACTCATCTGAAATGATAGGTTAAGGTAAACTGAACTGATTTCGAGTAGATGGACTGAAAGATACAGATTTTTCTTGCAAAATAGGGTCCTAAAGATGATGAGTTCTATCTTAATTGATGGGTTAGGGTGTACTGAACTGATTTCAAATAGATAGGTGGAAAGATTAAGAATTTTCTGGCTATTTATGCTCCTGAAGATGATGGACTCGATCTGAAATGATAGGTTAAGGTAAATTGAACTGATTTAGAGCAGATGGACTGAAAGATACAGATTTTTCTTGCAAAATAGGGTCCTAAAGATGATGAATTCTATCTTAATTGATGGGTTAGGGTGAACTGAACTTATTTCAAATAGATAGGTGGAAAGAATCAGAATTTTCTGGCTGCCTTTGGTTTTGAAGATGATGGACTCAATCTGAAAAGATGGGCTAAGGCGTATTGAACTGATTTCAAATAGATAGGTGGAAAGATTCAGAATTTTCTGGCTGCTTTTGGTTCTGAAGATGATGGATTCAATCTGAAAAGATGTGTTAAGGCGCATTGAACTGATTTCAAATAGATAGGTGGAAAGATTAAGAATTTTCTGGCTATTTATGCTCCTGAAGATGATGGACTCGATCTGAAATGATAGGTTAAGGTAAACTGAACTGATTTCGAGTAGATGGACAGAAAGATACAGATTTTTCTTGCAAAATAGGGTCCTAAAGATGATTAGTTCTATCTTAATTGATGGGTTAGGGTGTACTGAACTGATTTCAAATAGATAGGTGGAAAGATTAAGAATTTTCTGGCTATTTATGCTCCTGAAGATGATGGACTCGATCTGAAATGATAGGTTAAGGAAAACTGAACTGATTTCGAGTAGATGGACTGAAAGATACAGATTTTTCTTGCAAAATAGGGTCCTAAAGATGATGAATTCTATCTTAATTGATGGGTTAGGGTGTACTGAACTGATTTCAAATAGATAGGTGGAAAGAATCAGAATTTTCTGGCTGCCATTGGTTCTGAAATCATTATCTATTGTATCTATTTGAAATCAGTTCAATGCGCCTTAACACATCTTTTCAGATTGAATCCATCATCTTCAGAACCAAAAGCAGCCAGAAAATTCTGAATCTTTCCACCTATCTATTTGAAATCAGTTCAATACGCCTTAGCCCATCTTTTCAGATTGAGTCCATCATCTTCAAAACCAAAGGCAGCCAGAAAATTCTGATTCTTTCCACCTATCTATTTGAAATCAGTTCAGTTCACCCTAACCCATCAATTAAGATAGAATTCATCATCTTTAGGACCCTATTTTGCAAGAAAAATCTGTATCTTTCAGTCCATCTGCTCTAAATCAGTTCAATTTACCTTAACCTATCATTTCAGATCGAGTCCATCATCTTCAGGAGCATAAATAGCCAGAAAATTCTTAATCTTTCCACCTATCTATTTGAAATCAGTTCAGTACACCCTAACCCATCAATTAAGATAGAACTCATCATCTTTAGGACCCTATTTTGCAAGAAAAATCTGTATCTTTCAGTCCATCTACTCGAAATCAGTTCAGTTTACCTTAACCTATCATTTCAGATGAGTCCATCATCTTCAGGAGCATAAATAGCCAGAAAATTCTTAATCTTTCCACCTATCTATTTGAAATCAGTTCAATACGCCTTAACACATCTTTTCAGATTGAATCCATCATCTTCAGAACCAAAAGCAGCCAGAAAATTCTGATTCTTTCAACCTATCTATTTGAAATCAGTTCAGTACACCCTAACCCATCAATTAAGATAGAATTCATCATCTTTAGGACCCTATTTTGCAAGAAAAATCTGTATCTTTCAGTCCATCTACTCGAAATCAGTTCAGTTTTCCTTAACCTATCATTTCAGATCGAGTCCATCATCTTCAGGAGCATAAATAGCCAGAAAATTCTTAATCTTTCCACCTATCTATTTGAAATCAGTTCAGTACACCCTAACCCATCAATTAAGATAGAATTCATCATCTTTAGGACCCTATTTTGCAAGAAAAATCTGTATCTTTCAGTCCATCTACTCGAAATCAGTTCAGTTTACCTTAACCTATCATTTCAGATCGAGTCCATCATCTTCAGGAGCATAAATAGCCAGAAAATTCTTAATCTTTCCACCTATCTATTTGAAATCAGTTCAATTCGCCTTAGCCCATCTTTTCAGATTGAGTCCATCATCTTCAGAACCAAAGGCAGCCAGAAAATTCTGATTCTTTCCACCTATCTATTTGAAATCAGTTCAGTTCACCCTAACCCATCAATTAAGATAGAATTCATCATCTTTAGGACCCTATTTTGCAAGAAAAATCTGTATCTTTCAGTCCATCTGCTCGAAATCAGTTCAGTTTACCTTAACCTATCATTTCAGACTTAGTCCATCATCTTCAGGAGCATAAATAGCCAGAAAATTCTTAATCTTTCCACCTATCTATTTGAAATCAGTTCAATTCGCCTTAGCCCATCTTTTCAGATTGAGTCCATCATCTTCAGAACCAAAGGCAGCCAGAAAATTCTGATTCTATCCACCTATCTATTTGAAATCAGTTCAGTTCACCCTAACCCATCAATTAAGATAGAATTCATCATCTTTAGGACCCTATTTTGCAAGAAAAATCTGTATCTTTCAGTCCATCTACTCGAAATCAGTTCAGTTTACCTTAACCTATCATTTCAGATGAGTCCATCTTCTTCAGGAGCATACATAGCCAGAAAATTCTTAATCTTTCCACCTATCTATTTGAAATCAGTTCAATACGCCTTAACACATCTTATCAGATTGAATCCATCATCTTCAGAACCAAAACCAGCCAGAAAATTCTAATTCTTTCAACCTATCTATTTGAAATCAGTTCAGTACACCCTAACCCATCAATTAAGATAGAACTCATCATCTTTAGGACCCTATTTTGCAAGAAAAATTTATATCTTTCAGTCCATCTACTCGAAATCAGTTCAGTTTACCTTAACCTATCATTTCAGATCGAGTCCATCATCTTCAGGAGCATAAATAGCCAGAAAATTCTTAATCTTTCCACCTATCTATTTGAAATCAGTTCAATACGCCTTAGCCCATCTTTTCAGATTGAGTCCATCATCTTCAGAACCAAAGGCAGCCAGAAAATTCTGATTCTTTCCACCTATCTATTTGAAATCAGTTCAGTTCACCCTTACCCATCAATTAAGATAGAATTCATCATCTTTAGGACCCTATTTTGCAAGAAAAATCTGTATCTTTCAGTCCATCTACTCGAAATCAGTTCAGTCTACCTAACCTATCATTTCAGAACGAGTCCATCATCTTCAGGAGCATAAATAGCCAGAAAATTCTTAATCTTTCCACCTATCTATTTGAAATCAGTTCAATACGCCTTAACACATCTTTTCAGATTGAATCCATCATCTTCAGAACCAAAAGCAGCCAGAAAATTCTGATTCTTTCAACCTATCTATTTGAAATCAGTTCAGTACACCCTAACCCATCAATTAAGATAAAATTCATCATCTTTAAGACCCTATTTTGCAAGAAAAATCTGTATCTTTCAGTCCATCTACTCGAAATCAGTTCAGTTTACCTTAACCTATCATTTCAGATCGAGTCCATCATCTTCAGGAGCATAAATAGCCAGAAAATTCTTAATCTTTCCACCTATCTATTTGAAATCAGTTCAATTCGCCTTAGCCCATCTTTTCAGATTGAGTCCATCATCTTCAGAACCAAAGGCAGCCAGAAAATTCTGATTCTATCCACCTATCTATTTGAAATCAGTTCAGTTCACCCTAACCCATCAATTAAGATAGAATTCATCATCTTTAGGACCCTATTTTGCAAGAAAAATCTGTATCTTTCAGTCCATCTACTCGAAATCAGTTCAGTTTACCTTAACCTATCATTTCAGATCGAGTCCATCATCTTCAGGAGCATAAATAGCCAGAAAATTCTTAATCTTTCCACCTATCTATTTGAAATCAGTTCAATACGCCTTAGCCCATCTTTTCAGATTGAGTCCATCATCTTGAGAACCAAAGGCAGCCAGAAAATTCTGATTCTTTCAACCTATCTATTTGAAATCAGTTCAGTACACCCTAACCCATCAATTAAGATAGAATTCATCATCTTTAGGACCCTATTTTGCAAGAAAAATCTGTATCTTTCAGTCCATCTGCTCGAAATCAGTTCAGTTTACCTTAACCTATCATTTCAGATCGAGTCCATCATCTTCAGGAGCATAAATAGCCAGAAAATTCTTAATCTTTCCACCTATCTATTTGAAATCAGTTCAGTACACCCTAACCCATCAATTAAGATAGAACTCATCATCTTTAGGACCCTATTTTGCAAGAAAAATCTGTATCTTTCAGTCCATCTACTCGAAATCAGTTCAGTTTACCTTAACCTATCATTTCAGATGAGTCCATCTTCTTCAGGAGCATACATAGCCAGAAAATTCTTAATCTTTCCACCTATCTATTTGAAATCAGTTCAATACGCCTTAACACATCTTTTCAGATTGAATCCATCATCTTCAGAACCAAAAGCAGCCAGAAAATTCTGATTCTTTCAACCTATCTATTTGAAATCAGTTCAGTACACCCTAACCCATCAATTAAGATAGAACTCATCATCTTTAGGACCCTATTTTGCAAGAAAAATCTGTATCTTTCAGTCCATCTATTCAGAATCAGTTCAGTCTACCTTAACCTATCATTTCAGATCGAGTCCATCATCTTCAGGAGCATAAATAGCCAGAAAATTCTTAATCTTTCCACCTATCTATTTGAAATCAGTTCAATACGCCTTAGCCCATCTTTTCAGATTGAGTCCATCATCTTCAGAACCAAAGGCAGCCAGAAAATTCTGATTCCTTCCACCTATCTATTTGAAATCAGTTCAGTTCACCCTAACCCATCAATTAAGATAGAATTCATCATCTTTAGGACCCTATTTTGCAAAAAAAATCTGTATCTTTCAGTCCATCTGCTCGAAATCAGTTCAGTTTACCTTAACCTATCATTTCAGATCGAGTCCATCATCTTCAGGAGCATAAATAGCCAGAAAATTCTTAATCTTTCCACCTATCTATTTGAAATCAGTTCAATTCGCCTTAGCCCATCTTTTCAGATTGAGTCCATCATCTTCAGAACCAAAGGCAGCCAGAAAATTCTGATTCTTTCCACCTATCTATTTGAAATCAGTTCAGTTCACCCTAACCCATCAATTAAGATAGAATTCATCATCTTTAGGACCCTATTTTGCAAGAAAAATCTGTATCTTTCAGTCCATCTACTCGAAATCAGTTCAGTTTACCTTAACCTATCATTTCAGATCGAGTCCAGCATCTTCAGGAGCATAAATAGTCAGAAAATTCTGAATCTTTCCACCTATCTATTTGAAATCAGTTCAATACGCCTTAGCCCATCTTTTCAGATTGAGTCCATCATCTTCAGAACCAAAGGCAGCCAGAAAATTCTGATTCTTTCCACCTATCTATTTGAAATGGAAAGATTAAGAATTTTCTGGTTATTTATGCTCCTGAAGATGATGGACTCGATCTGAAATGATAGGTTAAGGTAAACTGAACTGATTTCGAGTAGATGGACTGAAAGATACAAATTTTTCTTGCGAAATAGGGTCCTAAAGATGATGAATTCTATCTTAATTGATGGGTTAGGGTGTACTGAACTGATTTCAAATAGATAGGTTGAAAGAATCAGAATTTTCCGGCTGCTTTTGGTTCTGAAGATGATGGATTCAATCTGAAAAGATGTGTTAAGGCGTATTGAACTGATTTCAAATAGATAGGTGGAAAGATTAAGAATTTTCTGGCTATTTATGCTCCTGAAGATGATGGACTCGATCTGAAATGATAGGTTAAGGTAGACTGAACTGATTCTGAATAGATGGACTGAAAGATACAGATTTTTCTTGCAAAATAGGGTCCTAAAGATGATGAGTTCTATCTTAATTGATGGGTTAGGGTGTACTGAATTGATTTCAAATAGATAGGTGGAAAGATTAAGAATTTTCTGGCTATTTATGCTCCTGAAGATGATGGACTCGATCTGAAATGATAGGTTAAGGAAAACTGAACTGATTTCGAGTAGATGGACTGAAAGATACAGATTTTTCTTGCAAAATAGGGTCCTAAAGATGATGAATTCTATCTTAATTGATGGGTTAGGGTGTACTGAACTGATTTCAAATAGATAGGTTGAAAGAATCAGAATTTTCTGGCTGCTTTTGGTTCTGAAGATGATGGATTCAATCTGAAAAGATGTGTTAAGGCGTATTGAACTGATTTCAAATAGATAGGTGGAAAGATTAAGAATTTTCTGGCTATTTATGCTCCTGAAGATGATGGACTCATCTGAAATGATAGGTTAAGGTAAACTGAACTGATTTCGAGTAGATGGACTGAAATATACAGATTTTTCTTGCAAAATAGGGTCCTAAAGATGATGAGTTCTATCTTAATTGATGGGTTAGGGTGTACTGAACTGATTTCAAATAGATAGGTGGAAAGATTAAGAATTTTCTGGCTATTTATGCTCCTGAAGATGATGGACTCGATCTGAAATGATAGGTTAAGGTAAACTGACCTGATTTCGAGTAGATGGACTGAAAGATACAGATTTTTCTTGCAAAATAGGGTCCTAAAGATGATGAATTATATCTTAATTGATGGGTTAGGGTGAACTGAACTGATTTCAAATAGATAGGTGGAAAGAATCAGAATTTTCTGGCTGCCTTTGGTTCTGAAGATGATGGACTCAATCTGAAAAGATGGGCTAAGGCGTATTGAACTGATTTCAAATAGATAGGTGGAAAGATTCAGAATTTTCTGACTATTTATGCTCCTGAAGATGCTGGACTCGATCTGAAATGATAGGTTAAGGTAAACTGAACTGATTTCGAGTAGATGGACTGAAAGATACAGATTTTTCTTGCAAAATAGGGTCCTAAAGATGATGAATTCTATCTTAATTGATGGGTTAGGGTGAACTGAACTGATTTCAAATAGATAGGTGGAAAGAATCAGAATTTTCTGGCTGCCTTTGGTTCTGAAGATGATGGACTCAATCTGAAAAGATGGGCTAAGGCGAATTGAACTGATTTCAAATAGATAGGTGGAAAGATTAAGAATTTTCTGGCTATTTATGCTCCTGAAGATGATGGACTCGATCTGAAATGATAGGTTAAGGTAAACTGAACTGATTTCGAGCAGATGGACTGAAAGATACAGATTTTTTTTGCAAAATAGGGTCCTAAAGATGATGAATTCTATCTTAATTGATGGGTTAGGGTGAACTGAACTGATTTCAAATAGATAGGTGGAAGGAATCAGAATTTTCTGGCTGCCTTTGGTTCTGAAGATGATGGACTCAATCTGAAAAGATGGGCTAAGGCGTATTGAACTGATTTCAAATAGATAGGTGGAAAGATTAAGAATTTTCTGGCTATTTATGCTCCTGAAGATGATGGACTCGATCTGAAATGATAGGTTAAGGTAGACTGAACTGATTCTGAATAGATGGACTGAAAGATACAGATTTTTCTTGCAAAATAGGGTCCTAAAGATGATGAGTTCTATCTTAATTGATGGGTTAGGGTGTACTGAACTGATTTCAAATAGATAGGTGGAAAGATTAAGAATTTTCTGGCTATTTATGCTCCTGAAGATGATGGACTCGATCTGAAATGATAGGTTATGGAAAACTGAACTGATTTCGAGTAGATGGACTGAAAGATACAGATTTTTCTTGCAAAATAGGGTCCTAAAGATGATGAATTCTATCTTAATTGATGGGTTAGGGTGTACTGAACTGATTTCAAATAGATAGGTTGAAAGAATCAGAATTTTCTGGCTGCTTTTGGTTCTGAAGATGATGGATTCAATCTGAAAAGATGTGTTAAGGCGTATTGAACTGATTTCAAATAGATAGGTGGAAAGATTAAGAATTTTCTGGCTATGTATGCTCCTGAAGAAGATGGACTCATCTGAAATGATAGGTTAAGGTAAACTGAACTGATTTCGAGTAGATGGACTGAAAGATACAGATTTTTCTTGCAAAATAGGGTCCTAAAGATGATGAGTTCTATCTTAATTGATGGGTTAGGGTGTACTGAACTGATTTCAAATAGATAGGTGGAAAGATTAAGAATTTTCTGGCTATTTATGCTCCTGAAGATGATGGACTCGATCTGAAATGATAGGTTAAGGTAAACTGAACTGATTTCGAGCAGATGGACTGAAAGATACAGATTTTTCTTGCAAAATAGGGTCCTAAAGATGATGAATTCTATCTTAATTGATGGGTTAGGGTGTACTGAACTGATTTCAAATAGATAGGTTGAAAGAATCAGAATTTTCTGGCTGCCTTTGGTTCTCAAGATGATGGACTCAATCTGAAAAGATGGGCTAAGGCGTATTGAACTGATTTCAAATAGATAGGTGGAAAGATTAAGAATTTTCTGGCTATTTATGCTCCTGAAGATGATGGACTCGATCTGAAATGATAGGTTAAGGTAAACTGAACTGATTTCGAGTAGATGGACTGAAAGATACAGATTTTTCTTGCAAAATAGGGTCCTAAAGATGATGAATTCTATCTTAATTGATGGGTTAGGGTGAACTGAACTGATTTCAAATAGATAGGTGGATAGAATCAGAATTTTCTGGCTGCCTTTGGTTCTGAAGATGATGGACTCAATCTGAAAAGATGGGCTAAGGCGAATTGAACTGATTTCAAATAGATAGGTGGAAAGATTAAGAATTTTCTGGCTATTTATGCTCCTGAAGATGATGGACTCGATCTGAAATGATAGGTTAAGGTAAACTGAACTGATTTCGAGTAGATGGACTGAAAGATACAGATTTTTCTTGCAAAATAGGGTCTTAAAGATGATGAATTTTATCTTAATTGATGGGTTAGGGTGTACTGAACTGATTTCAAATAGATAGGTTGAAAGAATCAGAATTTTCTGGCTGCTTTTGGTTCTGAAGATGATGGATTCAATCTGAAAAGATGTGTTAAGGCGTATTGAACTGATTTCAAATAGATAGGTGGAAAGATTAAGAATTTTCTGGCTATTTATGCTCCTGAAGATGATGGACTCGTTCTGAAATGATAGGTTAGGTAGACTGAACTGATTTCGAGTAGATGGACTGAAAGATACAGATTTTTCTTGCAAAATAGGGTCCTAAAGATGATGAATTCTATCTTAATTGATGGGTAAGGGTGAACTGAACTGAACCTAACCCACCTATCTATTTGAAATCAGTTCAGTTCACCCTAACCCATCAATTAAGATAGAATTCATCATCTTTAGGACCCTATTTTGCAAGAAAAATCTGTATCTTTCAGTCCATCTACTCGAAATCAGTTCAGTTTACCTTAACCTATCATTTCAGATCGAGTCCAGCATCTTCAGGAGCATAAATAGTCAGAAAATTCTGAATCTTTCCACCTATCTATTTGAAATCAGTTCAATACGCCTTAGCCCATCTTTTCAGATTGAGTCCATCATCTTCAGAACCAAAGGCAGCCAGAAAATTCTGATTCTTTCCACCTATCTATTTGAAATCAGTTCAGTTCACCCTAACCCATCAATTAAGATATAATTCATCATCTTTAGGACCCTATTTTGCAAGAAAAATCTGTATCTTTCAGTCCATCTACTCGAAATCAGGTCAGTTTACCTTAACCTATCATTTCAGATCGAGTCCATCATCTTCAGGAGCATAAATAGCCAGAAAATTCTTAATCTTTCCACCTATCTATTTGAAATCAGTTCAGTACACCCTAACCCATCAATTAAGATAGAACTCATCATCTTTAGGACCCTATTTTGCAAGAAAAATCTGTATATTTCAGTCCATCTACTCGAAATCAGTTCAGTTTACCTTAACCTATCATTTCAGATGAGTCCATCATCTTCAGGAGCATAAATAGCCAGAAAATTCTTAATCTTTCCACCTATCTATTTGAAATCAGTTCAATACGCCTTAACACATCTTTTCAGATTGAATCCATCATCTTCAGAACCAAAAGCAGCCAGAAAATTCTGATTCTTTCAACCTATCTATTTGAAATCAGTTCAGTACACCCTAACCCATCAATTAAGATAGAATTCATCATCTTTAGGACCCTATTTTGCAAGAAAAATCTGTATCTTTCAGTCCATCTACTCGAAATCAGTTCAGTTTTCCTTAACCTATCATTTCAGATCGAGTCCATCATCTTCAGGAGCATAAATAGCCAGAAAATTCTTAATCTTTCCACCTATCTATTTGAAATCAATTCAGTACACCCTAACCCATCAATTAAGATAGAACTCATCATCTTTAGGACCCTATTTTGCAAGAAAAATCTGTATCTTTCAGTCCATCTATTCAGAATCAGTTCAGTCTACCTTAACCTATCATTTCAGATCGAGTCCATCATCTTCAGGAGCATAAATAGCCAGAAAATTCTTAATCTTTCCACCTATCTATTTGAAATCAGTTCAATACGCCTTAACACATCTTTTCAGATTGAATCCATCATCTTCAGAACCAAAAGCAGCCGGAAAATTCTGATTCTTTCAACCTATCTATTTGAAATCAGTTCAGTACACCCTAACCCATCAATTAAGATAGAATTCATCATCTTTAGGACCCTATTTCGCAAGAAAAATTTGTATCTTTCAGTCCATCTACTCGAAATCAGTTCAGTTTACCTTAACCTATCATTTCAGATCGAGTCCATCATCTTCAGGAGCATAAATAACCAGAAAATTCTTAATCTTTCCATTTCAAATAGATAGGTGGAAAGAATCAGAATTTTCTGGCTGCCTTTGGTTCTGAAGATGATGGACTCAATCTGAAAAGATGGGCTAAGGCGTATTGAACTGATTTCAAATAGATAGGTGGAAAGATTCAGAATTTTCTGACTATTTATGCTCCTGAAGATGCTGGACTCGATCTGAAATGATAGGTTAAGGTAAACTGAACTGATTTCGAGTAGATGGACTGAAAGATACAGATTTTTCTTGCAAAATAGGGTCCTAAAGATGATGAATTCTATCTTAATTGATGGGTTAGGGTGAACTGAACTGATTTCAAATAGATAGGTGGAAAGAATCAGAATTTTCTGGCTGCCTTTGGTTCTGAAGATGATGGACTCAATCTGAAAAGATGGGCTAAGGCGAATTGAACTGATTTCAAATAGATAGGTGGAAAGATTAAGAATTTTCTGGCTATTTATGCTCCTGAAGATGATGGACTCGATCTGAAATGATAGGTTAAGGTAAACTGAACTGATTTCGAGCAGATGGACTGAAAGATACAGATTTTTTTTGCAAAATAGGGTCCTAAAGATGATGAATTCTATCTTAATTGATGGGTTAGGGTGAACTGAACTGATTTCAAATAGATAGGTGGAAGGAATCAGAATTTTCTGGCTGCCTTTGGTTCTGAAGATGATGGACTCAATCTGAAAAGATGGGCTAAGGCGTATTGAACTGATTTCAAATAGATAGGTGGAAAGATTAAGAATTTTCTGGCTATTTATGCTCCTGAAGATGATGGACTCGATCTGAAATGATAGGTTAAGGTAAACTGAACTGATTTCGAGCAGATGGACTGAAAGATACAGATTTTTCTTGCAAAATAGGGTCCTAAAGATGATGAATTCTATCTTAATTGATGGGTTAGGGTGTACTGAACTGATTTCAAATAGATAGGTTGAAAGAATCAGAATTTTCTGGCTGCCTTTGGTTCTCAAGATGATGGACTCAATCTGAAAAGATGGGCTAAGGCGTATTGAACTGATTTCAAATAGATAGGTGGAAAGATTAAGAATTTTCTGGCTATTTATGCTCCTGAAGATGATGGACTCGATCTGAAATGATAGGTTAAGGTAAACTGAACTGATTTCGAGTAGATGGACTGAAAGATACAGATTTTTCTTGCAAAATAGGGTCCTAAAGATGATGAATTCTATCTTAATTGATGGGTTAGGGTGAACTGAACTGATTTCAAATAGATAGGTGGATAGAATCAGAATTTTCTGGCTGCCTTTGGTTCTGAAGATGATGGACTCAATCTGAAAAGATGGGCTAAGGCGAATTGAACTGATTTCAAATAGATAGGTGGAAAGATTAAGAATTTTCTGGCTATTTATGCTCCTGAAGATGATGGACTCGATCTGAAATGATAGGTTAAGGTAAACTGAACTGATTTCGAGTAGATGGACTGAAAGATACAGATTTTTCTTGCAAAATAGGGTCTTAAAGATGATGAATTTTATCTTAATTGATGGGTTAGGGTGTACTGAACTGATTTCAAATAGATAGGTTGAAAGAATCAGAATTTTCTGGCTGCTTTTGGTTCTGAAGATGATGGATTCAATCTGAAAAGATGTGTTAAGGCGTATTGAACTGATTTCAAATAGATAGGTGGAAAGATTAAGAATTTTCTGGCTATTTATGCTCCTGAAGATGATGGACTCGTTCTGAAATGATAGGTTAGGTAGACTGAACTGATTTCGAGTAGATGGACTGAAAGATACAGATTTTTCTTGCAAAATAGGGTCCTAAAGATGATGAATTCTATCTTAATTGATGGGTAAGGGTGAACTGAACTGAACCTAACCCACCTATCTATTTGAAATCAGTTCAGTTCACCCTAACCCATCAATTAAGATAGAATTCATCATCTTTAGGACCCTATTTTGCAAGAAAAATCTGTATCTTTCAGTCCATCTACTCGAAATCAGTTCAGTTTACCTTAACCTATCATTTCAGATCGAGTCCAGCATCTTCAGGAGCATAAATAGTCAGAAAATTCTGAATCTTTCCACCTATCTATTTGAAATCAGTTCAATACGCCTTAGCCCATCTTTTCAGATTGAGTCCATCATCTTCAGAACCAAAGGCAGCCAGAAAATTCTGATTCTTTCCACCTATCTATTTGAAATCAGTTCAGTTCACCCTAACCCATCAATTAAGATATAATTCATCATCTTTAGGACCCTATTTTGCAAGAAAAATCTGTATCTTTCAGTCCATCTACTCGAAATCAGGTCAGTTTACCTTAACCTATCATTTCAGATCGAGTCCATCATCTTCAGGAGCATAAATAGCCAGAAAATTCTTAATCTTTCCACCTATCTATTTGAAATCAGTTCAGTACACCCTAACCCATCAATTAAGATAGAACTCATCATCTTTAGGACCCTATTTTGCAAGAAAAATCTGTATATTTCAGTCCATCTACTCGAAATCAGTTCAGTTTACCTTAACCTATCATTTCAGATGAGTCCATCATCTTCAGGAGCATAAATAGCCAGAAAATTCTTAATCTTTCCACCTATCTATTTGAAATCAGTTCAATACGCCTTAACACATCTTTTCAGATTGAATCCATCATCTTCAGAACCAAAAGCAGCCAGAAAATTCTGATTCTTTCAACCTATCTATTTGAAATCAGTTCAGTACACCCTAACCCATCAATTAAGATAGAATTCATCATCTTTAGGACCCTATTTTGCAAGAAAAATCTGTATCTTTCAGTCCATCTACTCGAAATCAGTTCAGTTTTCCTTAACCTATCATTTCAGATCGAGTCCATCATCTTCAGGAGCATAAATAGCCAGAAAATTCTTAATCTTTCCACCTATCTATTTGAAATCAATTCAGTACACCCTAACCCATCAATTAAGATAGAACTCATCATCTTTAGGACCCTATTTTGCAAGAAAAATCTGTATCTTTCAGTCCATCTATTCAGAATCAGTTCAGTCTACCTTAACCTATCATTTCAGATCGAGTCCATCATCTTCAGGAGCATAAATAGCCAGAAAATTCTTAATCTTTCCACCTATCTATTTGAAATCAGTTCAATACGCCTTAACACATCTTTTCAGATTGAATCCATCATCTTCAGAACCAAAAGCAGCCGGAAAATTCTGATTCTTTCAACCTATCTATTTGAAATCAGTTCAGTACACCCTAACCCATCAATTAAGATAGAATTCATCATCTTTAGGACCCTATTTCGCAAGAAAAATTTGTATCTTTCAGTCCATCTACTCGAAATCAGTTCAGTTTACCTTAACCTATCATTTCAGATCGAGTCCATCATCTTCAGGAGCATAAATAACCAGAAAATTCTTAATCTTTCCATTTCAAATAGATAGGTGGAAAGAATCAGAATTTTCTGGCTGCCTTTGGTTCTGAAGATGATGGACTCAATCTGAAAAGATGGGCTAAGGCGTATTGAACTGATTTCAAATAGATAGGTGGAAAGATTCAGAATTTTCTGACTATTTATGCTCCTGAAGATGCTGGACTCGATCTGAAATGATAGGTTAAGGTAAACTGAACTGATTTCGAGTAGATGGACTGAAAGATACAGATTTTTCTTGCAAAATAGGGTCCTAAAGATGATGAATTCTATCTTAATTGATGGGTTAGGGTGAACTGAACTGATTTCAAATAGATAGGTGGAAAGAATCAGAATTTTCTGGCTGCCTTTGGTTCTGAAGATGATGGACTCAATCTGAAAAGATGGGCTAAGGCGAATTGAACTGATTTCAAATAGATAGGTGGAAAGATTAAGAATTTTCTGGCTATTTATGCTCCTGAAGATGATGGACTCGATCTGAAATGATAGGTTAAGGTAAACTGAACTGATTTCGAGCAGATGGACTGAAAGATACAGATTTTTTTTGCAAAATAGGGTCCTAAAGATGATGAATTCTATCTTAATTGATGGGTTAGGGTGAACTGAACTGATTTCAAATAGATAGGTGGAAGGAATCAGAATTTTCTGGCTGCCTTTGGTTCTGAAGATGATGGACTCAATCTGAAAAGATGGGCTAAGGCGTATTGAACTGATTTCAAATAGATAGGTGGAAAGATTAAGAATTTTCTGGCTATTTATGCTCCTGAAGATGATGGACTCGATCTGAAATGATAGGTTAAGGTAGACTGAACTGATTCTGAATAGATGGACTGAAAGATACAGATTTTTCTTGCAAAATAGGGTCCTAAAGATGATGAGTTCTATCTTAATTGATGGGTTAGGGTGTACTGAACTGATTTCAAATAGATAGGTGGAAAGATTAAGAATTTTCTGGCTATTTATGCTCCTGAAGATGATGGACTCGATCTGAAATGATAGGTTATGGAAAACTGAACTGATTTCGAGTAGATGGACTGAAAGATACAGATTTTTCTTGCAAAATAGGGTCCTAAAGATGATGAATTCTATCTTAATTGATGGGTTAGGGTGTACTGAACTGATTTCAAATAGATAGGTTGAAAGAATCAGAATTTTCTGGCTGCTTTTGGTTCTGAAGATGATGGATTCAATCTGAAAAGATGTGTTAAGGCGTATTGAACTGATTTCAAATAGATAGGTGGAAAGATTAAGAATTTTCTGGCTATGTATGCTCCTGAAGAAGATGGACTCATCTGAAATGATAGGTTAAGGTAAACTGAACTGATTTCGAGTAGATGGACTGAAAGATACAGATTTTTCTTGCAAAATAGGGTCCTAAAGATGATGAGTTCTATCTTAATTGATGGGTTAGGGTGTACTGAACTGATTTCAAATAGATAGGTGGAAAGATTAAGAATTTTCTGGCTATTTATGCTCCTGAAGATGATGGACTCGTTCTGAAATGATAGGTTAGGTAGACTGAACTGATTTCGAGTAGATGGACTGAAAGATACAGATTTTTCTTGCAAAATAGGGTCCTAAAGATGATGAATTCTATCTTAATTGATGGGTAAGGGTGAACTGAACTGATTTCAAATAGATAGGTGGAAAGAATCAGAATTTTCTGGCTGCCTTTGGTTCTGAAGATGATGGACTCAATCTGAAAAGATGGGCTAAGGCGTATTGAACTGATTTCAAATAGATAGGTGGAAAGATTAAGAATTTTCTGGCTATTTATGCTCCTGAAGATGATGGACTCGATCTGAAATGATAGGTTAAGGTAAACTGAACTGATTTCGAGTAGATGGACTGAAAGATATAAATTTTTCTTGCAAAATAGGGTCCTAAAGATGATGAGTTCTATCTTAATTGATGGGTTAGGGTGTACTGAACTGATTTCAAATAGATAGGTTGAAAGAATTAGAATTTTCTGGCTGGTTTTGGTTCTGAAGATGATGGATTCAATCTGATAAGATGTGTTAAGGCGTATTGAACTGATTTCAAATAGATAGGTGGAAAGATTAAGAATTTTCTGGCTATGTATGCTCCTGAAGAAGATGGACTCATCTGAAATGATAGGTTAAGGTAAACTGAACTGATTTCGAGTAGATGGACTGAAAGATACAGATTTTTCTTGCAAAATAGGGTCCTAAAGATGATGAATTCTATCTTAATTGATGGGTTAGGGTGAACTGAACTGATTTCAAATAGATAGGTGGATAGAATCAGAATTTTCTGGCTGCCTTTGGTTCTGAAGATGATGGACTCAATCTGAAAAGATGGGCTAAGGCGAATTGAACTGATTTCAAATAGATAGGTGGAAAGATTAAGAATTTTCTGGCTATTTATGCTCCTGAAGATGATGGACTAAGTCTGAAATGATAGGTTAAGGTAAACTGAACTGATTTCGAGCAGATGGACTGAAAGATACAGATTTTTCTTGCAAAATAGGGTCCTAAAGATGATGAATTCTATCTTAATTGATGGGTTAGGGTGAACTGAACTGATTTCAAATAGATAGGTGGAAAGAATCAGAATTTTCTGGCTGCCTTTGGTTCTGAAGATGATGGACTCAATCTGAAAAGATGGGCTAAGGCGAATTGAACTGATTTCAAATAGATAGGTGGAAAGATTAAGAATTTTCTGGCTATTTATGCTCCTGAAGATGATGGACTCGATCTGAAATGATAGGTTAAGGTAAACTGAACTGATTTCGAGTAGATGGACAGAAAGATACAGATTTTTCTTGCAAAATAGGGTCCTAAAGATGATGAGTTCTATCTTAATTGATGGGTTAGGGTGTACTGAACTGATTTCAAATAGATAGGTGGAAAGATTAAGAATTTTCTGGCTATTTATGCTCCTGAAGATGATGGACTCGATCTGAAATGATAGGTTAAGGTAAACTGAACTGATTTCGAGTAGATGGACTGAAAGATACAGATTTTTCTTGCAAAATAGGGTCCTAAAGATGATGAATTCTATCTTAATTGATGGGTTAGGGTGTACTGAACTGATTTCAAATAGATAGGTTGAAAGAATCAGAATTTTCTGGCTGCTTTTGGTTCTGAAGATGATGGATTCAATCTGAAAAGATGTGTTAAGGCGTATTGAACTGATTTCAAATAGATAGGTGGAAAGATTAAGAATTTTCTGGCTATTTATGCTCCTGAAGATGATGGACTCGATCTGAAATGATAGGTTAAGGTAAACTGAACTGATTTCGAGCAGATGGACTGAAAGATACAGATTTTTTTTGCAAAATAGGGTCCTAAAGATGATGAATTCTATCTTAATTGATGGGTTAGGGTGAACTGAACTGATTTCAAATAGATAGGTGGAAAGAATCAGAATTTTCTGGCTGCCTTTGGTTCTGAAGATGATGGACTCAATCTGAAAAGATGGGCTAAGGCGTATTGAACTGATTTCAAATAGATAGGTGGAAAGATTAAGAATTTTCTGGCTATTTATGCTCCTGAAGATGATGGACTCGATCTGAAATGATAGGTTAAGGTAAACTGAACTGATTTCGAGTAGATGGACTGAAAGATACAAATTTTTCTTGCAAAATAGGGATCTAAAGATGATGAATTCTATCTTAATTAATGGGTTAGGGTGTACTGAACTGATTTCAAATAGATAGGTTTAAAGAATCAGAATTTTCTTGCTGCTTTTGGTTCTGAAGATGATGGATTCAATCTGAAAAGATGTGTTGAGGCGTATTGAACTGATTTCAAATAGATAGGTGGAAAGATTAAGAATTTTCTGGCTATTTGTGCTCCTGAAGATGATGGACTCGATCTGAAATGATAGGTTAAGGTAGACTGAACTAATTCTGAATAGATGGACTGAAAGATACAGATTTTTCTTGCAAAATAGGGTCCTAAAGATGATGAGTTCTATCTTAATTGATGGGTTAGGGTGTACTGAACTGATTTCAAATAGATAGGTTGAAAGAATCAGAATTTTCTGGCTGCTTTTGGTTCTGAAGATGATGGATTCAATCTGAAAAGATGTGTTAAGGCGTATTGAACTGATTTCAAATAGATAGGTGGAAAGATTAAGAATTTTCTGGCTATTTATGCTCCTGAAGATGATGGACTCGATCTGAAATGATAGGTTAAGGTAAACTGAACTGATTTCGAGCAGATGGACTGAAAGATACAGATTTTTTTTGCAAAATAGGGTCCTAAAGATGATGAATTCTATCTTAATTGATGGGTTAGGGTGAACTGAACTGATTTCAAATAGATAGGTGGAAAGAATCAGAATTTTCTGGCTGCCTTTGGTTCTGAAGATGATGGACTCAATCTGAAAAGATGGGCTAAGGCGTATTGAACTGATTTCAAATAGATAGGTGGAAAGATTAAGAATTTTCTGGCTATTTATGCTCCTGAAGATGATGGACTCGATCTGAAATGATAGGTTAAGGTAAACTGAACTGATTTCGAGTAGATGGACTGAAAGATACAAATTTTTCTTGCAAAATAGGGATCTAAAGATGATGAATTCTATCTTAATTAATGGGTTAGGGTGTACTGAACTGATTTCAAATAGATAGGTTTAAAGAATCAGAATTTTCTTGCTGCTTTTGGTTCTGAAGATGATGGATTCAATCTGAAAAGATGTGTTGAGGCGTATTGAACTGATTTCAAATAGATAGGTGGAAAGATTAAGAATTTTCTGGCTATTTGTGCTCCTGAAGATGATGGACTCGATCTGAAATGATAGGTTAAGGTAGACTGAACTAATTCTGAATAGATGGACTGAAAGATACAGATTTTTCTTGCAAAATAGGGTCCTAAAGATGATGAGTTCTATCTTAATTGATGGGTTAGGGTGTACTGAACTGATTTCAAATAGATAGGTGGAAAGATTAAGAATTTTCTGGCTATTTATGCTCCTGAAGATGATGGACTCGATCTGAAATGATAGGTTAAGGTAAACTGAATTGATTTCGAGTAGATGGACTGAAAGATACAGATTTTTCTTGCAAAATAGGGTCCTAAAGATGATGAATTCTATCTTAATTGATGGGTTAGGGTGTACTGAACTGATTTCAAATAGATAGGTTGAAAGAATCAGAATTTTCTGGCTGCTTTTGGTTCTGAAGATGATGGACTCAATCTGAAAAGATGGGCTAAGGCGTATTGAACTGATTTCAAATAGATAGGTGTAAAGATTAAGAATTTTCTGGCTATTTATGCTCCTGAAGATGAAGGACTCGATCTGAAATGATAGGTTAAGGTAAACTGAACTGATTTCGAGTAGATGGACTGAAAGATACAGATTTTTCTTGCAAAATAGGGTCCTAAAGATGATGAATTCTATCTTAATTGATGGGTTAGGGTGAACTGAACAGATTTCAAATAGATAGGTGGAAAGAATCAGAATTTTCTGGCTGCCTTTGGTTCTGAAGATGATGGACTCAATCTGAAAAGATGTGTTAAGGCGTATTGAACTGATTTCAAATAGATAGGTGGAAAGAATCAGAATTTTCTGGCTGCTTTTGGTTCTGAAGATGATGGATTCAATCTGAAAAGATGTGTTAAGGCGTATTGAACTGATTTCAAATAGATAGGTGGAAAGATTAAGAATTTTCTGGCTATTTATGCTCCTGAAGATGATAAACTCGATCTGAAATGATAGGTTAAGGTAAACTGAATTGATTTCGAGTAGATGGACTGAAAGATACAGATTTTTCTTGCAAAATAGGGTCCTAAAGATGATGAATTCTATCTTAATTGATGGGTTAGGGTGTACTGAACTGATTTCAAATAGATAGGTTGAAAGAATCAGAATTTTCTGGCTGCTTTTGGTTCTGAAGATGATGGATTCAATCTGAAAAGATGTGTTAAGGCGTATTGAACTGATTTCAAATAGATAGGTGGAAAGATTAAGAATTTTCTGGCTATTTATGCTCCTGAAGATGATTGACTCGATCTGAAATGATAGGTTAGGTAGACTGAACTGATTTCGAGTAGATGGACTGAAAGATACAGATTTTTCTTGCAAAATAGGGTCCTAAAGATGATGAGTTCTATCTTAATTGATGGGTTAGGGTGTACTGAACTGATTTCAAATAGATAGGTGGAAAGATTAAGAATTTTCTGGCTATTTATGCTCCTGAAGATGATGGACTCGATCTGAAATGATAGGTTAAGGTAAACTGAACTGATTTCGAGCAGATGGATTGAAAGATACAGATTTTTCTTGCAAAATAGGGTCCTAAAGATGATGAATTCTATCTTAATTGATGGGTTAGGGTGTACTGAACTGATTTCAAATAGATAGGTTGAAAGAATCAGAATTTTCTGGCTGCCTTTGGTTCTCAAGATGATGGACTCAATCTGAAAAGATGGGCTAAGGCGTATTGAACTGATTTCAAATAGATAGGTGGAAAGATTAAGAATTTTCTGGCTATTTATGCTCCTGAAGATGATGGACTCGATCTGAAATGATAGGTTAAGGTAAACTGAACTGATTTCGAGTAGATGGACTGAAAGATACAGATTTTTCTTGCAAAATAGGGTCCTAAAGATGATGAATTCTATCTTAATTGATGGGTTAGGGTGAACTGAACTGATTTCAAATAGATAGGTGGATAGAATCAGAATTTTCTGGCTGCCTTTGGTTCTGAAGATGATGGACTCAATCTGAAAAGATGGGCTAAGGCGAATTGAACTGATTTCAAATAGATAGGTGGAAAGATTAAGAATTTTCTGGCTATTTATGCTCCTGAAGATGATGGACTCGATCTGAAATGATAGGTTAAGGTAAACTGAACTGATTTCGAGTAGATGGACTGAAAGATACAGATTTTTCTTGCAAAATAGGGTCCTAAAGATGATGAATTCTATCTTAATTGATGGGTTAGGGTGTACTGAACTGATTTCAAATAGATAGGTTGAAAGAATCAGAATTTTCTGGCTGCTTTTGGTTCTGAAGATGATGGATTCAATCTGAAAAGATGCGTTAAGGCGTATTGAACTGATTTCAAATAGATAGGTGGAAAGATTAAGAATTTTCTGGCTATTTATGCTCCTGAAGATGATGGACTCGATCTGAAATGATAGGTTAAGGTAAACTGAACTGATTTCGAGTAGATGGACTTAAAGATACAGATTTTTCTTGCAAAATAGGGTCCTAAAGATGATGAGTTCTATCTTAATTGATGGGTTAGGGTGTACTGAACTGATTTCAAATAGATAGGTTGAAAGATTAAGAATTTTCTGGCTATTTATGCTCCTGAAGATGATGGACTCGATCTGAAATGATAGGTTAAGGTAAACTGAACTGATTTCGAGCAGATGGACTGAAAGATACAGATTTTTCTTGCAAAATAGGGTCCTAAAGATGATGAATTCTATCTTAATTGATGGGTTAGGGTGAACTGAACTGATTTCAAATAGATAGGTGGAAAGAATCAGAATTTTCTGGCTGCCTTTGGTTCTGAAGATGATGGACTCAATCTGAAAAGATGGGCTAAGGCGTATTGAACTGATTTCAAATAGATAGGTGTAAAGATTAAGAATTTTCTGGCTATTTATGCTCCTGAAGATGAAGGACTCGATCTGAAATGATAGGTTAAGGTAAACTGAACTGATTTCGAGTAGATGGACTGAAAGATACAGATTTTTCTTGCAAAATAGGGTCCTAAAGATGATGAATTCTATCTTAATTGATGGGTTAGGGTGTACTGAACTGATTTCAAATAGATAGGTTGAAAGAATCAGAATTTTCTGGCTGCTTTTGGTTCTGAAGATGATGGATTCAATCTGAAAAGATGGGCTAAGGCGAATTGAACTGATTTCAAATAGATAGGTGGAAAGATTAAGAATTTTCTGGCTATTTATGCTCCTGAAGATGATGGACTCGATCTGAAATGATAGGTTAAGGTAAACTGAACTGATTTCGAGTAGATGGACTGAAAGATACAGATTTTTCTTGCAAAATAGGGTCCTAAAGATGATGAATTCTATCTTAATTGATGGGTTAGGGTGTACTGAACTGATTTCAAATAGATAGGTTGAAAGAATCAGAATTTTCTGGCTGCTTTTGGTTCTGAAGATGATGGATTCAATCTGAAAAGATGTGTTAAGGCGTATTGAACTGATTTCAAATAGATAGGTGGAAAGATTAAGAATTTTCTGGCTATTTATGCTCCTGAAGATGATAAACTCGATCTGAAATGATAGGTTAAGGGTTAGGGTTAGGGTTAGGGTTAGGGTTAGGGTTAGGGTTAGGGTTAGGGTTAGGGTTAGGGTTAGGGTTAGGGTTAGGGTCTGTATCTTTCAGTCCATCTACTCGAAATCAGTTCAGTCTACCTAACCTATCATTTCAGATCGAGTCAATCATCTTCAGGAGCATAAATAGCCAGAAAATTCTTAATCTTTCCACCTATCTATTTGAAATCAGTTCAATACGCCTTAACACATCTTTTCAGATTGAATCCATCATCTTCAGAACCAAAAGCAGCCAGAAAATTCTGATTCTTTCAACCTATCTATTTGAAATCAGTTCAGTACACCCTAACCCATCAATTAAGATAGAATTCATCATCTTTAGGACCCTATTTTGCAAGAAAAATCTGTATCTTTCAGTCCATCTACTCGAAATCAATTCAGTTTACCTTAACCTATCATTTCAGATCGAGTTTATCATCTTCAGGAGCATAAATAGCCAGAAAATTCTTAATCTTTCCACCTATCTATTTGAAATCAGTTCAATACGCCTTAACACATCTTTTCAGATTGAATCCATCATCTTCAGAACCAAAAGCAGCCAGAAAATTCTGATTCTTTCCACCTATCTATTTGAAATCAGTTCAATACGCCTTAACACATCTTTTCAGATTGAGTCCATCATCTTCAGAACCAAAGGCAGCCAGAAAATTCTGATTCTTTCCACCTATCTATTTGAAATCTGTTCAGTTCACCCTAACCCATCAATTAAGATAGAATTCATCATCTTTAGGACCCTATTTTGCAAGAAAAATCTGTATCTTTCAGTCCATCTACTCGAAATCAGTTCAGTTTACCTTAACCTATCATTTCAGATCGAGTCCTTCATCTTCAGGAGCATAAATAGCCAGAAAATTCTTAATCTTTACACCTATCTATTTGAAATCAGTTCAATACGCCTTAGCCCATCTTTTCAGATTGAGTCCATCATCTTCAGAACCAAAAGCAGCCAGAAAATTCTGATTCTTTCAACCTATCTATTTGAAATCAGTTCAGTACACCCTAACCCATCAATTAAGATAGAATTCATCATCTTTAGGACCCTATTTTGCAAGAAAAATCTGTATCTTTCAGTCCATCTACTCGAAATCAATTCAGTTTACCTTAACCTATCATTTCAGATCGAGTCCATCATCTTCAGGAGCATAAATAGCCAGAAAATTCTTAATCTTTCCACCTATCTATTTGAAATCAGTTCAGTACACCCTAACCCATCAATTAAGATAGAACTCATCATCTTTAGGACCCTATTTTGCAAGAAAAATCTGTATCTTTCAGTCCATCTATTCAGAATTAGTTCAGTCTACCTTAACCTATCATTTCAGATCGAGTCCATCATCTTCAGGAGCACAAATAGCCAGAAAATTCTTAATCTTTCCACCTATCTATTTGAAATCAGTTCAATACGCCTCAACACATCTTTTCAGATTGAATCCATCATCTTCAGAACCAAAAGCAGCAAGAAAATTCTGATTCTTTAAACCTATCTATTTGAAATCAGTTCAGTACACCCTAACCCATTAATTAAGATAGAATTCATCATCTTTAGATCCCTATTTTGCAAGAAAAATTTGTATCTTTCAGTCCATCTACTCGAAATCAGTTCAGTTTACCTTAACCTATCATTTCAGATCGAGTCCATCATCTTCAGGAGCATAAATAGCCAGAAAATTCTTAATCTTTCCACCTATCTATTTGAAATCAGTTCAATACGCCTTAGCCCATCTTTTCAGATTGAGTCCATCATCTTCAGAACCAAAGGCAGCCAGAAAATTCTGATTCTTTCCACCTATCTATTTGAAATCAGTTCAGTTCACCCTAACCCATCAATTAAGATAGAATTCATCATCTTTAGGACCCTATTTTGCAAAAAAAATCTGTATCTTTCAGTCCATCTGCTCGAAATCAGTTCAGTTTACCTTAACCTATCATTTCAGATCGAGTCCATCATCTTCAGGAGCATAAATAGCCAGAAAATTCTTAATCTTTCCACCTATCTATTTGAAATCAGTTCAATACGCCTTAACACATCTTTTCAGATTGAATCCATCATCTTCAGAACCAAAAGCAGCCAGAAAATTCTGATTCTTTCAACCTATCTATTTGAAATCAGTTCAGTACACCCTAACCCATCAATTAAGATAGAACTCATCATCTTTAGGACCCTATTTTGCAAGAAAAATCTGTATCTTTCAGTCCATCTATTCAGAATTAGTTCAGTCTACCTTAACCTATCATTTCAGATCGAGTCCATCATCTTCAGGAGCACAAATAGCCAGAAAATTCTTAATCTTTCCACCTATCTATTTGAAATCAGTTCAATACGCCTCAACACATCTTTTCAGATTGAATCCATCATCTTCAGAACCAAAAGCAGCAAGAAAATTCTGATTCTTTAAACCTATCTATTTGAAATCAGTTCAGTACACCCTAACCCATTAATTAAGATAGAATTCATCATCTTTAGATCCCTATTTTGCAAGAAAAATTTGTATCTTTCAGTCCATCTACTCGAAATCAGTTCAGTTTACCTTAACCTATCATTTCAGATCGAGTCCATCATCTTCAGGAGCATAAATAGCCAGAAAATTCTTAATCTTTCCACCTATCTATTTGAAATCAGTTCAATACGCCTTAGCCCATCTTTTCAGATTGAGTCCATCATCTTCAGAACCAAAGGCAGCCAGAAAATTCTGATTCTTTCCACCTATCTATTTGAAATCAGTTCAGTTCACCCTAACCCATCAATTAAGATAGAATTCATCATCTTTAGGACCCTATTTTGCAAAAAAAATCTGTATCTTTCAGTCCATCTGCTCGAAATCAGTTCAGTTTACCTTAACCTATCATTTCAGATCGAGTCCATCATCTTCAGGAGCATAAATAGCCAGAAAATTCTTAATCTTTCCACCTATCTATTTGAAATCAGTTCAATACGCCTTAACACATCTTTTCAGATTGAATCCATCATCTTCAGAACCAAAAGCAGCCAGAAAATTCTGATTCTTTCAACCTATCTATTTGAAATCAGTTCAGTACACCCTAACCCATCAATTAAGATAGAATTCATCATCTTTAGGACCCTATTTTGCAAGAAAAATCTGTATCTTTCAGTCCATCTACTCGAAATCAGTTCAGTTTACCTTAACCTATCATTTCAGATCGAGTCCATCATCTTCAGGAGCATAAATAGCCAGAAAATTCTTAATCTTTCCACCTATCTATTTGAAATCAGTTCAGTACACCCTAACCCATCAATTAAGATAGAACTCATCATCTTTAGGACCCTATTTTGCAAGAAAAATCTGTATCTTTCTGTCCATCTACTCGAAATCAGTTCAGTTTACCTTAACCTATCATTTCAGATCGAGTCCATCATCTTCAGGAGCATAAATAGCCAGAAAATTCTTAATCTTTCCACCTATCTATTTGAAATCAGTTCAATTCGCCTTAGCCCATCTTTTCAGATTGAGTCCATCATCTTCAGAACCAAAGGCAGCCAGAAAATTCTGATTCTTTCCACCTATCTATTTGAAATCAGTTCAGTTCACCCTAACCCATCAATTAAGATAGAATTCATCATCTTTAGGACCCTATTTTGCAAGAAAAATCTGTATCTTTCAGTCCATCTGCTCGAAATCAGTTCAGTTTACCTTAACCTATCATTTCAGACTTAGTCCATCATCTTCAGGAGCATAAATAGCCAGAAAATTCTTAATCTTTCCACCTATCTATTTGAAATCAGTTCAATTCGCCTTAGCCCATCTTTTCAGATTGAGTCCATCATCTTCAGAACCAAAGGCAGCCAGAAAATTCTGATTCTATCCACCTATCTATTTGAAATCAGTTCAGTTCACCCTAACCCATCAATTAAGATAGAATTCATCATCTTTAGGACCCTATTTTGCAAGAAAAATCTGTATCTTTCAGTCCATCTACTCGAAATCAGTTCAGTTTACCTTAACCTATCATTTCAGATGAGTCCATCTTCTTCAGGAGCATACATAGCCAGAAAATTCTTAATCTTTCCACCTATCTATTTGAAATCAGTTCAATACGCCTTAACACATCTTATCAGATTGAATCCATCATCTTCAGAACCAAAACCAGCCAGAAAATTCTAATTCTTTCAACCTATCTATTTGAAATCAGTTCAGTACACCCTAACCCATCAATTAAGATAGAACTCATCATCTTTAGGACCCTATTTTGCAAGAAAAATTTATATCTTTCAGTCCATCTACTCGAAATCAGTTCAGTTTACCTTAACCTATCATTTCAGATCGAGTCCATCATCTTCAGGAGCATAAATAGCCAGAAAATTCTTAATCTTTCCACCTATCTATTTGAAATCAGTTCAATACGCCTTAGCCCATCTTTTCAGATTGAGTCCATCATCTTCAGAACCAAAGGCAGCCAGAAAATTCTGATTCTTTCCACCTATCTATTTGAAATCAGTTCAGTTCACCCTTACCCATCAATTAAGATAGAATTCATCATCTTTAGGACCCTATTTTGCAAGAAAAATCTGTATCTTTCAGTCCATCTACTCGAAATCAGTTCAGTCTACCTAACCTATCATTTCAGAACGAGTCCATCATCTTCAGGAGCATAAATAGCCAGAAAATTCTTAATCTTTCCACCTATCTATTTGAAATCAGTTCAGTACACCCTAACCCATCAATTAAGATAGAACTCATCATCTTTAGGACCCTATTTTGCAAGAAAAATCTGTATCTTTCAGTCCATCTACTCGAAATCAGTTCAGTTTACCTTAACCTATCATTTCAGATGAGTCCATCTTCTTCAGGAGCATACATAGCCAGAAAATTCTTAATCTTTCCACCTATCTATTTGAAATCAGTTCAATACGCCTTAACACATCTTTTCAGATTGAATCCATCATCTTCAGAACCAAAAGCAGCCAGAAAATTCTGATTCTTTCAACCTATCTATTTGAAATCAGTTCAGTACACCCTAACCCATCAATTAAGATAGAATTCATCATCTTTAGGACCCTATTTTGCAAGAAAAATCTGTATCTTTCAGTCCATCTACTCGAAATCAGTTCAGTTTTCCATAACCTATCATTTCAGATCGAGTCCATCATCTTCAGGAGCATAAATAGCCAGAAAATTCTTAATCTTTCCACCTATCTATTTGAAATCAGTTCAGTACACCCTAACCCATCAATTAAGATAGAACTCATCATCTTTAGGACCCTATTTTGCAAGAAAAATCTGTATCTTTCAGTCCATCTATTCAGAATCAGTTCAGTCTACCTTAACCTATCATTTCAGATCGAGTCCATCATCTTCAGGAGCATAAAT